>NC_092343.1:136720357-137322500 GCF_046630445.1 Rutidosis leptorrhynchoides | reverse complement strand
TTTTAAATTCTCAGTTTACATCAAAAAAGTTTAATTTTACATATAATACTAATTCAACTCAAATAATTATGTTTTAACTTTTTTTAAGTCTTATCTACTGCAACGATCATATAAAAATTTATAAATCTAATTTTTACCAGATATATTATTTATTCAGAATTTTACACTCGAATATACATTTATTTATTATATAATTCAAAATTAATTATAAATAATACTCCAATAATTCTTTTAATTATTTTTGTATGTTCTACCACTATTCTAAATAATTTGTTTGGTAATTTTTACTATTGTTCGTATCTTATATAATTTTAATTTGATTTATTTTTATATAATGAAATCAATACACAAATAAATAAAGAATAAATATATATAATTTTAAGGTTTCGACTTTATAAATTAAGGTTTCGACTTTATAAATTAAGGTTTCGACTTTATAAATTATTATAAGTCCATTACACTATGTAAAAATTATTTTTACTATTTTTAAGTGTTTAGATTAATTTATCTAAATTTTTAAATATATATATATATATATATATATATATATATATATATATATATATATATATACATAATACATTATATAACAAAAATAATTATTCTATTAATCAAATATTATATAAAAATACGTTTTATCTTAGAATATTATTATTATGAATTTTCATCAGCTCCCATATATTTTTAAAGCTATTTTTCAATTTATTACAATTTTTATAGTTTTCGGCTAACAATAATAAGAATAATTCAATATAAATTCGTATTTAATATATATAAATTATATTTTAATCAGAGTAATTATTATTTGCATGTTAATTTACTGTAAATATAATTACATAATTTAATTATCATGATTTGTATTTTATATATATATATATATATATATATATATATATATATATATATATATATATATATATATATATATATATATATGATTTTACTATTTTTAATTAATTATAAATCTGAAAAATTAATTTTTCTTAAACCTATAACACATAATAGTATTTATCATGTATTATTTGTATTTTATTTAGTTTGTTCATATTTATTAAAAAAATAAAAATATGGTTCGGCTAAAAAAATAAAAGAAAAAGAAAAAGAAAAAAAACTCACAAAATACTTTATAGTTCTTAGTGGAGTTTCAAAGTGTTTGTGAAAAATTTATGAAGCCTTATATATGTATTTATACTAACAAAATGCCTTGGAGAAAAAGAAATCCTAATACAATTATAATTCCTTTTATAAATCAATTTTATTTTTATTTTTTAAAAGTCGGCCGAAGCCGTTAGGGGTGTTTTAATTTTTTTTATTTATTTATTAACTGGAACAATCTAGATCCCTTTTATTTTTATCTTGTTATTTATTATCTTTTTTTTTACATTAACCGAAATATATGTTTATTATATATTTCAGTATTATTTTTTTATTATTATTAATAATTATATTTTATATTTAATTACATTTATTATCTCATAGTTTTATTAATTATATTTGAGCCACAATGTTTTTAAATAATTATATTCATTATAAAGTTAATTATATAACTTTATATATTCGTACAAACATTTACAAAAGTTAATATATATTATTATAACTTAATTTAGGGTTCGAATTGTCGACTAAAAATAACTATCCGGTCAACGTTGAGTCGTTTCACATTAACTGTGTTTTAAATAACAACTCTAGACATTAATACACATAACCATGCGGAAACCCTAGGGGTACAATTGTAATACCCCGTCAGAATCCACTAACGGTGTATTAACTCTGGTCCCACAGTTTAGCGATCAAGTTCGAAAAGTATTCGCATTAATTATCAAAGCAAAGTCATTTATTAAAGAAAATGTGACTGAATAGTATTTGACATAAATGACCAACATAGTTGAACCCTTACAATAAGTAAATAGTTTAAATGCGAATATTTGTTCTTGAAATAAAGATGATAAAATATGCTGGACATCGTCCAGTTCTAGCAGCAAACAAGCATGAAAACTTATGTAAAGCGGAAGCACTACCTATATGGACCTGAGATAAAAACATGCACCACGTTAACGAAAAACGTTGAGTGGATCGATAGGTTTAGTAAAGCATTTCGTAAGTTAGGCCACAAGATTTCTGAAAAACATCGTAAAAATTATACATAAGCATGAGCACTTGATTATAAAACTTTAACCTTTGCGGATAGCTAAAGCGCTATGCATCTTCCTTTTACCCTTTCTAGGCATACACCGATCAAGTGTACAAGTTAAAATAAAATAAGCACCAGTTATGTTGCGGTGAGGTTTGTCAAACCTAACGGTACCGTCCCTATAAGTCGAGCTTACATAAAGTAACTAATATAATCAAGCTAAGGGATTTTTGATCCGAACTCATATGTATAGTTGTTTATTACTTGTGCCTAATATGTAAAACATTTGTAAAAAGCATGTATCTTCTAACGACCTGTCCTAATCTATCTGGATGAATACATTACATTTGGTTACATCGCGAGGTACTTGACCTCTATATGATACATTTTACAAACATTGCATTCGTTTTTGAAAGACAAACTTTCATTACATCGAAAGTCGACAGCATGCATACCATTTCATAATATATCCAATTATAATTGACTTAATAATAATCTTGATGAACTCAACGACTCGAATGCAACGTCTTTTGAAATATGTCATGAATGACTCCAAGTAGTATCTCTAAAATGAGCAAATGCACAGCGGAAGATTTCTTTCATACCTGAGAATAAACATGCTTTAAAGTGTCAATTAAAAGGTTGGTGAGTTCATTAGTTTATTATAATCAATCATTTCCGTAATATTAATAGACCACAAGATTTCCTTTATTCAATAATCATACACTCGCAAGTGTTTTAAAAAAAATCATTCATATGGATTGAACAACTGGTAACCGACATTAACATCATGCATATAGAATATCCCCAAAACAGAAATCCATCTATATAATATAAACTCGAAGTACTAAAGCATACCATTTTCCAGTATGGGGGGGAGTTAGTGCCCGTAGATCTACCTTTAGGATTCGCGTCAATTAGGGTGTCTGTTCCCTAATTCTCAGGCTACCAAGCTAAAAGGGGTGATATTCAATTCGATAATCCAACCATAGAATGTAGTTTCGATTACTTGTGTCTATTTTGTAAAATATTTATAAAAGCAGCGCATGTATTCTCAGTCCCAAAAATATATATTGCAAAAGCATTAAAAGGGAGCAAATGAAACTCATCGTATTGTATTTTGTAGTAAAAATACATATGACGACATTAAACAAGTGTAGGGTTGGCCTCAGATTCACGAACCTTAATAGAATGAATTTCCAAAAAAAATAGCCCATGCCCGGGCTTGAACCCCCGACCTCTCGAAACCCGATGCGCTGCTTAACCAGTTGCTCCATTCTGTCTTTCTGTTTTAAAACCCTTTCCATATAATTATATATTTAACTCCTCTTTTTCTTCTTCATCTCCTTAAACAGCTCGATCAGAGACCAAAACCAATCCATCAACGAGGTAATTATTTAGTTTTAGGATTAATACACGAAGCATATTCAATTGCTATGAGTTCTTGAGCGAATTGAAAAATAAAAAAAAATAAAAAAAATAGACAAATGCAGCACAGCGACTGACGTCTGTTTTTTTTTTTTTAAAAAAAAATTTGCCTTTATGATTTTAAGGAAGTTTTAGATCATACCTATAACATGAAACATGTTTTAATTCGTATATAGGAACTTTTTGAATCGTTAAATTCAACAAAAACACTAAAACAAATTCGAATTTGGTGATGAACAAATTTTGTTGACTTTTATTTTGAAAGTTTGACTCAAAAATTCGAGTTCGATACTAGAAATTGAAAGTTGAGATTTTAGATAAAGCTTACATGAACGATTCCTAACACTTCTGCATATTAGATTTTTAATTTGACTCGTAATCGAAGCTTTTAGAAAAATGACTCACGAACAGAGGGAGTAAACTGATTAGTTTTATTTACATTCTGTATTCTTCGTTAACAGTTGCAGTTCCAATCGATAGATAACAAATATGAATGTATTAATTCAACAATTGGAGCTGTAAACTAAATTGGTATCTAGCGTTGGTGGTCGACAAGCTATCACAGGCTGACAGAATAAAGAGAAAAAGAAAAAAAATATAAAGAATGAGAATCAGATTAATATTGCGTATATGTATATATCTTCATTTATATTATTAGTCTTATTATTTGCATATATCTATAATTATCTGTGTTTATCTGTATCTATAAATTTTCTCTATCTATATATAATAACTAATCTTATTAACTAATACATATAACAATAATAATGATACTCCTAATATTATAAATAATAATAATACAATTTATGGTAATATAGTGGTAACAATAATAATATTATTAATATTAATGATAATAATAGCTATAGAATTTATAACAATAATATTATTAATAATAATATTATTATTTATAATATCTCTAATATTATTAATGATATTAATTAGTATAAGTAATAATAATACTATAACAATTTATATATTAGTTTCATATTTATGTGACGTATCGTAAATAATACTATTAATATTACTGATTTTAATATTAGATTTAGTTTTGATAATACTAATGAAAGTAATTTGTAATATCATTAGTATAACAATTATATTTTTATATCTATTTAATCATGGGATTATAATAACATATACATATTTATATATTTTAACAATACTTAATTATTCTAATTGTTATTTTAAAAAAATTAAATTCCAATTATTTAAAGTATACTTTATTAAATCAAAATATTATATATTCTAATGTTTATATTAATATAATATATACATATTTATTTACAAATAGTTGTTCGTGAATCGTCGGATATAGTCAAAGGGCAAGTGCATTCATAAAGAATCGTTCAAACATTTTGGAACTCGGTTTAATAGACTTTGCCCATCGTGTCGAAATCATATAGAGATTAAGTTTAAATATGTTCAAAAATTTTCGGGTCGTCACATATCTCATCCCTGTAAAAATTTAGTAGGGACTGTAGACTCACCTTAGCAAAAGCACTGAAAATCTCTTAGTAAGAACCGTACGGTAGTCGAACAATCACGACTGAACAATGTAACCTAGTCAATTAGGTCATATTAAGTAAACATATAGGTCACACTATTTCAACCCATAGATTACGCAAAATCCTAGTGCTCGGACTGACTCAACAACAAGTAAAAGTCAACTAATCCAAGCAAGTCAACCAAAGTCAACTCAAAAGTCAACTCGGTCAAAGAGGTCAACTATAGTCAAACATCTCAGTAGTTCATACAAACATGGTCAACATGTCAAACCTAGATCATATAACATGTTATAGATCGTAGTTTAGCAAATTGCACATTCGCAGTTTAACGCATGCCTTTAAAATACGTACATCGTAGAAAGATACAACTATAACTCATACACATAATTCATAAAATCATGGCAAACTCCAGATCACAACTAAACTAAAAAGCAATTCCAAAAGGTATACAATGTCTAAAAGTCGGATATCAGAAGAGGTCTATTTATGGTTTACTAAATCAGTTTCTGCACGCGCATCAGTTTTCAAACATTTCTCAAAAAAAATATAGAAAATAGATTTTGATGAACGGCCAATTGGTATTATCTCAGAACATCCCAAAATTTTAGTGATAAAATAATCAAAAACATCTCTTTAGCCAATTTGTACAGTTTAATCAATCTTTACAGACCTTCTAGTTTTATTCAACAAGCAGACATGTCATTTGACCAAGCCTTTATCTCATAGCAAAACAGGTTTTCAGAAGTTAGCATACAAATGAAACACATCAAGTAACATATAAACTAACATATTCCAGAAGATCAAAGCCTCATTAAATTTCTAGTTCACTCTACATAATTTTATTTAACTTTGAAAATAGATTCAGCTCTCTTTAAAAACACGAAATTTCGTTTTGACATAACGGAAGCATTACAAAAGCGTTTGATGCAAATATTAAGTCTAACATGCATAACCTTTAGCAAGGAATACAATATTAAACTTTTCATTAACCAAATCACAAAGCATACAAGTTAGAAAATTCGGATTCCATACATAACCTAGTCAAAACTTCGATTAAGCATATCTTGAGCATACGATAACGAAATCAAGCAAAATCAAAGTCTAAAATTAATAACTTTTCGATATATATCCATCTAAACATATTAAAATATCAGTCCACAAGTCAATTTTATCAAATCTACAAGATACAAATTCGTTTTTCTTGCAACCAACATCAATCGATCAATTAAACGTTAAACTACAACGCAAAACATCATCAATTGAGCACACTATGTAATTGAACAAAAATCTAAATTATAAAAATTAGGGTTACAAGTTATACCTTAAAATCATGAATTGCTAGTACGTACGCGTAGAGAACGATGCAAGGAACAATCTTTATGCACGAGGTTTGATCTAATTTCAACTTTTGAGGGTGGTATGGTGGTGGTGATGGCCGACGGCCTCAAGGGGTGGGGGAGAGCAAAATTTTTGACTAAACAAATGGGGAGGATGAGGGTTTGTGGTTTAATTCCAAATATTTATAGTTAGGGCCTCTAATTAGGAAAACTAATGACCCAAATAACAAGTTATAGTCCAAAATGACAAAACAAGGAGCCCACTAGGGGGTTCGGCCGATTGGCACTTTTATGGGGTCTCAGGCTCGGTTTTTGTTAATTCTAGGTACGCGCGTGGTCCGTTTCTTGTGCCGTTAACTGTACCGGGTCTTCGAAACGTTAGCTAGTCGTTGAAACGAAATCGCCGGATTTAATTAATTAAATAAATAATAAATAAAATAAGTTTTTTGTAATTATTAAAAATAATTATTTCTTCGTTTTTCTGAGTTCCGTAAACTGAAAAGCTTTCTAGGCGATTTACTTAATCGTAACGTTTTCTAGTTATTTTGCTATCCGAAATAAGTTCATAAATTAATATAACATATTAATTTAAGTAATCCACTAGGATCAAATATGCATTTAATTCTATTAAACACACAAAGTCTACGTAAACATCGTTAAATACTTAACGGACAAGTGACTATAGTAAACGAAAAAAGTCGGGTTGTTACATTACCCACCTGTTATGAAAACTTTCGTCCCGAAATTTTAGTGCATGTCCGCCGTAGGCGTCTCCTCGGGAAACAGTTGCGGATACTTTTGTCTCATCTGATCTTCACATTCCCACGTAAATTCTGCTCCTCTACGGGCGTTTTATCTAACTTTAACGAGTGGAATGCTGCTTTGCTTTAGTTGTTTGACCTCGCGATCCATAATCTCTACAGGTTCTTACACGAAATGAAGCTTAAGATCAACTTGTATCTCATCTAAAGGAATTACCAAACTTTCGTCCGATAAGCATTTCTTCAAGTTAGAAACGTGAAAAGTGTCATGTATCTTGCTAAGTTCTTGCGGTAGTTACAGTCTGTACGCTACCGGTCTAATTCTCCCAGTAATCTCAAACGGTCCAATATATCTAGGACTTAGCTTGCCTCGCTTACCAAAACGCACTACACCCTTCCAGGTGAAACTTTGAGCGTAACCTTGTCTTCAACCTGAAATTCCAAATAGCGCCTTCTAACGTCGGCATAACTCTTTTGACGATCTCGCGCCATTTTCAGTCTCTCTTGTATCAGCACAATTTTCTCTATTGTTTCGTGTATAATCTCAGGACCAGTTAACTGACTATCTCCTAACTCAGTCCCACATACAGGTGATCCGCATTTTCTGCCATACAGTGCTTCAAAAGGCGCTGCCTTTATACTTGCGTGATAACTATTGTTATAAGAAAATTCCGCTAACTGTAGATGTCTATCCCATTCGATTCCAAAATCAATAACACATGCTCTTAACATGTCTTCTAATATTTGGATGGTTCTCTCGCTTTGACCATATGTTTGCGGATGATATGCTGTAGTCATATCTAAACGAGTTCCCATTACTTCTTGCAATGCCTTCCAGAATCTAGACTTAAATCTGCTGTCTCTGTTGGAAATAATGAATATTGGCACTCCATGTCTGAAACCACTTCCTTGATATCGATCTTTGCCAACTTCTCCATCTTATCCGTTTCCTTAATCGGTAAAAATTGAGCTAACTTTGTGATACGATCCATGATAACCCAAATCGTATCATAACCTCCCACAGTCTTGGGCAATTTAGTGATGAAATCCATAGTAATATATTCCCATTTCCACTGGGGAATCTCTGGCTGTGTTAGCAGTCCTGACAGTTTCTACTGCTCTGCCTTTACCTTAGCACACGTCGGGCACTTACCAACATAAGTTGCTATATCTGCTTTCATGTTAGGCCACCAATACAGTGCCTTAAGATCTTGATACATCTTGTCGTTTCAAAGGTGAATATAATACCTTGTCTTGTATGCCTCATCTAGCACTAGTTCCCTTAATCCTCCAAACTTTGGTACCCAAATTCTATCTATGAAGTATCGGGTTCCATCTTTTCGAATATCAAACTTCTAGTCTATATTTCTAAGGGACTCAGTAGCAACATTATCCTCCTTTAATGCCTCTAGTTGCGCATTGCTTATCTGTGAAGTAAGATTTCTTCGAACAGTTAAGTTCAACGCTCTAACTCGGATAGGCTTAAACTTTTCCTTCCTACTTAAGCTTCTGCAATTACATTAGTCTTGCTAGGATGATAGAAAATATCGCAGTCGTAGTCGTTTAATAGCTCTATCCAACGTCTCTGCCTCATATTAATATGTTTTTGATCGAAACTATGCTGCAGACTCTTGTGATCCGTGAAAACAGTAAACTTAGTACCATACAAATAGTGTCTCCAGATCTTCAGTGCAAAGACTACAGCACCAAGTTCTAAATCATGCATCGTGTAGTTCTGTTCGTGTATCTTCAACTGTCATGATCCATACGCAATCACTTTCTTACGTTGCATTAACACATAACCAAAACCCTGTCGTGAAGCATCACAATAAATCACGAAATCTTCGGTTCCTTCGGGAAAGATAAAATCGGGGCAGTAGTTAATTTCTCTTTTAACAACTGAAATGCGGACTCATGCAGCTCAGCCCATTTATACTTCTTACCCTTGTGAGTCAAAGCTGTCAACGGTCATGCAATTGTAGAAAATCCCTCAATGAATCTTCTATAATAGCCGGCGAGACCTAAGAATTGTCGTATCTGCTTTGGCGACTTAGATGTCTCCCATTTCTTAATCGTTTCTACCTTTGCAGGATCAACTTGAATACAATTGACTCCTACGATATGACCCAAAAATTGCACTTCTTGCAGCCAAAAATCACATTTTGAAAATTTAGCGTACAACTGCTCCTTCCTAGGCATCTCTAGTAGCAAACGAAGATGTTGCTCATGATCTTCCTTGTTCTTCGAATATACCAAAATATCATCTATAAATACAATAACAAACTTGTCCAGATATGGCTTACACACACGGTTGATGAGATCCATGAACACTGCCGGTGCGTTCGTCAATCCAAACGGCATTACAGTGAATTCATGATGACCATAGCGTGTTCTAAACACTGTCTTTGGTATATCTGTCTGTTTTACTCTCATCTGATGGTAACCTGACCTCATATCGATCTTAGAGTAACATCCTGATCCTTGCAAATGATCAAACAAATCATCAATCCTCGGCAACGGATATCTATTCTTGATAGTCAACTTATTCAATTCCATGTAATCGATATAGAGTCTCATAGATCCACCCTTCTTCTTCACAAAAAGAACTGGAGGTCCCCATGGTGACGAGCTCGGTCGAATGAATCCTTTGTATAAAAGCTCTTGTAGTTGACTAGACAACTCTTGCAATTTTGGTGGTGCAAGTCTATACGGTACACGCGCTACTGGTGCTACTCCGGGCACTAAATCAATCTGGAACTCTACATCTCTATGCGGAGGCAATCCGGGTAACTCATCTGGAAAAACATCGGGAAATTCTCTAACAATAGGCATATCTTTGAGTTTCTTGCCTTCAGATTCAGTTTTGCTTACGTGTACCAGCATAGCAAGACAACCCTTTCTAATGTGTTTCTGCGCCTTCAAACAATTAATGAAGTGTAACAGTGTATTGCTTCGCTCTTCATACACCATCAAAGGTTCACCTTCAGTAGCAGGAATACGAATCGCTTTCTGATGACAAACAATGTCGACTCTATTCTCGGCTAACCAGTCCATTCCAACCACCAGGTCAAAACTTCCTAGCTTAATCGGTATCACATCAATCTTAAACGACATTCCAACCAAAGTCAAAGTACAATCACGATAAACCTTATCAGCACTCATTAGATTACCATTACCTAGTTCTATAGAGTAGAAGTTCTCTAATGACGATATAAGATTCTTAAGATTATGGCAAAAATCTCTACACACAAAGCTTCTATCAGCTCCTGAATCGAAAAGTACATAAACATGATGATTATCGAGTAGAAACGTACCCGTGACCATCTTGGGATCATCACAAGGTTCATTAGAGTTAATGTTGAAAGCTCTTCCTCTTGTAGGTTCAGCACTCTTACTAGCAGTTGGGCAATCCTTCCTAAAATGACCATCTTTTCCTCACCCATAGCACACATTTGAACCAGCTTTACATTCTGCATCCACATATCCACTCCTCTTGCACTTATCACACTTCTTTAAACACTCTCCCAAATGATGCCTATTGCATTTAGCACACAACGGGAATCTTCCCTTATAGCCTGAACTAGTATTCGGTGTAGCAGTGTTGCTCTTAGTAGTATCTTGTTTCTTATAGGGTTGCTGGTTGAAATTATTCCCTGAGTTATTGTTGTTGTTCTAATTCCACTTGTTATCATAAGTCTTAGACTCAGTTGATGCAGGAGTATTCCCTCGCTGTTCAACTTGATCCATCAACTCACTAGCCATCTCAACAACCTCTTGTACAGTCCTCGGATTTGAAGTAGTCACACTGCTCTGGATATTCTCAGTCAATCCCTTCACATACAGAGTGATCTTGCGGCGTTCGGGAGTAACCATATTCGGACACATGAGAGCGAGTTCAAAGAATCTCTTGTTGTAACTGGCTAAATTAGTACCTACTAGCTTCAAATTTTGGAGTTCCCGCTCCATCTTAACAGTTTCATTGTAGGGACAATACTCTTCGATCATCTGTCATTTCAAATCCTCCCATGGAGTCTCAAAGGCCTGATCCATACCTATGGAATTTGCATAAGTGTTCCACCATATTAAGGCGCCATCTGATAACTTACAAGATGCAAACTTTGTCCTATCTACATCTCTGCAACCGCTTTACGGAAAACAAACTCAAGATTCTCAAACCAACGAGTTAAACCAACTAGGCCTTCGGTGCCATTAAACGAGTGTGGTTCACAGCTCAATAAATTCTTATAAGTACACCATGTTTGGTTATTGTTCTGAGCATTAGTGGTATCCTGGTTTTGCTGATTCTACTGATTTGCTGCATTTACAGTGTTGTTGTTGGTTCCATTATGGAGTTCTGCCACAGCCTCGATTATTCCTTCGGTGATCCATCGACGAACATCAGCTTGGGAAACTGGCTTCGGCAGCATTGTCTTTCTGATCAAGAAAACACACTCGGTTAGCGTCAAAGAAATCGGTACATAAAAATATACTAGCATGGGTAGTGATGTATAGTAGATAATATTAAATCTTAACGATTCTAGTAGTACTAATTATAAGTAGTAGTGGTACGTAGTGCTTAGTGGTAATAGTAGCATGGACAGTGTACAGTAGTGGTATCAATCACTAAGTATCAACAGTAGTAGTAACAATAGCAACTCACGATAGTAACAAAACATTTTAAGTAACAAAATCCTTATGCAAAAATCCATGCGTAACCAAAGAAAGCAACATATCCTTAATGTCATAAGTAAAAACCAAAAAACAAAACCACATCTAGCAATGTATGTGCGAGTATCAAGTAATAAGCAATAATAATCAAATAGTATCTAATAGCGTGGAACAAGTCCAAACGAGCAATCTCAATTTCTGTTTTTGAAGTTCCTTCAACAAATACTCGACCATCTTCTCTAGGTTCTCAACTCTTAATGTAAGGTCATTGGTGTTGTTGTCATTAGCAGCAGCAGTGGATGTACTAGATTTAGAAGTAGAAGTAGAAGCGTCATAGGGATGGTAACGTTGACACATCTCATGCGATTGGTTATCATAGCGTCATACGGTGGCCTCTCAATCCGTAGGGGTTAACAAAATCAGGATCAATAAATGGTGACTGAGAACGAGTGGGTGAATCGGGTAAATCAGGTTCAGATTCGGATTCGGGTTCCGGGTCTTCCTCAGGATCCTCCTCCGGTTCTTCCTCTTCCGGCTCTTTCTCATGCTCGGATTCCATCTCGGGTTCAGACTCAGTTTCGTAGATAAACTCAAGTATCGTGTTTCCTTGCGCGGTTTCCTCGGATTCCGTGTCGGAGTCGATAAGAATGATAGGATTGGAAGAAGTCATATAGCACTCAAGAAAACACAAGGTTAGTTCATATAATAATCATATCACTATAGAAATCAAGTAAAGTAACAAGTATTGTAACTAGGGTTCATGTAACTTAACAAGTCTAGGGTTACAGTCTTGACTCAATAGATGTCCTAACGTTCGACTCTCTAATGCAGCCTAGTCCTAGGTAACCGATCTGCTCCGATACCAACTGTAATACCCCATCAGAATCCAGTAATGGTGTATTAACTCCGGTCCCACCGTTTAGCGGTCACGCCCTCTATATGAGACGTTTTCAAAAACTATTCGCATTAATTATCAAAGCAAAGTCATTTTTTAAAGAAAATATAACTGAATAGTATTTGACATAAATGACCAATGTAGTTGAACCTAAAACATCACAATAAGTAAATAGTTTAAATGTGAATATTTGTTCTTGAAATAAAGATGATAAAATATGTTGGACATCGTCCAGTTCTAGCAGCAAATAAGCATGACAACTTCTGTAAAGCGGAAGCACTACCTCTATGGACCTGAGATTAAAATATGCACAACGTCAACAAAAAATGTTGAGTGAATCTACAGGTTTAGTAAAGCATTTTGTAAGTTAGACCACAAGATTTCTGAAAAACATCGTAAAAATTATACATAAGCATGAGCACTTGATTATAAAACTTTAACCTTTGTGGATAGCTAAAGCGCTACGCGTCTTCCTTTTACCCTTTCTAAGCATACACCGATCAAGTATACAAGTAACAACAAAATAAGCACCAGTTATGTTGCGGGGAGGTTTGTCAAACCTAACGGTACCGTCCCTATAAGTCGAGCTTACATAAAGTAACTAATATAATCAAGCTAAGGGATTTTTGATCTGAACTCATATGTATAGTTGTTTAGTACTTGTGCCTAATATGTGAAACATTTGCAAAAAGCATGTATCTCATCCCTGTAAAAACGTAGTAGGGACTGTAGACTCACCTTAGCAAAAGCACTGAAAATCTCTTAGTAAGAACCGTACGATAGTCGAACAATCACAACCGAACAATGTAACCAAGTCAATTAGGTCATCTTAAGTAAACATATAGGTCACACTATGTTAACCCATAGTGTACGCAAAATCCTAGTGCTCGGACTGACTCAACAACAATTAAAAGTCAACTAATCCAAGCAAGTCAGCCAAAGTCAACTCAAAAGTCAACTCGATCAAAGATGTCAACTACAGTCAAACATCTCAGTAGGTCATGTAAACATGGTCAACATGTCAAACCTAGATCATATAACATGTTATAGCTTGTAGTTTTTCAAATTGCACATTCATAGTTTAATGCATGCCTTTAAAATACGTATATCGTAGAAAGATACAACAATAACTCATAGCACATAATTCATAAAATCATGGCAAACTCCAGATCACAACTAGACTCAAAATCAATTTCAAAAAGTCTAACCCGACCCTCATACGATGTCTAAAAGTTGGATATCAGAAGAGGTCAAGTTATGGTTTACTAAAATCAGTTTCTGCACGCGCATCAGTTTTCAAACATTTCTAAAAAAAATATAGAAAATTGATTTTGATGAACGGCCAATTGGTTTTATCTCAAAACATCCCAAAATTTTAATGATAAAATAATCAAAGACATCTCTTTTGTAAATTTGTTCAGTTTAATCAATCTTTACAGACCTTCCAGTTTTATGCAACAAACAGACATGTCATTTGACCAAGCCTTTGTATCATAGCAATACACATTTTCAGAAGTTAGAATACAAATGAAACACATCAAGTAACATATAAACTAACATATTCCAGAATATCAAAGCCTCAATCAATTTCTAGTTCACTCTACATAATTTTATTTAACTTTGAAAACAGATTCAGCTCTCTTTAAAAACACTAAACTTCGTTTTGACATAACAGAAGCATTACAAAAGCTTTTGATGCAGATCTTAAGTCTAACATGCATAACTTTTCGCAAGGAATACAATAGTGCACTTTTCATTAACCAAATCACAAAGCATACAAGTCAGAAAATTCGGATTCTATACATAACCTAGTCAAAACTTCGATTAAGCATATCTTGAGCATACGATAACGAAATCAAGCAAAATAAAAGTCTAAAATTAATAAATTTTCGATATCTATCCATCTAAACATATTAAAAGTTCAGTCCACAAGTCGATTTTATCAGATCTACAAGATACAAATTCATTTTTCATGCAACCAACATCAATCGATCAATTAAACGATAAACTACAATGCAAAACAGCATCAATTAAGCACTAGACTTGATTACACTACGTAATTGAACAAAAATCTGAATTATAACAATTTGGGTTACAAGTTATACCTTAAAATCAGGAATTACTAGTACGTACGCGTAGAGAACTGTAATACCCCGTCCTAATCCATCCGGACGAAGTCCATATCGATTATAAACGATTCACAACAGTTGGTTACATCGCGAGGTACTTGACCTCTATATGATACATTTTACAAACATTGCATTCGATTTTTAAAAGACAATCTTTCTTTACAACGAAAGTTGATGACATGCATACCATTTCATAATATATTCAACTATAATTGACTTAAGAATAATCTTGATGAACTCGACGACTCGAATGCAACGTCTTTTGAAATATGCCATGAATGACTCCAAGTAATATTTCGAAAATGAGCAAATGCACAGCGGAAGCTTTCTTTCATACCTGAGAATAAACATGCTTTAAAGTGTCAACCAAAAGGTTGGTGATTTCAACAGTTTATCATAAATAATAATTTCATATTTTTAATAGACCACAGGATTTCATATTTCCATTTCTCATAAATATACGTCCCATGCATAGAGACAAAAATATCATTCATATGGATTGAACACCTAGTAACCGACATTAACTAGATGTATATAAGAATCCCCTATCATTCCGAAATCCTCCTTCGGACATGATATAAATTTCGAAGTACTAAAGTATCCGGTACTTTGGATGGGGTTCGTCGGGCTCATAGATCTATCTTTAGGATTCGCGTCAATTAGGGTGTCTGTTCCCTAATTCTTAGATTACCAGACTTAATAAAAAGGGGCATATTCGATTTCGATAATTCAACCATATAATCTAGTTTCAATTACTTGTGTCTATTTTGTCAAACATTTATAAAAATTGCGCATATATTCTCAGCCCAAAAAATATAAAGGGTAAAAAGGCAAATGAAACTCACTGTAATGTATTTTGTAGTAAAAATATATATGACGACATTGAACAATGCAGGGTTGGCCACGAAGTCACGAACCTATATTATTTGTATATATATTAATACACATAATTGTAATTGAAAAAATATATTATTATTAGTGATGCAATTTATATATATAGTAGATTAAATTGTTTCATTATGTATTTTTATTTATTTTATATATAGATATATTAGTATAGTTAAGTTATATATATATATTAAATATATTTATATGTATGTGTATATATATATATATATATATATATATATATATATATATATATATATATATATATATATATATATATAATCTTTATTTTTATGCTTATAACTTTAATAACGTCATTATAACTTCTATTTTCATAAACGTAATTATTTTAATAATAATAACATAGATAGTACTGAATACAATAGTAATAATAGTTTTTGTAAAAATAATACTTTTAATAATAATGGTAATTTTTAATAGTTTTAATAGAAATTTCAGTAATTATACAGTATTACTAATATTAATGTTTAACTGATAAGTCTATTAATGATATTTTGTAATATTAAAAATAATAATGATAATACTAATAATAATACCTATGTTAATGATGATAATAATACTAATAATTATAAAATAATACATGTACTAATATTAATGAATATAATTTGTATTATTTTCATAATAATTATGTTAATCTTAATCATAGAGATAATAGTAATCCCTATATTAATAATACTAATAATTGTAAAATTTTAATAAAAATACTTTTATTGATTTTAATAATCATAACAATATTAATAAATATATAGTAATAATAATGTTAATCATAATCATAATAACAATATTCATTCTATTAATCATAACTAATTTAATAATAATGATAATAATAACTTTAATTAATAATTCTAGTAATAGAAATTAGAATAACAATAATAATAATAATAATAATAATAATAATAATAATAATAATAATAATAATAATAATAATAATAATAATAATAATAATAATAATAATAATAATAATAATAATAATAATAATAATAATAATAATAATAATAATTTTAAGAAAACTACCTCATAAAAATTCGGCTAAAAAGAATATATTGACCATGCCAGGATTCGAACCCGAGACCTCCCGCTCACTACAACACCCATTAACCATTGAGCTGTTGACTGTTTTCCTGATTAAACCCACAGACAATTTCTTTTAACCTTAAATTGTTTTCTATTTATTCTTCATCTTTTTCTTCGAAATCAAGACGACCATAGTTTGATTCAACCATACCAACAACACACTGAAATTTGTTTTTGGATTTATAACGACACAAAAATAATTTATGGTTGATGGAATTGATTAAAACAAAAAAAAATAAAAGAAAAATGCTGTACATAAATATTGAAGAACACGATGAACTAATAATCAAATTCGACACTAGAGTCTGTTACAGAACATGATTTCAACATGAAAGAGATGCTAAATCCTATTTAGAAACTTTCTGTATAATCCAACTACCTTAAAACACTAAAGCACATTCGAATTTCGTGATAAACCATTTGGTTGACTTTTAGAAAACTAACTTTGACTTCCAGAATTAGAACACGATATGAAAAATTAGCCTATGAAACTTTACAGGAAGTTTAAATGAAATATTACTAACATCTTTGCACTTGTAGATTTTAAAATGAGATTTGGATTCGATGTTTTTGGAAAAATAAAAAGAAACAGGGGTACCGGTTTATGTTTAAAGTTTTCATTTGATTTTTCAATTGATCAAGGAGATGTTTTGATTTTGATTGAGAATGATAATGAATAAACTGAATAATTCTCCTAATATCAGCTGTAAATTGATCGTTTATAATAGAAGGAAGATCACAAGAAGATCATTTGTATCGTACAGGAAAAAAAATAAAAAAATAAATAAAATAGATAAAGATGATATACACAGCTAACAGAATTTGGTGGTTTGTGTTTAGTCTTCAGATTCGATTAGGGACAGAGACAAAAATATAGAACAGTTCGATTGTGATTGCAATCCCTCAAGTTGATTCTGCATTTTTGATTTTATTTATAGTTAATGTTTATATTAATAATTAGTAAATATTAATAAATATATTAATAATAATAATATTATTTGTGTTATTAGAAATAATAAAAATACTGATAATTATAATAATAGAAAATAATAATAATATTATCAATCAAAATAATACTAATAATAATAATAGAAATAATAATAATGATAATGATATCGCTAATACTAATATTAATGGTAATAAATAATGATAATTATAATAATACTTATAAAATGGTAATGATCATCTTATTCATGATAATATACATAATAATTTGTAATGACATAATGCTAACAATGTTAATTGATGATATAAAAATTATAATTAAAATTGTAATTACATTCAATATATAACTTTTACCATTTTATTATTTATGTAATGTTTACTATTTAAAAATATATTTGAGAAATTTCCGGGTCATCACAGTACATACCCGTTAAAGAAATTTTGTCCCGAAATTTGAGTGAGGTGGTCATGGCTAACAATAAAAATGTTTTCATGATGAATATGAGTTGATAAATTGAGTTTTATCATCATTGAGTAATATGGATAAAAATAATTTGATTATTCGAAGAGTACGAATGAAGCTATCACCAAAGAGTGAAATAGGAAAGTAAAGATTCATCTTAACTTTTGACAGAGTCAGGGTTGAATTCCGAAATTCAAGGGATTTTAAAAAAAAAATCTTCGAAATCTAAAAGATTTGATTCTTCGGCGAGTAAGAAAATTAAGATCTCTATAATTACATACGGTGATCTGCCTCGATTACTCTGTCTGATATTTTCATTACAAATTAAGCTCTTCCATTCCATTATTCTCACCATTCCTATACTTTCTTTCTTAGTTCATACATTCAAAAGATTGTGAAAATGCTTAATCCAGTTCTAACCCTTGATATTTTTCTAATTATCATTTCTGTCATCCTTCTTTTCAATCTTCCATCAGAAGAATCTGTTTACTTCTACTATTATCTTGGGGTGATACTATTCTTAATTATACCGTGTCTTTATATTGATATCCGTATTAATATCCGCGGTTTGTAATCTCCGTGTTGTTATTGGGCTTTATATTTTCTCTTATATTTTGGAGCTCTTTGCCTTTTTATTATCTTCTCGACCTCTAGTAAAGCGAGTAACGATCCAGAATTCATAAGTATAGAATTTCAAATGAACATCATGTTCTAAACAAATAAGAACGTATTAGCACGATTTGATTTATCAAATTTCCAGAATCACTGAGAATAGAACTATCAAGAATATATTTTCTTGATATGTTCAGAAGTTAAGTATAATGAAAGAGTTATGTAACTTGGCACATGATGACGTTAGAGTCTGTGAATCATCACGTTTCATTAGAAACTCAGCATGACTTACTGTAATATAATCACGTTGATCAAGTGTCATTATATTATACTAACTCATGCATCAGTTCCCAACATTACTTCAATAACATTCATATTTTAAGCTTGAAAGTTTACAGAATATAGAAACTAACATTTTCTATATGGTGTAACACTGATAGCACAAAGAGATTAATGATTTCAGATAAGATTAGTTATGAAAATATATTCAGAAATATCGAGGATATTTATAATGAAAGATACGATAATATCCCGGAATATCTAAGATCAGAGGATGGTGAAGAAAATTTGTCCACAAGAGTTTGGAGTCAGAAGCAAGGTATTCGCTAAAGATTTCATCAGAAACAGAATCATCAGGATTCTTAATGTACAAGTTTAGTCCTTGTGATTTGTCCTTGGTCCCCTTCGTGGTTAGCTCAATCCGTTTTTCAGTACCAAATTTTCTATCGAGCGTTCCTAACACTCCTTTCTTTATCATTAAACTTTTGGCCGTTTAGACCATCTACAATTTTTCTGTTTCCTCTGCATTTAATGCTACGATATCTGAATCATCGGTTATCAATCCAAGGTGGTTTCAGGAGAATTGTGTTTTTAGATGATTAAACGCTGATGGTAGTATGGTGAAATGTAAAAGGTTCTCCGGTAACAATAAAAGAGCATACACATAAATCAAGGTGATAATAAGGTTGTTTCGAACGAAAAGTCGAAGTTGACTTGCTGGAGCTGTGACAAAATTTGCTATTTTGAAAGGGAACTGCAAAGTTATTTTGGGTAATAATAACGCCAAAGAAGCTAGAACATATACGTGTTAAACTTTTACTCAGGTTTCGAGTATTTTCAGGTGCATGACTATATGCATCAATCTTTTCTTCTGTAGATGAAATGCGGTTGGTTCCTGTTCTCGATTGAGATATTTTCAAGAATCATGAAAGGTTTGAACGCAGAATGTAATTGTCAAGATACAAAGGAGGTTTAAGATGAAATCAAGTGGCAAACTTGAAGAAATGTTTAGTTTCATATGTTGTATTCAATATTTTAATTCATTTTAATTGTCCAATGTTATTAGTCCACAGTCAATAGTCCACGGTTGACAGTCCAATAATTCATATATAATTTAATAAATAATATTTGAATTAATTAATACGTATCGTGACCCGTGTACATGTCTCAGACTCGATCACAACTCAAACTATATATATTATTGTAGAATCAACCTTAACCCTGTATAGAGAACTCAATCATTACTGCATATATAGTGTCTATGGTGATTCCAAATAATATATATAGATGCGTCGATATGATATGTCAAAACCTTGTATACGTGTCCCGATATTTAAAGTGCGTAAAATAAATAACATAAAAATAAATGATGATAAATAAAGTGCGTAAAGTAAATAACAGAAATTAAATGACGTTAAATGAAATTGCGAGAATTAAAATTGCGATAAAATAAATTGCGATAATTAAATTGCGATAAATAAAATGTAATATGGAATTAACAGTTAGCTAGGAACAGTTAGCTAGGATTTTGTTAGCGTGGTTTCTTAATAAAATTTTATATTGTCAATTAGTCTGTTTCTAATCAATTTTTATTGTCCATTATTTCTTCATTATGCCACTTGTTGGATTCTAATAGGTCAAAATCCAAATATAAAATTGAATGAAAATGGTTATTTTTTGGTGAACGGATTCGTATAGCTGTGGTTGTAAGTAGGATAGTAAATAACAGTTGAATCAGATTCGTAGAATGTACAGTGTAACTTATTAATGCGAAATCTAAATATTCATCGGGTATTATCTACCCGTTAAAATATTTTCACCATTAACAGTTTGTACAATAAAAATTTTAATTACAATCTTTATGAAACAATATATATATATATATATATATATATATATATATATATATATATATATATATATATATATATATATATATATATATATATATATATATATAAATATATATATACACATATATATTTTCTTCAGACGTAATCATGGATTTAATGAGTCAATGTGATATTAAACTCATTAGATTTACGGCTAGAACTAGAGTACATAATCTCTAAAATATTAGAGATTACATAATAGCCATGAAGGACGAAGATAGTTTATGTAACATGATTCGTAGAACGATGATTATGCTTGAGGTATAGATTGCGAGGTTGAGATGTGTGATGATGTTGTAGTTGTTGGTACTGGTTATGCTGCTGGTGCTGCTGATGGTGGTACTGTTGATGTCGGTGCTACAGGTGTTGTTGGTGTTGAGGTTGGTGATGATGTTGGTGTAGTAAATATAGCTTGTAGATCATGCACCATTCTTGTCAGGGTTTCTATCCTACCTTCTATCATTTCTATCCATCCACTCATCTAATTCGATAGATCTTGATTATCAATTTGAAGTTCCCTAACTTCTTCTAATATTCCTTTTCGATTGGTATTCGGAAGTAGAGGTTGAATATTTTCTGAGATTGCAGTAAAGCGACCTTCGAGGCGGAATAATTTAGCAAGAAGGGTGAATACAGTGTTGCGCATAGGTTCACCGGTTAGTACATCGTTTTCTCCAATGTTAGGAGGTAAGTTTGGTTCGCGGTAGGGCTCGCCTTCTTCAAGTCTCCATCGAGTGAGTAAGTCTCGAACCCACCCCCATCTCCTCCAGAAAGAAAAATAGCTAAATGGTGGAGACACTTTGGGTTCATTGACTTCGGAGTCTGCTTCAATATACATCTCGAAATCGCTTCCGGAACTAATGAAATCCAAGCTAGGTGTAGGATCCATCTCTCACGATCAGTTAAAGGATTTTGATATGAAATGATTTTTGAATATCGAATGATATTCTAATTATATATAGAATATCTATACATACTTCCAAAGATCCCGTGAATTACGGAGAAAATTAAGGAAACGTGTCAGATAAGGTCTATAGTGACAGATACGCTAAGATATGGATTTTGTCTATACACTATTCATGCAATCATTGCAGTAAGATGTGTTTAGACTAAGAATGATAAGCAGGTAATTTCCTAAGGATGATAAATAGATGATTTCTGACAAAAATGATAAGCAAAACTTTTGACATGCAGACACGGTCGAAGTCCGGACTTACTAATGCATCCTAACGACTATCAGTTAGACACACTAATGCAACACCTGGTTCACTAAGACCACCGCTCTGATACCAACTATAATACCCCGTCCTAATCCATCCGGACGAAGTCCATATCGATTATAAACGATTCACAACAGTTGGTTACATCTCGAGGTACTTGACCTCTATATGATACATTTTACAAACATTGCATTCGATTTTTAAAAGACAATCTTTCTTTACAATGAAAGTTGACGACATGCATACCATTTCATAATATATCCAACTATAATTGACTTAATAATAATCTTGATGAACTTGACGACTAGAATGCAATGTCTTTTGAAATATGCCATGAATGACTCCAAGTAATATTTCGAAAATGAGCAAATGCATAGCAGAAGCTTTCTTTCATACCTGAGAATAAACATGCTTTAAAGTGTCACCCAAAAGGTTGGTGATAATGCTAAAAACGAACATATATTTCATAGCATTATTCCTCAAGAAAGACAAGCTTTTAGTTGCAATTGTTCTATTTAAAAGTGATATTCGTTTAAATAATAAAAGGTGAAGACAAAAGACAGATTCGACGAATTGAAGACGCAAACGACCAAAAAGCTCGAAAGTACAAAAGACAATCAACGAGGTTCCAATTATTGATAAGAAACGTCTCGAAATTACAAGAGTACAAGATTCAAAACGCAAAGTACAAGATATTAAATTGTACGCAAGGACGTTCAAAAATCCGGAACCGGGACCAGAGTCAACTCTCAACGCTCGACGCAACGGACTAAAAATTACAAGTCAACTATGCACATAAATATAATATAATATTTAAATAATTCTTATAATTATTTATATATTATATAAATTATAAAAATCCGTCGGCAAGAAAGACTCCAAAAGGTGTGAGCTGTATTTACAAACTCCGCGACTCGCGGAGTTTGAAGGCAAAAAGGGTCGCGAGTCGCGGAGCCCCAAATTCTGAAACTCCCTATAAAGCTCGCGCATTCTGATCATAAAAATCATCCTTTTTCTTCTTCTCTCATAATACGTAAATATTTATATTTATATTTTAATTTTAATTTTAATTTTAATTTTAATTTTAATTTTAATTTTAATTTTAATTCTAATAATAAGGTTATGTTAGCGAATATTGTAAGGGTGTAAGTCGAAATTCTGTCCGTGTAACGCTACGCTATTTTTAATCATTGTAAGTTATGTTCAACCTTTTTAATTTAATGTCTCGTAGCTAAGTTATTATTATGCTTATTTAATCTGAAGTAATCATGATGTTAGGCTAATTACTAAAATTGGGTAAGTGGGCTTTGTACCATAATTGGGGTTTGGACAAAAAAAACGACACTTGTGGAAATTAGACTATGGGCTATTAATGGGCTTTATATTTGTTTAACTAAATGATAGTTTGTTAATGTTAATATAAAGATTTACAATTGGGCGTCCCTATAAATTACCATATACACTCGATCGGACACGATGGGCGGGGTATTTATATGTACGAATAATCGTTCATTTAACCGGACACGGGAATGGATTAATAGCCACTAGAATAATTAAAACAGGGGTGAAATTATGTACAAGGACACTTGGTATAATTGATAACAAAATATTAAAACCTTGGGTTACACTCAGTCAACATCCTGGTGTAATTATTAAACAAAGTATTAAAATCGTGTTACAGTTTAAATCCCCAATTAGTTGGAATATTTAACTTCGGGTATAAGGATAATTTGACGAGGACACTCGCACTTTATATTTATGACTGATGGACTGTTATGGACAAAAAACCAGACGGACATATTAAATAATCCAGGACAAAGGACAATTAACCCATGGGCATAAAACTAAAATCAACACGTCAAACATCATGATTACGGAAGTTTAAATAAGCATAATTCTTTTATTTCATATTTAATTTCCTTTATTTTATATTTAATTGCACTTCTAATTATCGCATTTTTATTGTTATTATATTTAATTGCACTTTTAATTATCGTACTTTTTAATTATCGCAAGTTTATTTTATCGCACTTTTATTAATCGCAATTTCATTATCGTTATTTACTTTACGCTTAAAATTAAGTCTTGTGTTTATTTATTTATTATTTTACATTTGGTTTTAACTGCGACCAAAGTTTTAAAATCGACAAACCGGTCATTAAACGGTAAAAAACCCCCCTTTATAATAATAATATTACTTATATATATATTTGTATTTTTATAAAAGTAAACTAATATAGCGTTAAGCTTTGTTTAAAGATTTCCCTGTGGAACGAACCAGACTTACTAAAAACTACACTACTGTACGATTAGGTACACTGCCTATAAGTGTTGTAGCAAGGTTTAAGTATATCCATTCTTTAAATAAATAAATATCTTGTGTAAAATTGTATCGTATTTAATAGTATTTCCTGCTAAAATTAATAGCTATTTTATATACACCTCGCGAAACACCAAGTTATTTTTGGCGCCGCTGCCGGGGAACTCTTAAACGCCGGAAGCGCAACGCTAATATAATATAAAAAAAAAAGATTTTTAGTTTACTTTTATTAAAATTCGTTTTTATAAAAATACGTTTTAAATATTCAAAAATATAAAAAGAAAAACAAAAAATATAAATATTTTTAGGAGTTTGATAAATATTTAAGTTTTATAAAGTTTCTTTAGTTTGTAAAAATATAAGTTTTATTTAATTTATTTTATAAATATATTTTATAAATATAAAACCGAAAAAAATATATATTTATAAATCTAGTTTTACGATTGTTATTTATAAAATTATAAAGTAGTTCTATTTTTATTTAAGTTTTTAAATATAAGTTTTTATTATACAAATATTTAGATTTTATAAACAGAAAATATTAAAAAAAAAAAAAACACGTCGAATAAAAAACTGTACCTGAGTTGAATTCTGGAACCCCGCGACTCGCGGGGTTTGCTGCTTGGAATACCGCAACTCGCGGAGTTTCTCTGACGCCACCGACAGAAACCCTAAACATCATTAATTACGGGGTATTTATTAATTATTATTATTATAAACCCTAATTACCTATTATCATTATAATTAGTTTTATTTTAAAGTTTCTTTTTATTTAATTTGTTTTATTTAGTTAAATTAGTTTAATTAAATTGTAAAATTAATAGTTTTAATAAATAAATAATATAAAAATAATATTTTTTATAAAAATTGTACTTTTTACAACTTTTTGTTTATTTTTATATTTTGTCCCTTTTTAATCGTTTTAGCATAATATTTGTATTTTTAGCTCATATTTAGTTTTAAACTTAGTTTTTGCCATAGTTATTTTTACTTCTAGATTTTTAGGCTTTGCCGTAGAATTCCTTAAGTGCTTTTTCTTTAGACTAAGATTTAGGTGCTTTAGAATTTTGCGACGCCTTTTTAAGTTTTAGTTTCTTTTTAAGTTATTTCCATTTGGGATTTAGTTTTTCCTGTAAGCTTTAATATTTTTAGACGACTTTTACCTATATATCAATTATCATTCCAATTAGTAATCTCAATTTGCGATTATAATTTTAAGTTAGTTGTAGTAATAAGGTTAGGTTAGTAAACTATTTTTAAGTGTTATAAGTTTCTTTTATTTTTTCGTCACCTTTTATTTTTCAACCATTTTTCTTTTTCGACCTTTTTCGACGAGCTCTTTTTCTTTCTTATTTCTCGATATTCTAGTTTTAGGACATAGATTTTTATTCTACTTCTTATCTAAATTTCTTAAAATTACGAAAATTTATTTTAAGTGGTTAAATTGATAGACATCAAAATTTTCTGGTTCGTAGTAATAGTTGGATTTGTACGTGGACCGGGTTATTGGAGCCAAACAGTCCTCAATTATATTGAGACCAAACGAATCCTGCCCCTCTGCTGCATCTTTTGGCTATTCGAAACGTGGGCAAAATCAGAAAAGTCTATTGATTGGATAACTTATTATAATTTTTCTTTCCTTTTAAAAACTAATAGGATATTCAGTGAATGCACCGAGCAAGACGTTCACCACCTTTTGTACGTTCACCACCTGTAACTAGATCAAGACATTTAGCAAATATTACTGCCGTTGATTTTTCTTTAGAATCATCATCCAGTCGACCAAGTACTCCAGTTCAAATTTCTGATAATCCATTTTTTGAACCCGACCTCACAATTGAGAATCCGGAGAATATCCAGGAACGAATCGTAGATCCTGAACCACTAAACTTTCCTCCGGAACCACCAATCATTCAAAAAGAGATTGTTGAGGAACGAACCATTAAATCAGAATCCTCTAGTGATTCCGATTCAACAAATTCAATTATGGAGAATCTGGAACCATTAAGTATGGAAGACCGAATGAGAGCTAAACGCACTGGCCAAGGTCACGAAATTACTCATCCAGACATTAATACGCCAGATTATGAAATCAAAGGACAAATTCTACACATGGTGACTAATCAATGCCAATTTAGTGTTGCGCCGAAGGAAGATCCAAATGAACATCTACGTACCTTTAATAGGATCTGCACACTATTTAAAATCCGAGAAGTGGAGGATGAACAGATATATCTCATGTTATTTCCCTGGGCTTTAAAGGGAGAAGAAAAAGATTGGTTAGAATCGTTACCTGAAGGGGCGATTGATACATGGGATGTTTTAGTTGAAAAATTTCTTAAACAATTCTTTCCTGCATCTAAAGCCGTAAGACTTCAAGGAGAAATTGTTACGTTTACACAGAAGCCAAATGAAACTCTATATGAGGCGTGGACTAGATTTGGAAAGTTATTAAGAGGATGTCCGCAACATGTTTTAGACACCTGTCAAATAGTACAAATATTCTACCAAGGATGCGACATCACTATAAGGAAAGACATAGATATAGCAGCTGGTGGTTCTATTATGAAGAAAACCGAAACTGATGCTTACAAAATTATTGATAACACAGCTTCCCACTCACATGAGTGGCACCAAGAAAAAGATATCGTTAGATCATCTAAAGCAGCTAGAGCCGATTCTAGCCATGACTTAGATTCCATTTCCGCAAAGATAGATGCTGTGGAGAGACGAATGGAAAAGATGACTAAAGATATTCACTCAATACGAATTAGTTGTGAGCAGTGTGGAGGACCACATTTGACAAAAGATTGTCTCAGTATTGAATTAACAATGGAACAAAGAGAGAATATTTCATACATAAACCAAAGGCCTGGAAATAATTATCAGAATAATTATCAACCGCCAAGACCGATTTACAATCAAAACCAGAATTATAACCGAAATATTCCATACAACAACCAACAAGGTCCTAGCAGTCAACAAGTATCCAATAATACTTACAATCAGCAAAGACCTAATTTTCAAAACAAACCACCACAATAAACCGATGATAAAAAGTCGAATTTAGAAGATATGATGACGAAGCTAGTTGAAACTCAAACGCAGTTTTTCACATCTCAAAAACAAACCAATGAACAAAATGCTCAAGCATTTAAAAATCAACAAGCTTCTATTCAAAATCTGGAACAAGAAGTAAGTAACCTAGCAAGGTTAATAGGTGAAAGAAAACCGGGAAGTCTACCTAGTGATACAAATGCTAACCCCCGAAATGAAACAGCTAAAGCCATTACCACAAGAAGTGGTACAACACTTAAACCTTCTGAAATACCTGTAACTTCTGATGAAGCTATTCCCACTCCACAAGAACCACAACCTAATCAAGATATGGAAAAAGAACCGGTAGTTGAAAAGGTTAATGAAGATAACACAATTAAGGATAAACCTTATGTTAAACCATACCAACCACCACTTCCTTACCCGAGTAAAATGAAGAAAGAGAAACTTGAAGCCGAGCAATCCAAATTCTTGGATATGTTTAAACAGATAAATGTAAATCTTCCTTTCATTGATGTGATTTCAGGAATGCCTAGATATGCTAAATTCTTGAAAGATCTAATCTCAAATAGAAAGAAAATGGAAGAACTCTCGGCTGTTACTATGAATGCTAATTGTTCAGCAGTACTGTTGAATAAGATACCAGAAAAACTATCTGATCCAGGAAGTTTCACAATTCCATGTTTTCTGGGTAGTCTTAGTTCAATAGAAGCATTGGCAGACTTAGGTGCTAGTATAAATCTAATGCCGTATTCACTATACGCTAAACTAGACCTTGGAGAATTGAAACCAACCAGAATAAGCATACAACTAGCCGATATATCAATAAAATATCCTAGAGGGATAATGGAGAACATGCTAGTTAAAGTTGGTACTTTAGTATTTCCAGTAGATTTTGTTGTTCTGGACATGGAAGAAGATTCTCAAGTTCCTCTCATATTAGGAAGACCATTCTTAAACACGGCTAAAGCAATGATAGACGTATTCGGTAAGAAATTGACCCTAAGTATAGAGGATGAGAGTGTTACCTTTTCAGTTGATAGAGCAATGCAACAACCACAATCTGCAGATGATACATGTTATTATATTCAAATTATAGATGCACATGCAGAATTATTAGAAGAATTTCCAGAATTACAAGGAACAGGAGAATGTTCTTTAGGAGAAGGTAATGAACCAATTGATAAAGCTGAAATGTTAGCTACACTTATAGCTAATGGATATGAACCAACAACAGAAGAAATTCAAATGCTAAAAGAAGAAGACAGATATCGATACAAATCATCGATAGAAGAACCTCCGAAATTAGAGTTAAAGCCACTTCCAAACCATTTGGAATACGCTTATTTACATGGTGAATCTGAATTACCTGTAATAATATCGTCTTCTCTTACTGAAAATGAGAAATCACAACTCATTTCTGTGTTGAAAGCTCATAAACCAGCCATTGCATGGAAGATTCATGATATTACTGGAATAAGTCCTTCGTATTGCACACATAAAATCCTTATGGAAGAAGGTCATAAAATGTATGTGCAACGCCAACGAAGACTAAATCCTAATATGCAAGATGTAGTTAAAAAAGAAATTATTAAACTGCTAGACGCAGGTCTAATTTATCCAATTTCTGATAGTCCATGGGTAAGCCCAGTTCAATGCGTACCTAAGAAGGGTGGCATGACTGTCATTACAAATGAGAAAAATGAGCTTATTCCTACTAGGACTGTAACAGGATGGCGTGTGTGTATTGATTATAGAAAATTAAATGACGCCACCAGAAAATATCATTTTCCCTTACCTTTCATAGATCAAATGTTGGAAAGATTAGCCGGAAATAGTTACTATTGTTTTCTAGATGGATTTTCCGGATATTTTCAAATTCCAATAGCACCCGAAGATCAAGAGAAAACCACATTCACGTGCCCTTATGGTACTTTTTCTTACAAACGCATGCCATTTGGACTTTGCAACGCCCCTGCAACCTTTCAAAGGTGTATGATGGCGATTTTTCACGACATGATAGAAGAATGCATGGAAGTTTTCATGGATGACTTTTCAGTCTTCGGTGATACATTTGAATCATGTCTAGTTAATCTGGAACGAATGCTTATTAGATGCGAACAATCAAATCTAGTACTTAATTGGGAGAAATGCCATTTCATGGTTAAAGAAGGCATCGTTCTTGGACATAAAATTTCAAAAGAAGGAATTGAAGTGGATAGAGCTAAAGTAGATGTAATTGCTAAACTTCTACATCCCACCAATGTTAGAGGAGTTAGGAGTTTTCTAGGGCATGCCGGTTTTTACCGACGTTTCATAAAAGATTTTTCTAAAATTGCCACTCCTATGAATAAACTCCTAGAAAAGGATGCTCCATTCATCTTTTCAGATGAGTGTATCAAATCTTTTAATATTCTTAAAGAGAAACTCACTAATGCGCCGATCATGATAACACCAAATTGGAATCTACCATTTGAACTAATGTGCGATGCAAGTGATTTTGCAATGGGAGCCGTTTTAGGACAAAGGATTGAAAAACGATTTCAACCTATATATTATGCTAGTAAGACATTACAAGGAGCACAAACGAACTATACAACTACTGAAAAAGAACTCCTTGCTATTGTCTTTGCTTTTGACAAATTTCGATCATATCTCGTTCTAGCAAAAACGGTGGTCTATACCGACCATTCTGCTCTTAGATACCTATTTTCAAAACAAGATGCTAAACCAAGATTAATCCGTTGGATCTTACTCTTACAAGAGTTTGATATTGAAATCCGAGATAAAAGAGGAGCAGAAAATCTCGCCGCTGATCATCTTTCTCGTCTTGAAAATCCCGAATTAGAAGTTCTAAATGAATCGGCCATACAAGACAACTTTCCTGATGAATATCTATTGAAGATAGATTATAAAGAAATTCCATGGTTTACAGACTATGCAAACTATTTAGTATGTGGATTCCTTGAAAAAGGATTATCGTACCAAAGACGAAAGAAATTCTTCAGTGATATAAAACACTATTTTTGGGAAGATCCACATTTGTTTAAAAGTTGTCCCGATGGAATAATACGCCGATGTGTATTTGGAGATGAAGCTTGTAAAATATTAAACCATTGTCACACAGGACCAACAGGAGGGCATTATGGGCCTCAATTAACAGCAAGAAAAGTTTATGATGCTGGATTCTATTGGCCTACAATTTACAAAGACGCACACCTTCTTTGCAAATCCTGTGATGCTTGTCAAAGGACCGGAAAAATAAGTCAACGTGATGAAATGCCACAAAATGTCATCCAAGTATGTGAAGTATTTGACATTTGGGGTATTGACTTTATGGGTACATTTCCAAAATCTCATAATAATCTATATATACTCGTAGCCATTGATTATGTATCTAAATGGGCGGAAGCACAAGCTCTCCCAACTAACGATGCACGAGTTGTAGTCAACTTTTTAAAACGTCTTTTTGCAAGATTTGGAACACCGAAAGCTTTAATAAGTGATCGGGGTACTCATTTCTGTAATAATCAACTTGAGAAAGTTCTTAAAAGATATGGAGTAACTCATAAAATCTCAACCGCATATCATCCACAAACAAGTGGACAAGTTAAAAATACCAACCGAGCTTTAAAACGTATTCTAGAGAAAACCGTAGGATCAAATCCGAAGGAATGGTCCATTAAATTGGAGGATGCACTCTGGGCTTTTAGAACAGCCTACAAAACTTCAATTGGAACCACACCTTTTAGACTTGTATATGGAAAAGCATGTCATCTTCCAGTAGAAATTGAACACAAAGCATTTTGGGCTTTGAAGACATGTAATCTTGATTTACATGAAGCCGGACGTCTACGATTAAGTCAACTAAACGAATTAGAAGAATTAAGACATGAAGCATACGAAAATTCGTTAATCTATAAGGAAATAACGAAGAAATGGCATGATAAAAGAATCAGAAGTTCAAAAGAATTTAAAGAAGGAGACAGAGTTCTTCTTTTCAATTCACGATTCAAACTATTTCCTGGAAAATTGAAATCAAGATGGTCTGGACCATTCATAGTCAAAAGAGTTTTCCCATACGGAACGGTAGAATTAATAAATTCAAATGGGATTGAATTTAAAGTTAATGGTCACAGAGTTAAACACTACATAGATAGTCCGATGGAAGTCGACAACGAAGTTAATCACAATTTCGACACCACAGTTAACTAAGTGTGGGGAGAATCAAGTCTTTAAAGGATAATATGTATTTCTGTTAGAGTTAGATTGTCTGTTTTCGTGTAGTTCTCGAAAATGGAACCCGAATGGTCTTTCCCTAGCAGACCCTAAAGAACTAGTCTTCTCCCCTCATTCTGAATTTTTATTTTTTTTAGGAAATGAAGACTGCCTGTAAACTAAACCATGGTCTAATGCTACACGCTTTGATCACTAAATGTAATAATGACACACTACCGAGTGAAATAGTATCAGTAATCAGAGAAAGAATGGACGGAGTTAGAAAAGAATCCAGATGCGAAGATAATAAGTTACAATTTGGTAAAGGAAAATCAAAATCCGCAGCAAAAAGAAGAGCACGACACCTAGAAAGATGTCACAAATGCGGAAAATGGTCACATGGAGGTAAATGTTCAAATAATCAAACCTATTCAAACACCGAATTTGTTACTTTATGCAGAGATGGACCGTTCATATGTTTAGAAGAAAAGACACTGAATGCTCGAGGTTATGCCTATGTAGCCATGGAAAACCAATTAAACCGACTATCTTATGAATGGGATAGATCATATAACTAAGAAATCTATTTCACAGGTATGTCTGTACAGTTTTTTTTTTTTTTTTAACCTTTTGATAATAAACGCTAATTTGTTCGCTATAAAGTATTAAATTGGTATTGAATAAAATTAGGTTTGGCGACCGAAATTATTGATATCATTCAAAAATTTATTACATCACTGCGAAATTTAACGTTTATTCTTAAGGTATAAATATCTTTAATCAATCAACCCAAAATATTTCAAAAATTCGTCATGAGTTAAATTAGGTTTTGGAACCGAAATTACTTTACCGAAAAGAGGGGCGTATATTTTTGATAATATTTGATTGATTAAAGTGGGATAAAAAGCCAAAAAAAATTTTAATTTTATTTTTACCATGTTTTTAAAATTAATATTTAAATCTTAAATTAATATTGTAAACTTTGTAAAAACAATATATTTAAAATTGTAAATATTTGAAAAATTAATATAAGTTTGGTGTGAATTTATAATATGAATTTTTAAATTAAGTTTAGTGTGAATTTTTAATTTTTAAAATATGAATTTTAATTTTATGCATTTCAAATTTTAAGTTTGGTGTGAATTTTTAATATTAATTTTGAATTTTATATTTAAGTTGTGTGAATTTAAAAACAAAAATTTACTTTATCTCATTAAGTTAAAAATATGATTTTTAAAATTCGTCGTAAGTTGAAGACTAGGTCTTTAAACCGAAATTGCTTTACCCGAGAGAGGGACGAGAACTTTTATTATCATTATTTTTAATCTTATTGAATTAAAGTATGCCAAAAACATTAAAAAACCCAAAAAATCTTAGCTTTTAAAACAATCGCTACAAAAAGACAAATTTTAAAATTTTGTCGAAGGACGGACTAGGACATCGATCCGAAACGACCTCGTCCTAAATAACAAGGGAAACAAAATTTTAAAATTAATTACTTAATTGTTTTAATTAGTATAAGTTATAAAAAAAAAATACCAAACTCCGCGACTCGCAGAGTTTGAAGGCTTAAACCCCGCGACTCGCGGGAGGACCAAATTACAGAAAAAAAAAATAAAGCTGAACGAACTGATCAGTTTCAAACCACACACCACAGGAAAAAAAAACTGCGAAAATAACCCTCGAAAAAACACGCAAAAACACCCCCAAAATCACAATTTTTAACCGTTAATCATCAAATCTTTTACTAAAATCATGTTGAGAAGGATGCTATCAAGGAATTACTCAAGAAAAACGGTAAATTTCTACACCTAAACACCATTTAATCCGAAAATTAGTGTTCTTGAGCAATTTTTTCCCCAATTTGATTTTGATGCTTTTTAGTGTAATTATGCTTAAATTGTTTATGTATTATGCTTGTATAACCTAGATTGATGCTATTTAACATTATTAGAAGCCTTAAACTTCAAATTTTGAGTAATCTAGGGTTTGTGTTCTTGAGCAAATTTGGGGCTTTTTGATATAAACAGGTTATGGTCGATTTTTGTCATGAATTGTTGCTAAATTAAGTAGTGTAACATGTTTAGGTAGTTAAATGATCCAAACTTTGAGCCTAAACATGATTTTGAGAATTAAAGTGGATTTTTTCAAGTCTAAAATTCATGAACTTGATTTTTGAGAGATAATGCCATTTGAAACTTGTTTAATTGCTAGTAATGATTATTTTGACATGTTATTTGAGTTGAATGCTTATGAACTTGGCGTACATTTTCGTATATGCTTATTTGAAAAAATGTAGATTTGATGAAAATATGAAAATGAGCTTAAGTTTGATATAAATTGATCATGTCATTGTAATTATTTTGATTGATGATTTTGCTGACACTAATGCATATTTGGATGCACAAAAATTGTGTTTGATGTGTTTTGCAGACTGAAAGGGGTGAATCTTCATCCCAAGCTCGCAATGCTCCTGCTGAGAATGCGGAACAACAGGAGGTGGATAACTACTACAAGCAAGATATACCTCATCCAGTCATGACATTTTCTGATATGCACTTGGAAGATTTGCATTCGAACCTGAGATTTGACAGACTTTGGATAGATTATCCAAAGTATCAAAGGGGTTTGCATACTCTTCATTCTAAAGTTGTTGAGGTACCTAGGGTCATAGAATGGAGACCATTAGAAGCTGTAGAATTGGTCGGGCCAATTAGGGAATTACTTGCACAGAGGTATGGTAATTCTACTTTTAACGACTGGGTACGTTTATTCACCATGCGTAGACCTGTATATAAAGTATGGTGTGAAGAATTGTTGTGTAGTATAGAATTAAATGATCGGGTAGCTAGTTTAACCGATCGATCTTTTATTAGATTTTTGTTAGGAGGTTCGATGCGCCACATGTCTTTACTAGACATGGCTCAGGCTTTACGTATATATATACCTGAGGAGTTAGCATCTGCCGATTGTAGAGGGTTGATACTAAATGGTAGAAAGATAGATGAAAATTTTGATACACACGGTGTATGGAGTCAAATGACAAGCCATCACCGATTCAAAGGGGGAAATTACTCTTATTTAGATATAGATAGAGCTGAATTAAGAGTAATTCATAGGTTTTTAGCTAATTCGATTACACAAAGAGGTAAGAACAAGGAAAAGGTAAATGAACAGGATTTGTTTTACCATATGTGTATTCGAGACCCACAAAGCGCTGTAAGTATACCTTATTGTGTGGGTTATTATTTATCAGCTATGGTTAGGGGGATGAGACCGCATAGCATAATAGGAGGTGGTATTTTTATTACTTTGATTGCTGAATATCTCGGTGTGGATATAAGTCGGGGGGGATTATTAGTCGAGGAACCAGAACCCCGCGATACTATAGGTTTAAATGTATACCATGGTGCGAAAGTTTTGAAGAGGCGAAATAACGCCGCAGTACAATACCATGGTAGACATCCACAGGTTGAGAGAAACTAACAGCAAGGTAATGTAGGAGGGGGAAATGAAATGCAAGAAATGCAAAGGTTTATAGCTTCACAGGAGTACGAAAATGCTAGACAGAGAGCATTTGAAGATTGGCAAGTTCATCAAAATCAAATCATAGCTCATTGCCAACATATAGGTAGAAACTATATTCCTACACCAAAACCCATATTCCCTCCCTGGTCTATAGAGATGCAACCACCGTATCCTACGTATAACCCTGCCGAAGCATTCTATAGCACCTATGGTTATGCTTGGAACCCCTATTGGAACCCCTATTAAGTCAACTAAACGAATTAGAATAATTAAGACATGAAGCATACGAAAATTCGTTAATCTATAAGGAAATAACGAAGAAATGGCATGATAAAAGAATCAGAAGTTCAAAAGAATTTAAAGAAGGAGACAGAGTTCTTCTTTTCAATTCACGATTCAAACTATTTCCTGGAAAATTGAAATCAAGATGGTCTGGACCATTCATAGTCAAAAGAGCTTTCCCATACGGAACGGTAGAATTAATAAATTCAAATGGGATTGAATTTAAAGTTAATGGTCACAGAGTTAAACACTACATAGATAGTCCGATGGAAGTCGACAACGAAGTTAATCACAATTTCGACACCACAGTTAACTAAGTGTGGGGAGAATCAAGTCTTTAAAGGATAATATGTATTTCTGTTAGAGTTAGATTGTCTGTTTTCGTGTAGTTCTCGAAAATGGAACCCGAATGGTCTTTCCCTAGCAGACCCTAAAGAACTAGTCTTCTCCCCCCATTCTGAATTTTTATTTTTTTTAGGAAATGAAGACTGCCTGTGAACTAAACCATGGTCTAATGCTACACGCTTTGATCACTAAACGTAATAATGACACACTACCGAGTGAAATAGTATCAGTAATCAGAGAAAGAATGGACGGAGTTAGAAAAGAATCCAGATGCGAAGATAATAAGTTACAATTTGGTAAAGGAAAATCAAAATCCGCAGCAAAAAGAAGAGCACGACACCTAGAAAGATGTCACAAATGCGGAAAATGGTCACATGGAGGTAAATGTTCAAATAATCAAACCTATTCAAACACCGAATTTGTTACTTTATGCAGAGATGGACCGTTCATATGTTTAGAAGAAAAGACACTGAATGCTCGAGGTTATGCCTATGTAGCCATGGAAAACCAATTAAACCGACTATCTTATGAATGGGATAGATCATATAACTAAGAAATCTATTTCACAGGTATGTCTGTACAGTTTTTTTTTTTTTTTTTTTTTAACCTTTTGATAATAAACGCTAATTTGTTCGCTATAAAGTATTAAATTGGTATTGAATAAAATTAGGTTTGGCGACCGAAATTATTGATATCATTCAAAAATTTATTACATCACTGCGAAATTTAACGTTTATTTTTAAGGTATAAATATCTTTAATCAATCAACCCAAAATATTTCAAAAATTCGTCATGAGTTAAATTAGGTTTTGGAACCGAAATTACTTTACCGAAAAGAGGGGCGTATATTTTTGATAATATTTGATTGATTAAAGTGGGATAAAAAGCCAAAAAAAATTTTAATTTTATTTTTACCATGTTTTTAAAATTAATATTTAAATCTTAAATTAATATTGTAAACTTTGTAAAAACAATATATTTAAAATTGTAAATATTTGAAAAATTAATATAAGTTTGGTGTGAATTTATAATATGAATTTTTAAATTAAGTTTAGTGTGAATTTTTAATTTTTAAAATATGAATTTTAATTTTATGCATTTCAAATTTTAAGTTTGGTGTGAATTTTTAATATTAATTTTGAATTTTATATTTAAGTTGTGTGAATTTAAAAACAAAAATTTACTTTATCTCATTAAGTTAAAAATATGATTTTTAAAATTCGTCGTAAGTTGAAGACTAGGTCTTTAAACCGAAATTGCTTTACCCGAGAGAGGGACGAGAACTTTTATTATCATTATTTTTAATCTTATTGAATTAAAGTATGCCAAAAACATTAAAAAACCCAAAAAATCTTAGCTTTTAAAACAATCGCTACAAAAAGACAAATTTTAAAATTTTGTCGAAGGACGGACTAGGACATCGATCCGAAACGACCTCGTCCTAAATAACAAGGGAAACAAAATTTTAAAATTAATTACTTAATTGTTTTAATTAGTATAAGTTATAAAAAATAAAAAAATACCAAACTCCGCGACTCGCAGAGTTTGAAGGCTTAAACCCCGCGACTCGCGGGAGGACCAAATTACAGAAAAAAAAAATAAAGCTGAACGAACTGATCAGTTTCAAACCACACACCACAGGAAAAAAAAACTGCGAAAATAACCCTCGAAAAAACACGCAAAAACACCCCCAAAATCACAATTTTTAACCGTTAATCATCAAATCTTTTACTAAAATCATGTTGAGAAGGATGCTATCAAGGAATTACTCAAGAAAAACGGTAAATTACTACACCTAAACACCATTTAATCCAAAAATTAGTGTTCTTGAGCAATTTTTTCCCCAATTTGATTTTGATGCTTTTTAGTGTAATTATGCTTAAATTGTTTATGTATTATGCTTGTATAACCTAGATTGATGCTATTTAACATTATTAGAAGCCTTAAACTTCAAATTTTGAGTAATCTAGGGTTTGTGTTCTTGAGCAAATTTGGGGCTTTTTGATATAAACAGGTTATGGCCGATTTTTGTCATGAATTGTTGCTAAATTAAGTAGTGTAACATGTTTAGGTTGTTAAATGATCCAAACTTTGAGCCTAAACATGATTTTGAGAATTAAAGTGGATTTTTTCAAGTCTAAAATTCATGAACTTGATTTTTGAGAGATAATGCCATTTGAAACTTGTTTAATTGCTAGTAATGATTATTTTGACATGTTATTTGAGTTGAATGCTTATGAACTTGGCGTACATTTTCGTATATGCTTATTTGAAAAAATGTAGATTTGATGAAAATATGAAAATGAGCTTAAGTTTGATATAAATTGATCATGTCATTGTAATTATTTTGATTGATGATTTTGCTGACACTAATGCATATTTGGATGCACAAAAATTGTGTTTGATGTGTTTTGCAGACTGAAAGGGGTGAATCTTCATCCCAAGCTCGCAATGCTCCTGCTGAGAATGCGGAACAACAGGAGGTGGATAACTACTACAAGCAAGATATACCTCATCCAGTCATGACATTTTCTGATATGCACTTGGAAGATTTGCATCCGAACCTGAGATTTGACAGACTTTGGATAGATTATCCAAAGTATCAAAGGGGTTTGCATACTCTTCATTCTAAAGTTGTTGAGGTACCTAGGGTCATAGAATGGAGACCATTAGAAGCTGTAGAATTGGTCGGGGCAATTAGGGAATTACTTGCACAGAGGTATGGTAATTCTACTTTTAACGACTGGGTACGTTTATTCACCATGCGTAGACCTGTATATAAAGTATGGTGTGAAGAATTGTTGTGTAGTATAGAATTAAATGATCGGGTAGCTAGTTTAACCGATCGATCTTTTATTAGATTTTTGTTAGGAGGTTCGATGCGCCACATGTCTTTACTAGACATGGCTCAGGCTTTACGTATATATATGCCTGAGGAGTTAGCATCTGCCGATTGTAGAGGGTTGATACTAAATGGTAGAAAGATAGATGAAAATTTTGATACACACGGTGTATGGAGTCAAATGACAAGCCATCTCCGATTCAAAGGGGGAAATTACTCTTATTTAGATATAGATAGAGCTGAATTAAGAGTAATTCATAGGTTTTTAGCTAATTCGATTACACAAAGAGGTAAGAACAAGGAAAAGGTAAATGAACAGGATTTGTTTTACCATATGTGTATTCGAGACCCACAAAGCGCTGTAAGTATACCTTATTGTGTGGGTTATTATTTATCAGCTATGGTTAGGGGGATGAGACCGCATAGCATAATAGGAGGTGGTATTTTTATTACTTTGATTTCTGAATATCTCGGTGTGGATATAAGTCGGGGGGGATTATTAGTCGAGGAACCAGAACCCCGCGATACTATAGGTTTAAATGTATACCATGGTGCGAAAGTTTTGAAGAGGCGAAATAACGCCGCAGTACAATACCATGGTAGACATCCACAGGTTGAGAGAAACTAACAGCAAGGTAATGTAGGAGGGGGAAATGAAATGCAAGAAATGCAAAGGTTTATAGCTTCACAGGAGTACGAAAATGCTAGACAGAGAGCATTTGAAGATTGGCAAGTTCATCAAAATCAAATCATAGCTCATTGCCAACATATAGGTAGAAACTATATTCCTACACCAAAACCCATATTCCCTCCCTGGTCTATAGAGATGCAACCACCGTATCCTACGTATAACCCTGCCGAAGCATTCTATAGCACCTATGGTTATGCTTGGAACCCCTATTGGTATCAGTATCATCCCTAGTCTACTTAGTTTTATTTATTTTGTAATTTGTAATGTTGATATGTTTAATACTTATGTTAATATTGTAATAGTTTTTATAATTTTCTAACTTTTATTATTAGATTTTAATAATTTTTGAATGTGGGGTAATATACCAAACTTCAAAAATATGTATATATGTTTGCAATTTATCTTATGTACACAACAGGGTAAAACAACGCATTTTCAAAGACTGGCATTAAGTTCAGCAAAAGCAACTAATTTTGACGACAAGATGCAAAATATATGTGAAATAACAACTAGACGGAATGAGCAAATGATGTGCACCATTTATCATTCAGCAAACAAACGCCAATATATTTGGAAACTTTGGTAAAAATTTAATCATTTTCACACAAATCACCCTCAATAATTTAAATTGTTACTGATTTCTTGCAAATGAGGGCATTGCAAGATCTTAAGTGTGGGAAGGGGTTAAATTCTTTCGGATTTTAAAAATTTTATCTTAAACACTGGGTTACCATTAAAAATACTAGTAAAGCAGTAGTTGTATTAGAATCTAGTGCTCTCTGATAATAAAGAACAACCCTAGTCTTATATACTGACTACCCAATTCTAGTAAAATTTTTCAAAATTTTCAATTAAATGAACTCAAAATCATGTTTATACATATTTATGAACGATAAAACTAGGTGTTAACACCGAAATTATTATTACCTCGAAAAGGACATAAATTGAGAAACAAACCAAAATGTTAAAATTCATTTAATATGGAATAGAGGACGATAAAAAGGAAAATAAAAGCCAAGTGTGGGAAAATTTACCAAGTTATTCAAAACATATGTCACATATTTTTGTACAAATAACTGAAAATACTTTTGCTTTGGACTAAACTAAACTGTTTTACCCGATGAAAGAAAAGAAGAGATGGATCTACACGATGAATCAATTCCATCATTAAAAGGAAGTAAAGTCTTCCGAAAAAGAAACGCGCTTCTTGATTTAGTTCATGAAGTTGTCGTCCAGACCAGCTGTAGGTTGACGAAAAACCTAGAAAAGTCATCACTAAAATCAGCAGGATATCCACGGACCTCAGCATTAAACAGGGTCGCCAAGTGGTCAGATTTATCCTAACCATGAGAAGGATTTATCTCGTACAATGGGGGGGCACCATGCAAATTAGCTGGATAAGACTAATGAATCAGATCCCCAGAAAGGATAATCTCCTTAAAAGATCAAAAATAAGCTTTTAAGCCTGATATTACTCAATCCTTGAGATTGACCTTAAAGATTGAGAATTACAAACTCATGGAATTCAATGATATCTAAACTCGAGCTTGAACGAGAAAATATTTTGATCAAAATTACAAACCGATTTGTTTTCTGAAAACCCTATTTTCAATGCGTTCATTACCATTGAACGTAAAATCCTAGGAATTCACCTGGAATTCATTAGGTCACCTGAACCAAATCGGGTGTCAACCGTAAGAACGGTGGTTGCATAGCATGGTCAAAGACAGGACCTTGTGCCAGACCAAAAAATTATAAGGGTGAGCTTTACTATTGCTCCTACCAAGGATAGTAATTGCGTCCGACACGTTATAGACCATAATTAAAAGCATGTCAGGGGACATTGCCTTAACAGTTGCTTGTTCAACGCTTTCCTTTACAACCGGACGGTAGTTTACCGAAAGGTAATATACGGGACAAGTAAACTGGACGTGTTGCTTTCCAAATACAAGGTTAGCAAGTAGGTGACACAAAACCATAAGTTTTGAGCTAAAATTTTCAAATCTGAAACCCACCAAACCCACAAAAATATTTTGCAAACACCGGTAAAGGGTTATTCCGGAAAACTTATCTAGGGTAAAAACAAGATTTAATTTTCAAAAGATCAAATGTTTTCATAAAGATCCAATTTCCTTAATGGATCAAAATTTTTATATAGTCATGTGGGACTGTAAACCATATCGTTACTACCATTGTTTATACCGCCGTATAGAAATCACTGATGTATAAAGTGTGAAAAATAAAGAAGTGATTCTAGTATTTCAAGACGATATTGCTTGAGGACAAGCAACGCTTAAGTGTGGGAATATTTGATAATGCTAAAAACGAACATATATTTCATAGCATTATTCCTCAAGAAAGACAAGCTTTTAGTTGCAATTGTTCTATTTAAAAGTGATATTCGTTTAAATAATAAAAGGTGAAGACAAAAGATAGATTCGAAGAATTGAAGACGCAAACGACCAAAAAGCTCAAAAGTACAAAAGACAATCAAAGAGGTTCCAATTATTGATAAGAAACGTCTCGAAATTACAAGAGTACAAGATTCAAAACGTAAAGTACAAGATATTAAATTGTACGCAAGGACGTTCAAAAATCAGGAACCAGGACCAGAGTCAACTCTCAATGCTCGACGCAACGGACTAAAAATTACAAGTCAACTATGCACATAAATATAATATAATATTTAAATAATTCTTATAATTATTTATATATTATATAAATTATAAAAATCCGTCGGCAAGAAAGACTCCAAAAGGTGTGAGCTGTATTTATAAACTCCGCGACTCGCGGAGTTTGAAGGCAAAAAGGGCCGCGAGTCGCGGAGCCCCAAATTCTGAAACTCCCTATAAAGTTCGCGCATTCTGATCGTAAAAATCATCCTTTTTCTTCTTCTCTCATAATATGTAAATATTTATATTTATATTTTAATTTTAATTTTAATTTTAATTTTAATTCTAATAATAAGGGTATGTTAGCGAATAATGTAAGGGTGTAAGTCGAAATTCTGTCCGTGTAACGCTACGCTATTTTTAATCATTGTAAGTTATGTTCAACCTTTTTAATTTAATGTCTCGTAGCTAAGTTATTATTATGCTTATTTAATCCGAAGTAATCATGATGTTGGGCTAATTACTAAAATTGGGTAATTGGGCTTTGTACCATAATTGGGGTTTGGACAAAAGAACGACACTTGTGGAAATTAGACTATGGGCTATTAATGGGCTTTATATTTGTTTAACTAAATGACAGTTTGTTAATGTTAATATAAAGATTTACAATTGGGCGTCCCTATAAATTACCATGTACACTCGATCGGACACGATGGGCGGGGTATTTATATGTACGAATAATCGTTCATTTAACCGGACACGGGAATGGATTAATAGCCACTAGAATAATTAAAACAGGGGTGAAATTATGTACAAGGACACTTGGTATAATTGATAACAAAATATTAAAACCTTGGGTTACACTCAGTCAACATCCTGGTGTAATTATTAAACAAAGTATTAAAATCGTGTTACAGTTTAAATCCCCAATTAGTTGGAATATTTAACTTCGGGTATAAGGATAATTTGACGAGGACACTCACACTTTATATTTATGACTGATGGACTGTTATGGACAAAAACCAGACGGACATATTAAATAATCCAGGATAAAGGACAATTAACCCATGGGCATAAAACTAAAATCAACACGTCAAACATCATGATTACGGAAGTTTAAATAAGCATAATTCTTTTATTTCATATTTACTTTCCTTTATTTTATATTTAATTGCACTTCTAATTATCGCATTTTTATTTTTTTATATTTAATTGCACTTTTAATTATCGTACTTTTTAATTATCGCAAGTTTATTTTATAGCACTTTTATTAATCGCAATTTCATTATCGTTATTTACTTTACGCTTAAAATTAAGTCTTGTATTTATTTATTATTTTACATTTTGTTTTAACTGCGACTAAAGTTTTAAAATCGACAAACCGGTCATTAAACGGTAAAAAAACCCCCCTTTATAATAATAATATTACTTATATATATATTTGTATTTTTATAAAAGTAAACTAATATAGCGTTAAGCTTTATTTAAAGATTTCCCTGTGGAACGAACCGGACTTACTAAAAACTACACTACTGTACGATTAGGTACACTGCCTATAAGTGTTGTAGCAAGGTTTAAGTATATCCATTCTATAAATAAATAAATATCTTGTGTAAAATTGTATCGTATTTAATAGTATTTCCTGCTAAAATTAATAGCTATTTTATATACACGTCGCGAAACACCAGTTGGTGAGTTCATTAGTTTATCATAAATAATCATTTCATAATTTTAATAGACCACAAGATTTCATATTTCCATTTCTCATAAATATACGTCCCATGCATAGAGACAAAAAAATCATTCATATGGATTGAACACCTGGTAACCGACATTAACTAGGTGCATATAAGAATATCCCCTATCATTCTGGGATCCTCCTTCGGACATGATATAAATTTCTAAGTACTAAAGCATCCGGTACTTTGGATGGGGTTCGTCGGGCCCATAGATCTATCTTTAGGATTCGCGTCAATTAGGGTGTCTGTTCCCTAATTCTTAGATTACCAGACTTAAAAAAAAGGGGCATATTCGATTTCGATAATTCAACCATATAATGTAGTTTCAATTACTTGTGTCTATTTCGTCAAACATTTATAAAAATTGCGCATGTATTCTCAGCCCAAAAATATAAAGGGTAAAAAGGCAAATGAAACTCACTGTACTGTATTTTGTAGTAAAAATACATATGACGACATTGAACAATGCGGGGTTGGCCTCGGAGTCACGAACCTATATTATTTGTATATATATTAACACACATAATTGTAATTGAAAAAAATATATTATTATTAGTGATGCGATATATATATATAGTAGATTAAATAGTTTCACTATGTATTTTTTTTTATATATAGATATATTAGTATAGTTAAGTTATATATATATATATATATATATATATATATATATATATATATATATATATATATAATCTTTATTTTTATGCTTATAATTTTAATAACGTCATTATAACTTCTATTTTCATAAACGTAATTATTTTAATAATAATAACATAGATAGTACTAAATACAATAGTAATAATAGTTTTTGTAAAAATAATACTTTTAATAATAATGGTAATTTTTAATAGTTTTAATAGAAATTTCAGTAATTATACAGTATTACTAATATTAATGTTTAACTGATAAGTCTATTAATGATATTTTGTAATATTAATAATAATAATGATAATACTAATAATAATACCTATGTTAATGATAATAATAATACTAATAATTATAAAATAATACAAGTACTAATATTAATGAATATAATTTGTATTATTTTCAAAGTAATTATGTTAATCTTAATCATAGTGATAATAGTAATCCCTATATTAATAATACTAATAATTGTAAAATTTTAATAAAAATACTTTTATTGATTTTGATAATCATAACAATATTAATAAATATATAGTAATAATAATTTTAATCATAATCATAATAAAAATATTCATTCTATTAATCATAACTAATTTAATAATAATGATAATAATAACTTTAATTAATAATTCTAGTAATAACAATTAGAATAACAATAATAATAATAATAATAATAACAATAATAATAATAAGAATAATCATAATAATAATTTTAAGAAAACTACCTCATAAAAATTCGGCTAAAAAGAATATAATGACCCTGCCAGGATTCGAATCCGAGACTTCTCGCTAACTACAACACCCATTAACCATTGAGCTGTTGACTGTTGTAACGACCCAGATTTTTCCAATCATTTTATACTTATGAGATTAATATTTACATAAATTAAACCTTACAAACATGATAAGCAATCCAAATTGTTGAGACTTGTGTTTTTGAAAAGAGTTTTACACAACGTTTGACCGTCCAATTTGACCGATGATATCACGAACTATATAACATACGATAATTATACGTTTGTGTATATATATGTATTTATATATATTTAACATGATCTAAGGATGGTTTAACATCTCATTGTGTACTAATGACAATGAGTTATAAGTATATTTTGAAACTACTAACTTAAGTTTTCAAAACGATAACTATACGTAACATTCTTTGATATATATACTTATAACCTATAATGCTTATACATGTATCGTATATATAATGTATTTAATCACTTTTTAATGACTTAAATACATAAAACAATATAAGTATATTCACAAAAGATAGCTATATTTGAATTCTCATTCTGTTTCCTCAAGATTTCTATACGTATATCTAGGGTATATGTACCCGTATCATACCCAGCTTCTATATGTATTTACTATTGGTATATACACATCAAATCAACATCCTAATCAACATTATTACTGCCCTAGATATGAGGTAACTAGTATTTGTCAAGTAGCATGAATTATTAGTAAGAAAACAAAATTAGGAATCCTTTTCTTTCTTTATAAACTAAAAACGTTTTTATGAACGAACACCATTTCTTCACTCCATTTTCTCATACCTACACCCTCATTTCTCTCTCAGAATACTCCTAACTTCATACTTGATCATCTCCAAGCATTTTTCCCATCATTTAGCTTCAATTACAAGCCTTAAACACCATAAGAAAACTCTTTCAAGAACATATAAAAATAACCACCCATTTGAAGAAGTATACTTCCAACCTTTTGATCTAACTCCACCACTCTTTTATTCCAAGATTTTTTCTTATCTCTTACAGTAACTTTGTCTAAGTAACTTGAGGTAGTAACCTTGTTCATAATCTTGTTCGATTCATAATTATATAGCTATATTATTTTATGTTGTAAAATTTTAACAACAAGAACATAGTTTGAATGATTTCAAACTTGTTTGCAAACTAAATAGATCCTTCTAACTTAAATTTTAAAATACTTCAAGACCTGTAATATATCATAATGATATGCTAACTTAACAAGATGTAACTTGGTTTTACAAAGAACACCTTAAAAACTGAATCTACATCGTCGGAGTGCAACCGGGGGCTGTTTTGGGTTGGATAATTAAAAACCATCTTGAACTTTGAATTGGAAGTTCATGTTCTGGAAAAATGATATTTCTTATGAATATGTTAACACATAAAAATTTCATGGTTTAACTCAAAGTGTAAGTATTTTAGAAAAATGATCATTAAATGTTGTTTTTATGATGGAAAATGATCACTTTCATAAGTTTTACCAAAGTTTAACCTATAACCTGTGATTTCGAATTAAAACTAAGGTATTTTCAGTTCATATTCTTAAAATTTTACTCGATCCAAGGAAGTGGCAAGTTGAACCAACAAAAACGGAGTTGTAATGAAGAAACTACGACTAAAACAAGATTGGGTATCCGAAGCTAGTTTAGCTACGAAAATATTTGGAGATAAAGTAAATTAATAATATCTTTTCTAATTAATATGATATTTTATATATAATTACTTATGATTTGATTTTATATATTTCAGGATCACCCGTAAACAACACGAGAAGATTAATCATAAGACCTCATGATTGTACGCAACACGTCATTTGACAACACTGTACTTTATGTACGCAACACGTCATTTGACAACATGGTACCATGGGTCGAGATTAATTCTGATCAATACGAATACGATGAGGTCTTTATTTATTTTATTGAGCAACTAATTGTGGACCACTAACATCGGACTGCTAACTACGGACTAAGAAAATATTAAAAGTATTATAAGTATATATATACATATGTAACGATTACTTGAAAAGAAAATATGTTGATATATTATATATATATGGTTAGGTTCGTGATATCTATCGGAGACCAAGTCGAGTTAAATACCTTCAAGGCAAAAGTGAGTATATAGTCCCACTTTTAAAGTCTAAATATTTCGGGATGAGAATACATGCATTTTATGATTTACGTTATGGACACAAGTGAAAAAAAAAATATATTCTACATTGAGTTGTACCACTAGCATACTTCCCTGTAGCTTGGTAACTACTATTTACATGTGGTATTGTAAACGCGAATCCTGTTGATAGATCTATCGGGCCTGACAACCCCAACCGGACTGGACGACCAGTATTCAACGATTGCACAGTACTTCGTTTCGGTGACTACACTTGGTACAGTGTAGTGAGATTTTATAATAAAGGGAATATGCGACGTTGATTAAATGTTAAGTATGGTTATCAAGTGCTCAACCACTTAGAATATTTTTATTAAAACGTTTATGTATATGAAATCTTGTGGTCTATATTTATAACGCTGCTAGCATTAAACCTATATCTCACCAACTTTATGTTGACGTTTAAAACATGTTTATTCTCAGGTTCCTAGAAGTCTTCCCCTGTTTGAATATATGTTAGAGAAACCATGTGCATGGAGTCATACATGTTTTATTCAAGGAAGCATTGCATTCACAAAATCATCACCGTGTATTTATTTTGACTGCATTGTCAACGGAAGTATTCTTGTAAACTGTTATTTACGGTGATTTTCTATATGTAGAAATCATCAGATGTCGAAAACATTGAATTTTAAATACTCATTTATGGTATATCTTTTCAAAAGAATGCAATGTTTATAAAACGTATCATATAGAGGTCAAATGCCTCGCGATGTACTCATATGTTATTGTATTCGTCCCTATGGATTGGGTCGGGTCATTTCAACTGTTTTCCTGATTAAACCCACAGACAATTTCTTTTAACCTTAAATTGTTTTCTATTTATTCTTCATCTTCTTCTTCGAAATTAAGATGACCATAGTTTGATTCAACCATACCAACAACACACTGAAATTTGTTTTTGGATTTATAACGACCCAGAAATAATTTATGGTTGATGGAATTGATTAAAAAAAAAAACGCTGTATAGAAATATTGAAGAACACGATGAACTAATAATCAAATTCGACACTAGAGTCTGTTACAGAACATGATTTCAACATGAAAGAGATGCTAAATCCTATTTAGAAACTTTCTATATAATCCAATTACCTTAAAACACTAAAACACATTCGAATTTCGTGATAAACCATTCGGTTGACTTTTAGAAAACTAACTTTGACTTCCAGAATTAGAACATGATATGAAAAATTAGCCTATGAAACTTTACAGGAAGTTTAAATGAAATCTTACTAACATCTTTGCACCTATAGATTTTAAAATGAGATTTGGATTCAATGTTTTTGGAAAAATAAAAAGAAACAGGGGTACCGGTTTATGTTTAAAGTTTTCTTTTGATTTTTCAATTGATCAAGGAGATGTTTTGATTTTGATTGAGAATGATAATGAATAAACTGAATAATTCTCCTAATATCAGCTGTAAATTGATCATTTATAATAGAAGGAAGATCACAGGAAGATCATTTGTATCGTACAGGAAAAAAAATAAAAAAATAAATAAAATAGATAAAGATGATATACACAGCTAACAGGATTTGGTGGTTTGTGTTTAGTCTTCAGATTCGATTAGGGACAGAGACAAAAATATAGAACAGTTCGATTGTGATTGCAATCCCTCAAGTTGATTCTGCATTTTTGATTTTATTTATAGTTAATGTTTATATTAATAATTAGTAAATATATTAATAATAATATTATTATTTGTGTTATTAGAAATAATAAAAATACTGATAATTATAATAATAGAAAATAATAATAATAATATTATCAATCAAAATAATACTAATAATAATAATAGAAATAATAATAATGATAATGATATCACTAATACTAATATTAATGATAATAAATAATGATAATTATAATAATACTTATAAAATGGTAATGATCATCTTATTCATGATAATATACATAATAATTTGTAATGACATAATGCTAACAATGTTAATTAATGATATAAAAATTATAATTAAACTTGTAATTACATTCAATATATAACTTTTACCATTTTATTATTTATGTAATGTTTACTATTTAAAAATATATTTGAGTATTTACACACAATATATATAATAATATTTATACATAGAATCATATATATATATATATATATATATATATATATATATATATATATATATATATATATATATATATATATATAGATTCCTTTTAAGTTACATATAATAGTTAAACTTTTATATTTATTTTCTGGATCACATCCTAATGATTATTTTCAAAAATCATATACACTTATATATAGTTTTATCATTAGTAATCACTTTATTACCTTATATTTTATTTTACATATTTAATTCTAATATTTATATTTTATAAATTTCAAATTATTATCTTTACTTACATTCATTTATATATACATGTTTATTTACAAACAATTGTTCGTGAATCGTCAGGAGTAGTCAAAGGTTAAATGAACCAATGTAAACAGTTCAAAAATTTTAAGACTCAATATTACAGACTTTGCTTATCGTATCGAAATCAAATAAGATTCAAGTTTAAATTTGGTCAGAAATTCCCGGGTCATCACAAGAACGATGCAAGGAACAATCTTTATGCACGACGTTTGATCTAATTTCAACTTTTGAGGATGGTATGGTGGTGGTGATGGCCGACGGCCTCAGGGGGTGGGGGAGGGCAAAATTGGAACTAAACATATGGGGAGGATGAGGGTTTGTGATTTAATTCCAAGTATTTATAGTTAGGGCCTCTAATTAGGAAAACTAATGACCCAATTAACACGTTATAGTCCAAAATGACAAAACAAGGAGCCCACTAGGGGGTTCGGCTGATTGGCCCTTTTATGGGGTCTCGGGCTCTGTTTTCGTTAATTCTTTGTACGCACGTGGTCCGTTTCGTGTGCCGCTAACCGTACCGGGTCTCCGGAACGTTAAGTAGTCGTTGAAACGAATTCACCGAATTTAATTTATTAAATAAATAATAAATTAAATAAGTTTTTCGTAAAGTGAATAATTATTAAAAATAATTATTTCCTCATTTTTCCGAGTTCCGTAAATTGAAAAGCTTTCTAGGCGATTTACTTAATCGTAACGTTTTCTAGTTATTTCGCTATCCGAAATAATAAGTTCATAAATTAATATAACATATTAATTCAAGTAATCCACTAGGATCAAATATGCATTTAATTCTATTAAACACACAAAGTCTAAGTAAACACCGTTAAATACTTAATGGACAAGTAACGATAGTAAACGGAAAAAGTCGGGTTGTTACAATAATAGTCAAATCAAAAGTGGAAAAATGAGGGTTGTTATAGTACCTCCCCGTTAAAGAAAACTTCGTCATGAAGTTTTAGGTAGACTTCTTGAATGCATTAGCGTTTGAGAGGAGATGTGGATATTTCCACTTCATTTGGTCTTCACGTTCCCAGTTATACTCGGGGTCACGTCGTGGATTCCAACGGATCTTAACAATAGGGATAGTGCTCTATTTCAAGCGTTTAGCTGATCGGTCCATGACCTCAATGGGTTCTTCTATGAAATGAATTTTATCATCAATGCGAAGGTCATCCAAAGGAATAACAAGAGTATCATCATCAAGACACTTTTTAAGATTCGAGACATGAAATACGTCATGTACACTACTAAGCTCAGCAGGTAGTTCTAATCGATATGCCATGGTGCCAATTCTTTCAGTAATCTTGAAAGGTCCAACAAAACGTGGGCTAAGTTTACCCTTGTATGGCTTCTTCTATTTCTCGATAAAGAGAAATATGACCAAGAGTGGTTCGAATATATATATAAAGAATTTCACTCCAATTCTTTTACCTATTAACATCTTAGAAGATTTCACAAAGCCCCTATCACTTAGTTTTTGACTTTTTGGAAATATATTAGCCGATGAATTAGTAGTTAACGACGCCTTTCCAATGGGATACCTTTAACTTAACTTTATCACCAACTTGGAATTCTAAAGGTTTTCGACGATTATCAGCATAGCGCTTCTGTCAGCTGCGGGCAGTTTCTAATCGTTTCTTAATCTGAACGATCTTCTCAGTTGTTTCGTGTATGATTTAGGACCAGTTAACTATCTGTCCTCCAATTCATAACGGCACAGTGGGGATCTACATTTTCGTCCATATAAGGCATCAAAAGGTGTAGCCTTAATACTTGTGTGGTAACTGTTGTTGTAAGAAAATTCAGCCAAAGGCAAATGTTTATCCCAACCTTTTCCGAAATCGATAACGCATGCACGAAGCATATCCTCCAACGTTTGAATAGTTCGTTCACTTTGACCATTAGTTTGTGGATGATAAGCAGTACTCATATCGAGTTGAGTTCCAAGAGAAGATTGTAAAGATTTACAAAATCTAGAAGTGAATTGACTGTCGTGATCAGATATGATAGAAATAGGAACACCGTGACGTGAGACAATCTCTTTGATATAAAGTTGTGACAATCTCTCTATCTTGTCGTTTCTTTGATCGGTAAGAAATGTGCAGATTTAGTAAGACGATTTACTATGACCCAAATAGTATCATTTCCACTTGAAGTCTTGGGCAATTTAGTAATAAAGTCCATTACGATACATTCCCACTTCCACTACGGAATATCTGGCTGTTGAAGTAATCCAGATGGCTTTTGATGCTCATCCTTAACTTTCAAACAAGTAAGACACTTGCTCACATATTCAGCAATATTAGCTTTCAGATTAGGCCACTAATAAAACTCTTTCACATCGTGATACATTTTACTAGATCCTGGGTGAATTGAATACCTAGTCTTGTGTGCTTATCCAAGACTATTCCTAGTAGATTCCCGAAGTATGGAACCCAGGTTTAGTTGTTAAAATACCGTGTTCCATTTACCTTGAGTTTAAGTTGCTTTTTGAGACCTTTTAGTCCCTCGAGTTGGACATTCTCTTCCTTCAATGCCTCAAGTTATGTTTCGTGGATTCGAGACGTAAGATTCATATGAATAACCATGTTTAAAGCTCAGACGCGAATTGGTTTATTAGGTTCCTTTCGACTGAGAGCATCGGCAACATCATTTCCCTTACCGGGATCAAAAATATGTTAAAGACTTTTATGATCGGTAAACACCGTGAATTTAATTACATAAAGGTAATGTCTCCACATCTTCAATGCGAATACCATAGCTCCTAACTCCAGGTCATGTGTGGTATAATTCTTATCATGCTTCTTAAGTTGTCTAGACGCGTATGCAATAACGTTTTGAAGTTTCATCAATACACAATCAAAACCTTGATTCAAGGCATCACAATAAACTATGAAATCCTTGTTTCCTTCAGGTAAAGATAGAATCGGGGTTGTGGTCATCCTTTAGAATCTTAAAAGCAGATTCTTGTTCTTCAGACCATTCAAACTTCTTCCCCTTGTGAGTTAGTTTAGTAAGAGGTTTTGCTAGAATAGAAAATCCTTCGATGTATCTTCGGTAATAACCAGCAAGTCCCAAAAATTGGCGAATATGGTTCGCACTCTTAGGCACTTTCCAGTTCTGAAGAGCTGTGATTTTTGCTGGATTGACATGTATTCCTTCACTATCAACTACATGTCCGAGAAATTGAGCTGTTCGTAAACAGAATTCACACTTGGAGAACTTGGCATATAGTTGTTCATTCTTTAGCAACTCTAAGATCAAACGTAAATGTCGTTCATGCTCTTGCTTGTCCTTGGAATAGATTAAGATATCATCGATGAAAACAATCACGAATTTGTCAAGATAAGGTTTGCATACACGTTTCATAAGATCCATAAATACAGCTTGCATACACGTTTCATAAGATCCATAAATACAGCAGGTGCGTTTGTAAACTAAAAGGCATAACAAGAAATTCGTAATGTCCGTAATAAGTTAGGCAATCTCGGGAATATCAGTTTCTTTGACTCTCAGTTGATGATAACCTGACCTAAGATCAATCTTCGAATAGATACTTGACCCTTACAATTGGTCAAATAAGTCATCAATTCCCGAAAGTGGATAACAGTTCGTGATAGTTATGTGGCATCAGAGATGGTATAACGCCGTCCATGTGTGGTGGGTTAGTCGTAAATGAGGTTCTCACAGTGTTACCTGTGACAAAGCATTGGCTCTTACTCCCTGCGATCCCTTACGAGGGTTGATAGTAGCCGAGAGGCAGGCCCTAAAATCAGTATCTGAGGTACACTCAGTGGTCACCAGGCAGTTAGCTGGGAAGGCACTGGGTGGGACGGTCGTTGTCTCCACTGTATCTACAGTTGGTATCAGAGCGGTGGTCTTAGCGAACCAGGTCTGCATTAGTGTGTCTAACTGATAAGTCGATAGAATGCATTAGTGAGTCTGGACTTTGACCGTGTCTGCATGTCAAAAGTTTTGCTTAACATTTCTAGTCGGAAATTATCTGCTTATCATTCTTAAAAAAAAATTTACCTGCTTATCATTATTAGTCTAGACACGTCTTGCTACATTAATTGCATGAGTAGTGTATAGACAAAATTCATATCTTAGCGTATCTGCTAAATCATATCTTATCGTATCTGTTACTTTAAACTTTGCCTGACATATCCCGCAAATTCCTCCGTAATCTACAAAATCTTTTTATCTATATATATATATATATATATATATATATATATATATATATATATATATATATATATATATATCCTATGTAAATAGAATACCACCCGATAGCCGGAAAATCATTTTATATCAAAAAATCCTTTATCCAATCGTATGAAATGGAATTTGTCATAAGTTCAAGTCCCTCGGATTCCGAAATGGAATCCCACTCAAGCTCTGAAAGCAAAGTGACCGGAATGGATCAACCAATCAGCCATCATCTATTCTGGATGAATTGGGGATGGGTTCGTAGCCTCCTCAATCATTGGAGACAAGAAGAAGGCGATCCTTTCCATCCTCCACATTTCCCTCTTGACGAAGAATCTGAAGCACTTACCGGCGAACCTGTCCAAAACACCATTTTTTCTCTCATTTTCAGGGTATCTCGTCACGATTATATACTATACCAAATTCTAGATTATATTTATCCGCTTGTCCGAACTGACAATCACTCCGGTGTAATAGAAGAAGTCAACGAGCTTCGCGCTCGGGTAGTGGCTTTGGAGAATATGGTGCAAAGGTTACAAACACCAGCAGCAGCACCAGCAACATAACCAGTATCACCACCACCAACGCCAATAGCACCATTACCACCACCAACAACAACCGCATTGCAAGCCTCAACTTCACAATCTGTCACACGGACATCAACGTCATGCGCACCATAGATACCAAGGAGTACCAACAATAATGAACGATGAAGTATTAATTCATAACTTCATTGAAGAAATATTCTGCGAAGAAAATATGTGGTTTCTAAAAGTTTTAGAGATTACTTATTCTAGCTCAAACCAAAAAGCATATGAGATTAATATCATGTTAACTCATTAAACCCATGATTACATCTGAAGAAAATATATATGTATATATATTTTTTTTCATAAAGATTGTAATTAAAAATTCTTTTGTACAAACTGTTAATGATGAAAATATTTTAACGGGTAGGTAATACCCGAGGAATATTTAGATTTCACATTAATAAGTTACACTGTACATTCTTCGAATCAGATACAATAGTCATTTACTATTCTACTTACATCCACCGATACACAAATTCGTTCACCACAGAATAACCATATTCATCCAATTTCATATTGGGATTTTGATTTATCAGAATCCAATAAGTGGCATAATGAAGAAAACATTGGACAAAAATAAAATTTGTTAGAAACAAACAAATTAACCATGAGAAAATTTTGTTAAGAATTCACACTAACAAAATCCTAGCTATCTGTTCCTAGCTAACTGGTTACATTTTATTTATCGCAATTTACATTCTCGCAATTTACATTCTCGCAATTTTATTTATCGTCATTTAATTTCTGTTATTTATTTTACGCACTTTAAATATAGGGACACGTATACAAGGTTTTGACATATCATATCGACGCATTTATATATATTATTTGGAATAACCATAGACACTCTATATGCAGTAATGAACGAGTTCTCTATACAGGGTTGAGGTTGATTCTACAATAATATATATAATTTGAGTTGTGATCGAGTCTGAGATAGGTACACGGGTCACAATACGTATTAATTAATTCGAATATTATATATTAAACTATATATGAATTATTGGACTGTTACTGTGGACTATCGACTGTGGACTAATAGCATTGGACAATTAAAATAAATTAAAATATTGATTATAACATATGAAACTAAACATTTCTTCGAGTTTGCCACTTGATTTCATCTTAAACCTCATTTGTATTTTGACAATTACAATCTGCGTTCAAACCTGTCATAATTCCTGAAAACACCTCAATCGAGAGGATGAACCAACCGCACTTAAATTGGGGAAGAAAAGATTTATGCATATAGTTATGCACCTGAAAAATACTCTGAATCTGATTAAACGTTTAATACATATCTGTGCTAGCTCCTTTGGCATTGTTATTACCGAAGATAACCTTACAATCCCTTTCCAAAGTAGCCAATTTTGTCACAGCTTCAGCAAGTCAACTTCGACTTTTCGCTCGGAACAACCTTATCATCAACTTGATATATATGCCTACTCTTTTATTGTTACCAGGGAACCTTTTCTATTCTACCATATTACCATCAGCGTTTAATCATCTAAAAACAAAAGTCTCATGAAACCACATCGGACTGGTAACCGATGATTCAGATATCATATCATAGCATTAAATGTAGAGGAAACAGAAAAATTGTAGATGGTCTAAACGGCCAGAAGTTTGATGATAAAGAAGGGAGTGTTAGGAACGCTCGATAGAAAGAAAAAAAATTTGGTACTGAAAAACAGATTGAGCAAACCATGAAGGAGAGCAAGGCTAAATACACGGACCATACCATATATTCAAAGAATCCAAGTAATTCTGGATCTGATGAAACCTTCAACGAATATCTTGCTCCGTACACATGTTAAAATCTTGCGAAAAACCTTTCTTCATCAACCATCGAACTTATAAATTCCAAAATATCATCATAAATATCTTCGATATTTCTGAAGATATTTTCATAAATATTTTTGTTCGAAATTATTTATCTTTTCGTGCTATCTATATTCCATCATAAAGGAAAATACTTTAGTTTCTAAATTTTTCCTTAAAATTTGAGTTTGAAATATGAATGTTATTGAAGTAATGTTGGGAATTGATGCATGAGTTAGTATAATATAATGACACTTGATCAACGTGATTATATTACAGTAAGTCATGCTGAGTTTCTAATGGAACGTGATGATTCACAGACCCTAACGTCATCATGTGCCATGTTACATAACTATTTCATTCTACTTAACTCCTGAACAAATCAAGAAAATGTATTCTTGATGGTTCTATCTTCCGTGATGTTGATAAATTTAAAAATCAAATCGTGCTATCACGTCCCTTCCTGCTTAGAACATTATAATCATTCGAAACTCTATATCTACAAATTCTGGACCATTATTCGCTTGACTTGAAGTCAAGAAGAGAAAACAAAAGCATAGAGCTTTGAAATATAAGGGAGAATATAAAGCCCAATAACAACACATAAATTACAAACCGTGAATATCAATGTTTATCGCAACATAAATACACGGGAGAATTAAAAACATTATAATTCCAAGGGCGAAGTAGAAGAAAACATATTCCTTCGGTGGAAGTTGGAAAAGTAGAATGATTGTGGCGATAGTCAGGATAAGGACAAGGATCAAAACTGGATTAAGCATTTTCACAATCTTTTGGGATGTGTGAACTAAGAAAGAAAGTATAGAAATGGTGAGATTAATGGAACGGAAAAAGTTTAAGTTATAATGGAAATAGCAGATAGAATAATCGAGGCAGATCACCATATTTAATTATAGAGATCTTAATTTTCTTATTCACCGAAGAATCAAATCTTTTAAATTTTGAAGATTTTCTTAAATCCCTTGAATTCTGGAAATCAACCGTGACTACATCACTGGTTAAGATGAACTTGCATTTACTCATTTCGTTCTTTTATGATAGCTTCATTCGCACTCTTCTAATAATCGAATTGTTTTATCCATATTACTCAATGATGATAAAACACTATCTATCAAACTCATATTCGTCATGAAAACATTTTTATTGTTAGCCATGACGACCACACTCAAATTTCGGGATGAAATTTCTTTAACGGGTAGGTACTGTGACGACCCGGGAATTTGCAACCAAATTTAAACTTAATCTTATTATGATTTCGACACGATAAGTAAAGTCTGTAAAGTTGAAGTCTCAAAAACTGTGAACTCTGTTTATGTATTCAGTTGACCTATGACTACTCCCGACGATTCACGAACCTTTAATGTATATATAAAGGACTATATATGTAAATAATTATATATAATAAATTAAATATGTTACTGAACTATTATAAGATAACTTAAAATAATCAAAACTCGTTATTTGAATATATAAAGTATACTGACTATAAATAATTTCGAATATGATTTGCCAACGATCAAATGTATACCTTGAATTATTTGTTTCAAAAAAAATAATTAATATATTTATGTAAGTAACAAAACTTAATATTTAAAATAATATTATATATATAATAGTTGAATATATATGTGATTTTAATATATAATTGATGATTATATGTATATTGTAATGTTAATACATTTAATTACAAGTAAAACTATATATATATATATATATATATATATATATATATATATATATATATATATATATATATATATATATATATATATATATATAAATATTTTATTAACGATATTATTATTTTCATATTTACTAATAATAATAATATTATTAATACTATTATTTACTATTATTATTGCTATGTTATAATTATAATAAAAAGGTTATAACTATTAAAATAAAAATGTTAAAGATGAATATTATTATTAAGAATGACTAAAACTATAATTTTAATTATTATCATGACTATTTTTATTTATCATCTTCATTTAAAACTATTATTATCATTATTTATCCTTATTAATATTATTATCTTATTATCTTTATGAATACTTTTATTATTAATATCATTATTAACGTTATTATTAACAATTATTATTATCATTTATATTAATAGAATTACTATCATTAATAATATTATAGTTAGTACTATTATTATTATTACCATAATAATGTTATTATTATCACTTTCATTGTTATGGTAATAAATATATTATTCTATATTATTACTTACTAATATTATTATTAATTTTATGAATTCACTAATTAAGAACTAGGCAATATTATCTAGAAACATTTAATTAATAATATTAACATATTATTATATCTAATATATGTAATAATTTTAATATATAATATATAATTTATATATAGAAACATAGAAACAGATTTGTACGCATAAATATCACTATCAGATTTATTTTTTTTATATTTTTCCTTTTGCTCTCGTGAACTTATGTCGACACATACAGCGTTCTTTATATCCATCAATCATTCCATATTTTTTTATTAAAAAGCCATTCATTTGTCCTCCATCATAAACAATAATAATTGTATAGCAGCTGTGAGTGGAAACATTAATCAGATATATATTTTTTTATTTTATAGCTCGTATTTCTGTTTCTTTTTCATTTTATCAAGGTCACGAAATTGTAACGATTTTAAAAATCTAAAAATGCAATTATGATTGAAATCCCTTACTCAAACTATATACAAACTTTCAAATTTCAATTTTTCGTATTGATTATCAATTTAAGAGTCAAAGTTTTTAGATTTAAAAGTCAAACTTGTGTTCATGAACGAATTCGGGATTTCTGTTGCGAGTTAAGTTAAATTGATAATTTTTATAGCTTCTAGAAGTGATTTGAAACATACTTCGTGTTATAACCTTTACCTAAATCGTAACCTTTTGCAAAATCAATTTTTTTTCTTCTTTAGCAGCGACGGCCAGCATCTTTTTCTTCATTTTTTTTATTTTTTTCTTTTATTTAATTGAACAAGGTATAGATTACAAGTAGTTTGTTTTTATATTTCAAAACTTAATAATAACTGTGAGGTTTGATAAATTAGTCGATGCATTTTTTGAGAAGAAGAGGAGGTAGAGGATAACTGAAGAACACAGTTTAAATGAAATTATGATGGGGATAAATTCAGTGAAACACAATTGGATGGATGGTTAAGGGGTGGTGTGGGTGAGCGAGAGGTCTCGGGTTCGATTCCTGCCGGTGGCATATATTTTTTTAAAGACCTTTTATTGAGGTAGTAACCTTATTATTATCATTATTTTTATTAATACTATTGTTATCATTTTATTATTATTATTATATCTATTATTGTTATTATTGATTATTGTTATTAGTACTAAATATTATAATTGTTATTATGATAATTATCATTAAGTATTAGTTATCATTTATCATTATTATTATTACAATTATTGTTATAACTAAAAATATTATTATTATTACTACTAATATTATTATATTTATTAACTACTAATAGACGTATTATTATTATGATCATTATGTTAACATAACTACTATGACTAATATTATTATCACTTTGACTAAATAACGTCATTTAGTACTATTAGCGATATTATAAGTATTATTAATATTAATGTAAGTATTATTATGATTAGAATTATTATTATTGTTATTAAGAAAATAATACAAACCATTACAATTATCATTAATATTAGTATTAGTATTAATATCAATATTATTATTTTTATCAAAAACTATTAATATTATCATTATTATGAGATTATTATTAAAACTATCATTAACAGTAAAGATTTATATTTTTATAGTTATTATTATACCATTATATGTGTCACTAAGAATATTAACATTATTTACATAAATACTTAATTATAACAAACCAAGGAATTTTAGATATAATACTAACCATACATATATTTAGATATATACAAATTAAATTAATAATATATAAGGATAAAGTATATGAAATTGTTCGAGTATGGTTATATGTATTAATGAATATACAAATGATATAGGTTCGTGAATCCGAGGCCAACCCTGCATTGTTCAATGTCGTCATATGTATTTTTACTACAAAATACAATGTGTGAGTTTCATTTACTCCCTTTTAAAATGCTTTTGCAATATATATTTTTGGGACTGAGAATACATGCGCAGTTTTTATAACTGTTTTACAAAATAGACACAAGTAATCGAAACTACATTCTATGGCTGGATTATTAAACTGAATATGCCCCTTTTTAGTCTGGTAATCTAAGAATTAGGGAACAGACACCCTAATTGATGCGAATCCTAAAGATAGATCTATTGGGCCTAACAAATCCCATCCAAAGTACCGGATGCTTTAGTACTTCGAAATTTATATCATATCCGAAGGGTATCCCGGAATGATGGGGATATTCTTATATGCATCTTGTTAATGTATGTTACCAGGTGTTCAATCCATATGAATGATATTTTTGTCTCTATGTATGGGACGTATGTTTATGAGAAATGGAAATATGAAATCTTGTGGTCTATTAAAATTTTGAAATGATTATTTATGATAAACTAATGAACTCACCAACCTTTTGGTTGACACTTGAAAGTATGTTTATTCTCAGGTACGAAAGAAATCTTCCGCTGTGCATTTTCTTATTTTAGAGATATTACTTGAACTCATTCATGACATATTTCAAAAGACATTGCATTCGAATCATTGAGTTCATCAAGATTATTATTAAGTCGTTGATAGTTTGATATTTTATGAAATGAGATGCACGCCTGTCAACTTTCGATGTAATGAAAGTTTGTCTTTTAAAAACGAATACAATGTTTGTAAACTGTATCATATAGAGGTGTCATAACCCGACCTTAACCATAAGGACGATTACAATAACATATGATTTCATCGCGAGGTATTGACCTCTATATGCGACATTTTTCAAAAACTGCATTCGTTTTTACAATACAAACCATAGCTTTTATTACAAATACAAGGTTTAAACAACTTAATAATGATTATCGTTTAGCGATAATCTTAGACTTACAAACTTTACATGTGATAATAACAATACGACTTCCAATATATTTTACATTATAAATCCTCCGATATGCAGTTTTATTTTTGACACAAATATGCATACTCGAGATCTTGCTTAAATTCAACATGTTGCAGCGGAAGCTTTTAGTTATCACCTGAGAATAAACATGCTTAAAACGTCGACATAAAGTTGGTGAGATATAGGTTTAATGCCGGCAGCGTTATAAATATAGACCACAAGATTTCATATATAAACGTTTTAATTAAAATATTATAAGTTGTTGAGCACTTGATAACCATACTTAACATTTAATCAACGTCGCATATTCCCTTTATTATGAAATCTTACTACACCGTACCAAGTGTAGTCACCGAAACCAAGTACTGTGCAACCGTTGAATACTGGTCGTCCAGTCCGGTTGGGGTTGTCAGGCCTGATAGATCTATCAACAGGATTCGCGTTTACAATACCTCATGTAAATAATAGTTACCAAGTTACAGGGAAGTATGCCAGTGGTACAACTCAACGTAGAATATATATTTTTAATCACTTGTGTCCATAACGTAAATCATAAAATGCATGTATTCTCATCCCGAAATATATAGAGTTTAAAAGTGGGACTATATACTCACGTTTTGCCTTAAAGGTAATAAACACGACTTGGTCTCCGATTGATATCACAAACCTAACCATATATATAATATATCAACATATTTTCTTTTCAAGTAATCGTTACATATATATATATATATATATATATATATATATATATACTTTTAATACTTTTAATATTTTCTTAGTCCGTAGTTAGCAGTCCGATGTTAGTGGTCCACAATTAGTTGCTTAAATAAAATAAATAAAGACCCCATCGTATTCGTATTGATCAGAATTAATCTCGACCCATGGTACCATGTTTTCAAGTGACGTGTTGCGTACATAAAGTACCGTGTTGTCAAATGACGTGTTGCGTACAATCATGAGGTCTTATGATTAATCTTCTCGTGTTGTTTACGGGTGGTCCTGAAATATATAAAATCAAATCATAAGTAAATATATATGAAATATCATATTAATTAGAAAATATATGATTAATTTAATTTTTCTCCAAATATTTTCGTAGCTAAACTAGCTTCGGATACCCGATATTGTTTTAGTCGTAGTATCTTCATTACAACTCCGTTTTTGTTGGTTCAACTTGCCACTTCCTTGGATCGAATCAAATTTTAAGAATATGAACTGAAAATACCTTAGGTTGTATTCAAAATCACAGGTTATAGGTCAAACTTTGGTGAAACTTATGAAAGTGATCATTTTCCATCATAAAAACAACATTTAATGATCATTTTTCTAAAAATACTTACACTTTGAGTTAAACCATGAAATTTTTATGTGTTAACATATTCATAAGAAATATCATTTTTCCAGAACATGAATCTCCAATTCAAAGCTTAAGATAGTTTTTAATTATCCAACCCAAAACAGCCCCCGGTTGCACTCCGACGACGTAGATTCAGTTTTTAAGATGTTCTTTGTAAAACCAAGTTATATCTTGTTAAGTTAGCATATCATTATGATATATTACAGGTCTTGAAGTATTTTAAAAGTTAAGTTAGAAGGATCTATTTAGTTTGCAAACAAGTTTGAAATCATTCAAACTATGTTCTTGTTGTTAAAATTTTACAACACAAAATAAGATAGCTATATAAATATGAATCGAATAAGGTTATGAACAAGGTTACTACCTCAAGTTACTTGGACAAAGTTACTGTAAGATTAGAAAAATCCTAGAACCAAAAGAGTGGTGGAGTTGGATCAAAAGGTTGGAAGTAAACTTGTATTTTTGGAAGGATTATTGAAGTTTTCTTGTAAGGGATTTATTATTATGATTAAGGCTTGTTTTTGAAGCTAGATCTTCATGGTTATTTGCTGAGATTGTGAAGAACACTTAAGGTTTCTAAGAGTGTGTTTTTGGTTAGAGAAAATGTGTAGTAAAAATGAAATTGGAATGGAGTATAAATGGTGGTGAAAACATGTATAAATTTGTAATATTGTGTAAAAGTCTTGTAATATGCCAAATTGATTAATCATGCATGCTGTCACGACCCGGAAAATTTTGACTAATTTTGAACCAAACTCTCGATACGATTTAATATTTTTGACATGATAAGCAAAGTCTGTAAGGTTGAGTCTTAAAAATTTTGAACTGTTTCATAAATTCAATTGACCTTCGACCAATTTCGACGATTCACGAACAGAAAATTGTAAATAGATTTGTGTGTATTTAAGTATATATGTATATATAAATATAATGAGTATTATTATTATTATTATTATTAATATTACTATTAAGATTATTAATTGTATTTATATTTTTATATAAGCTATTATATCTAGTAATGATATTATTATTATTATTTATTTTTATCATTTGTATTATTATAATTATTGTTAGTATCATTAACGATATTATTATTGTCATTTTTATTATTATTACCACTATTAACATAATGATTAGAAATTATCATTTTTAATTAAAATTATTATTATCATTATTATTTCTATCCTTATTCTTATTATTATTTTAATATTATTATTATTATTATTAATATTATCAAGACTATTATTATTATTAGTATTTTCATTAATAGTATTAAAAATATTATTATTATTTAAATAATTATGAATTACTAATATTAATCTAAAATATAATATAAATAGATTATAAAACTTACTAATGTACAAATTCTGTTACATTTCAACATCCATCATATTTTTTTTTTTTGCCTTCTGTTTACATGTGATTTTTGGTCGTCAAACAAATTCAATTTACTGTATATGTATTTGTTTGTTTCACAAACCCACAACTAGACACCTTAACTACCATCCCTCTCTATATCTATCTCTATATGTATACACATCATCTTGTATATTCACCATCTTTCCCTATAACCGTTATGAGCTACACTACAATTATCCAAACCCACTTGCACGTTTTATATCTCATTCCTTTTGATAGGATCCCGTCACCACCTTGATTATCATCAGGAAATCACCACCACCCGCCATAACCAACCACCATGAGCTTCTATCTCTCTAGCCATCTCTCTCTCTTTTTCCATTTCTACAACTCGCCATATATGTTTGTTTAAAACCACCAACGAAACCACAAAAACTGCTACAACTGATTCTTTTTTTTTCCTGTTTTTCTTTCCTTCGAACCAACCAAGAACCCCACTGCAGGTATCATACTGTTTTCTTCTGTTTTTATACATTTTCTAACCAACTCATGGTAGAGATTTTGTTGCTATCTCTTGTAGTGTTTTCGTTTACAATCACACCTACAAAACCCACGATTTCTACTAGCATATTATGTTTTCTGTATTTAATTTGAATAACCATCGAACTCATGAGACAATTACCCAATAAAAACCTTGAACCCACTCAAAAACCCACCATCAAACGAATCATAAAACCTGCAACTGCTTGCTACAGTACCGCTGTTTTTCTGTTTTTCCATTCGTCCTACACAACCATCAACATTTTATGTTTCAATATTACTGCTACACGCTGTTATTTTGTTTCTATTCCGGTAAATCAACGATAAAGATGATGATGCTTATGAAGAAGATGAGCTTTAATGGTAATGACTCGATCGTGATGTTGAAACAGAAAAAAAGCATTACGATAATGATTAGGATAATGAAGATGATTATGATTATGATTATGATCATGATTATGATCATGTCGATGATGATGATGATAATGAAGATGATGATCCCATAACGATGAAGGCAGGATATATATTTTTCCCTGTTGTGGACTCATGTATTATTTTTCCTGTCGAACCACGAGCAGGGATTCTTGTTTTCTTCCAGGGTGACGACTGCTAAACCATTTTCTGTCTTCCACTTGCAAACTTCAGTTTTTTTTTAATTAATTTTACACCAACACCCATAAATTGCGGGATGAAATTAGGTTACACTTGGGCTTTTTAGTTGTCTTGGGCTATACTAATGAGTTATTAGTTACACGTTGGGCCACCGTGTTCTAATTTAGAATAGTGGGCCGAGGATTTACTTAATCGTTGGGCTTATGATATTGTTGTTGGGCTCCTTAAAACGGATTAAAGATATTTGAGTAACGGATCAATTCAGAAAAACAGAATTGTTGGAGTGGTTTGTGATGTTATTGGGGTAACAAGAGGTCTCGGGTTCGAGTCCCGTCGTGGGTGAATTTCTTTAAGAAAGGCTTTTAAAAAAGGGTATACAATTTTACATTTTTATTTTCATTATTTTCATTATTATTATCATCATTATCATTATTATTATTATTATTATTATTATTATTATTATTATTATTATTATTATTATTATTATTATTATACTATGCTTATTATTATTATTATTATTATTAAAATGAGTGTTCGGATTATCATTACTATTAATATTATTATTTATATTATTACTAAGTATTACTGTTAAATTATCATTTTCAAAATTATTATTAACAAAAGTATTTTTATTAAAAATTATCATTTTTATGAAAATTATCATTTTTGGAATTACTATTATTATCAGTTTTATTACTATTACTATTAGTATTAACAATATTATTATTATTATTATTATTATTTTTAACATTATTATTATTATCTTCAATATTTTAGTATTATTATAACTATTATTTAAAAACAAATAAAATTAATCAAAAATAAGCCTAATAACATATGATACAATTATATTAATACATTAATGGAATATGAGTTCTAAAATGATATCACTAAATAAATACATATATAAATTTGTTCGATTACCATTATATGTATTAATATACATGATTGAATAATAGGTTCGTGAATCCAAGATCAACCCTATACTTGTTAAATGACGTCATATGTATTTTTACTACAAAATACAGTATGGTGAGTTTCATTTGCTCCCTTTTTAATTGCTTTTGCAATATATATTTTTGGGCTGAGAATACATGCGCTGCTTTTATAAATGTTTACGAAATAGACACAAGTACTAAAAATATATTCTACGTTGAGTTGTACTACCCTGCATATCTTCCCTAATAGCTTGGTAACTACTATTTACATGTGGTATTGTAAACGCGAATCCTGTTGATAGATCTATCGGGCCTGACAACCCCAACCAGACTGGACGACCAATATTCAACGGTTGCACAGTACTTCGTTTTGTAGGCTACACTTGGTACAGTGTAGTGAGATTTCATAATAAAGGAAATATGCGACGTTGATTAATAGTTAAGTATGGTTACCAAGTGCTCAACCACTTAGAATGCTTTACATACACTTGCGAGTGTATTATGTTTATGATTATGAAATCTTGTGGTCTATTAAAATATTGAAATGATTATTATGATAAACCTATGAACTCACCAACCTTTTGGTTGACACTTTTAAGCATGTTTATTCTCAGGTACGAATTAAGTCTTTCGATGTGCATTAGCTCATTTTAAGGACATTACTTGGAGTCGATCATCGCAATGGGACCAAATGTTGATGACTTCGTCCAGGTGGATAAGGACGGGTCCTTTCAGTTGGTATCAGAGCGGTGGTCGTAGCGAACCAGGTCTTGCATTAGTGTGTCTAACTAGGAGTTGTTAAGATGCATTAATGAGTCTGGACTTCGACCTAGTAGTTGTTAGGTTATATTAATGAGTCTAGACTTGAACCTGGTCTGCATGTTAAAAGTTTTTGCTTACCACCATTTTTCGAAAAATATCTACTTGTCATTTTCAGTCTCAACGCGTCTTATTGCAATTATCGCATAGACGGTGTACAAACAAATTCACATCCCATCACATTAAGTCTTGTATGACACGTTTCCTTAATTCCCTCCATAATCTAAGGAATCTTCTGTACTAAATGTAGATATTCTGTGTAATTAGAATATCATCTAATATCCGAAGATCACTACATATCGAAAACCCTTTATCTAACCGGACCAAATGGAACTCACAACTAGTTCAAATCCCTCGGATTCCGATATGGAGTTTCACCTAAGCTCTGAAAGCAGTGTCATTATAATGAATCAATCAATTAGCCATCCCCAATTTGTCTGATGGATTCGTAGTCGACTTAACCAATGGAGACAAGAAGAAGGCGATCCTTTCCACCCACCAACCTGCAATTTTGGCGAAGAACCTGAAGTACTTACCGGTGAACCTATCCGAAACATCTTTTTTAGCCTCATCTCCAGGGTAACTCGTCACGATTATCTTCTATCTAAAATTCTAAACCTTATTCATCCGCTCGTTCCGACCGACAATCATCCCAGAATAATAGAAGGAGTCAACGAACTTCGCGCTCGAGTTGTATCTTTGGAAAATATGGTGCAAAACCTACCAACTTCAGCAACATCACCGGCACCAACAGTACCACCAACATCAACACCAGTACCACCAACAACCCAAGTTTCAACATCACATGCCTCAACATCTCATTCTGTACCTCGAGCATAATCATCGTTCTACGTATCATTCTATCTCCTTTATGTTCGTTCTACATATCGTTCTACATCGATTATCTTCGCTCGATATGGCGATTATGTAATTTCTAAAGTTTTAGAGATTATGTATTTTATTTCTAACGGTAAATCAAATGAGTTTAATATCTTATTGACTCATTAAATTCATGATTACATCTGAAGAAAATATATATGTATGTATATTTTCATAAGGTTTGTAATTAAAAATTCTTTCGTACAAACTGTTAATGGTGAAAATATTTTAACGGGTAGGTAATACCCGAGGAATATTTAGATTTCACATTAATAAGTTACACTGTACATTCTTCAAATCTGATTCAACAGTCATTCACTATCCTACTTACATCCGCAGATATATGAATCCATTCACCGCAGAATAAACATTTTCATTCAATTTCATATTTGGATTTTGACCTATCAGAATCCAACAAGTGGCATAATGAAGAAAACAATTGACAAAATAAAATTTGTTAGAAACAAACAAATTAACTACGAGAAAAATGTTGTTAAGAATCCACGCTAACTGTTCCTAGCTAATTGTTCCTAGCTAACTGATTACATTTTAGTTATCGCAATTTACATTCTCGCAATTTTATTTATCGTTATTTAATTTCTGTTATTTACTTTACGCACTTTATTTATCGTCATTTAATTTTTGTTATTTATTTTTACGCACTTTAAATATCGGGATACGTATACAAGGTTTTGACATATCATATCGACGCATCTATATATATTATTTGGAATAACCATAGACACTCTATATGCAGTAATGCGGGAGTTAGCTATACAGGGTTGAGGTTGATTCTACAATAATATATTTAGTTTGAGTTGTGATCGAGTCTGAGACGTATATGGGTCACGAAACGTATTAATTAATTCGAATATTAAATATTAAACTATATATGAATTATTGGACTGTTAACTGTGGACTATCGATTGTGGACTATCAAGATTGGACAGTTAAAAATGAATTAAAATATTGATTATAACATATGAAACTAAATACTTCTTCAAGCTTGCCACTTGATTTCATCTTAAACCTCATTTGTATCTTGACGATTCCAATTTGCGTTCAAACCTTTCATAATTCTTGAAAACACCTCAATCGAGAGAATGAACCAACCACACTTCATCTACAGCAGAAAAGATTGATGCATATGGTTATGCATCTGAAAAACACTCGAAACCTGAGTAAATGTTTAACACATAGCTGTGTTAATTCCTTTAGTGTTATTATTACCCAAAATAACTCAGTAATCCCTTTCAAAGTAGTAAATTTTGTCACAGCTCCAGCAAGTCAACTCCGACTTTTCATCCGAAACAACCTTATTATAACCTTGATATATATATGTAATCTTTATTATTACTGGGGAACCTTTTTATATTCCACCATATTACCATCAGCGTTTAATCATCTAAAAATACAATTCTCCTGAAACCACCTCGGTTTGATAACCGATGACCTAAATCCATTAACTTTGAAAATGCTGATGAAGTAGCATGTTGTAGATGGTCTTAATGGCCAAAAGTTGATGATAAAGAAGGAAGTGTTAGGAACGCTCGATAGAAAATTTGGTACTGAAAAACGGATTGAGCTAACCATGAAGGAGACCAATGACAAATACGAGGAACAAACTTTGTATTCAAAGAAACCAGGTAATTCTGGATCCAAAGAAATCTTCAGCAAATATCTTGCTCCTCATTCATGTTAAAATCTTGCGGAAAATTTTTCCTTATCAACTTTTGAACGTAGAAATTCCAAAATATCATCATAAATATCTTCGATACTTCTGATGATATTTTCATAAATATTCTTGTCCGAAATTATCTACCTCTTCGTGTTTTCTGTAATTCATTATATTGGAAACTTCTGTAAAATCTAAGTATAAATTATAAATGAATTGTGGAGAAGTGTTGGAATTGAAGCATGGGTTAGTATAATATAATGCGCTTGGCCAACGTGATTATATTACAGTAAGTCATGCTAAGTTTCTAATGAAATGTGATGATGGTTCACAGTAGATTATACCATCATTATGTGTCATGTTACATAACTCTTTCATTCTACATAACCTCCGAACATATCAAGAAGCATATATTCTTGATAGTTTTATCTTCAGTAATTTTGATAAATTTGAAAATCAAATCGTGCTATCACGTTTCTTCCTGCTTAGAACATTATACTCATTCGAAATCCTATATCTATGAATTCTGGACCATTATTCGCTTGACTTGAAGTCGGAAAGAGAAAACAAAAGCATAGAGCTTCGAAATATAAGGGAGAATATAAAGCCCAATAACAACACATAAATTACAAACCGTGTATGTCAATGTTTATCGCAACATAAAGACACGGGAGAATTAAAAACACTATAACCCCAATTGCGAAGTAGAATAAAGTAGATTCCTCTGGTGGAAGTTGAAAAAGGAGAATGAATGTTGCGATAGTAAGGATGAGGATAAGGATCAGAACTGGATTAAGCATTTTCACAATCATTTGAAAGTATGGATCGAGAAAGAAAGAATTGGAGTGGTGAAAATAATGGAACGAAAGAAGTTCATTTATATAGAAGATACCAGATAAAGCAATCGAGACAGATAATCGCATTAAATTAAAGAGGATCCTAATTTTTCCATAAATCCCGAAGAATCAAATCCTATAGATTTCCAAGATTTTCTTTTAAATTCCTTGAATTCCGGAAATTCAATCGAGACAACGTCAAAAGTTAAGACGAACCTTCTTTACCAAAAATTCAACCATGACTAGTCAAAATTTATGATGAAACTTGTCTTTTTCGTTTCAATATTTAGTGATAGCTTCATTCGTATTCTTCGAGAAATCGAATTGTCTTATCCATATTACTCAATGGTGACAAAACTTTATTTATCAATTCATATTCGTCATAAAAAAAAATTTATTTTTAGCCATGACTACCTCACTCAAATTTCGGGACGAAATTTCTTTAACGGGTAGGTACTGTCACGACCCGGAAAATTTTGACTAATTTTGAACCAAACTCTCGATACGATTTAATATTTTTGACATGATAAGCAAAGTCTGTAAGGTTGAGTCTTAAAAATTTTGAACTGTTTTATAAATTCAATTGACCTTCGACCAATTTCGACGATTCACGAACAGAAAATTGTAAATAGATTTGTGTGTATTTAAGTATATATGTATATATAAATATAATGAGTATTATTATTATTAATATTACTATTAAGATTATTAATTGTATTTATATTTTTATATAAGCTATTATATCTAGTAATGATATTATTATTATTATTATTTATTTTTATCATTTGTATTATTATAATTATTGTTAGTATCATTAACGATATTATTATTGTCATTTTTATTATTATTACCACTATTAACATAATGATTAGAAATTATCATTTTTAATTAAAATTATTATTATCATTATTATTTCTATCCTTATTCTTATTATTATTTTAATATTATTATTATTATTAATATTATCAAGACTATTATTATTATTAGTATTTTCATTAATAGTATTAAAAATATTATTATTATTTAAATAATTATGAATTACTAATATTAATCTAAAATATAATATAAATAGATTATAAAACTTACTAATGTACAAATTCTGTTACATTTCAACATCCATCATATTTTTTTTTCTTTGCCTTCTGTTTACATGTGATTTTTGGTCGTTAAACAAATTCAATTTACTGTATATGTATTTGTTTGTTTCACAAACCCACAACTAGACACCTTAACTACCATCCCTCTCTATATCTATCTATATATGTATACACATCATCTTGTATATTCACCATCTTTCCCCATAACCGTTATGAGCTACACTACAATTATCCAAACCCACTTGCATCGTTTTATATCTCATTCCTTTTGATAGGATCCCATCACCACCTTGATTATCATCAGGAAATCACCACCACCTGCCATAACCAACCACCATGAGCTTCTATCTCTCTAGCCATCTCTCTCTCTTTTTCCATTTCTACAACTCGCCATATATGTTTGTTTAAAACCACCAACGAAACCACAAAAACTGCTACAACTGATTCTTTTTTTTTCCTGTTTTTCTTTCCTTCGAACCAACCAAGAACCCCACTGCAGCTATCATACTGTTTTCTTCTGTTTTTATACATTTTCGAACCAACTCATGGTAGAGATTTTGTTGCTATCTCTTGTAGTGTTTTCGTTTACAATCACACCTACAAAACCCACGATTTCTACTAGCATATTATGTTTTCTGTATTTAATTCGAATAACCATCGAACTCATGAGACAATTACCCAATAAAAACCTTGAACCCACTCAAAAACCCACCATCAAACGAATCATAAAACCTGCAACTGCTTGCTACAGTACCGCTGTTTTTCTGTTTTTCCGTTCGTCCTACACAACCATCAACATTTTATGTTTCAATATTACTGCTACACGCTGTTATTTTGTTTCTATTCCGGTTAATCATCGATAAAGATGATGATGCTTATGAAGAAGATGAGCTTTAATGGTAATGACTCGATCGTGATGTTGAAACAGAAAAAAAAGCATTACGATAATGATTAGGATAATGAAGATGATTACGATTATGATTATGATTATGATCATGATTATGATCATGTCGATGATGATGATGATAATGAAGATGATGATCCCATAACGATGAAGGCAGGATATATATTTTTCCCTGTTGTGGACTCATGTATTATTTTTCCTGTCGAACCACGAGCAGGGATTCTTGTTTTCTTCCTGGGTGACGACTGCTAAACCATTTTCTGTCTTCCACTTGCAAACTTTGGTTTTTTTTAATTAATTTTACACCGACACCCATAAATTGCGGGATGAAATTAGGTTACACTTGGGCTTTTTAGTTGTCTTGGGCTATACTAATGAGTTATTAGTTACACGTTGGGCCACCGTGTTCTAATTTAGAATAGTGGGCCGAGGATTTACTTAATCGTTGGGCTTATGATATTGTTGTTGGGCTCCTTAAAACGAATTAAAGATATTTGAGTAACGGATCAATTCAGAAAAACAGAATTGTTGGAGTGGTTTGTGATGTTATTGGGGTAACGAGAGGTCTCGGGTTCGAGTCCCGTCGTGGGCGAATTTCTTTAAGAAAGGCTTTTAAAAAAGGGTATACAATTTTACATTTTTATTTTCATTATTATTATTATTATTATTATTATTATTATTATTATCATTATCATTATTATTATTATTATTATACTATGCTTATTATTATTATTATTATTATTATTAAAATGAGTGTTAGGATTATCATTACTATTAATATTATTATTTATATTATTACTAAGTATTACTGTTAAATTATCATTTTCAAAATTATTATTAACAAAAGTATTTTTATTAAAAATTATCATTTTTATGAAATTTATCATTTTTGGAATTACTATTATTATCAGTTTTATTACTATTACTATTAGTATTAACAATATTATTATTATTATTATTATTTTTAACATTATTATTATTATCTTCAATATTTTAGTATTATTATAACTATTATTTAAAAACAAATAAAATTAATCAAAAATAAGCCTAATAACATATGATACAATTATATTAATACATTAATGGAATATGAGTTCTAAAATGATATCACTAAATAAATACATATATAAATTTGTTCGATTACCATTATATGTATTAATATACATGATTGAATAATAGGTTCGTGAATCCAAGATCAACCCTATACTTGTTAAATGACGTCATATGTATTTTTACTACAAAATACAGTATGGTGAGTTTCATTTGCTCCCTTTTTAATTGCTTTTGCAATATATATTTTTGGGCTGAGAATACATGCGCTGCTTTTATAAATGTTTACGAAATAGACACAAGTACTAAAAATATATTCTACGTTGAGTTGTACCACCCTGCATATCTTCCCTAATAGCTTGGTAACTACTATTTACATGTGGTATTGTAAACGCGAATCCTGTTGATAGATCTATCAGGCCTGACAACCCCAACCGGACTGGACGACCAGTATTCAACGGTTGCACAGTACTTCGTTTTGTAGGCTACACTTGGTACAGTGTAGTGAGATTTCATAATAAAGGGAATATGCGACGTTGATTAATAGTTAAGTATGGTTACCAAGTCCTCAACCACTTAGAATGCTTTACATACACTTGTGAGTGTATTATGTTTATGATTATGAAATCTTGTGGTCTATTAAAATATTGAAATGATTATTATGATAAACCTATGAACTCACCAACCTTTTGGTTGACACTTTTAAGCATGTTTATTCTCAGGTACGAATTAAGTCTTTCGCTGTGCATTAGCTCATTTTAAGGACATTACTTGGAGTCGATCATCGCAATGGGACCAAATGTTGATGACTTCGTCCAGGTGGATAAGGACGGGTCCTTTCACATGCTAAGATCCAAAATTGGATGACTCATGGCTGCTAATAAAGTGATTGTGATGCGTATATACTAATAGTAAATAAGTATAGGAGCTGGGTATGATACGAGTACATATACTCTAGGTATACATGTAGAAATTTTGAGGAAACGGAACGAGAATTCAAATATAGCTATCTTTTGTAAATATACTTATATTGTTTTATGTATATAAGCCCTTTAAAAGTGATTAAATACATATTTATACGATACTTGTATAAGTATTATAGGTTAAAGGTATATATGTCAAATAACGTTACGTATAGTTATCATTTTGAAAACTTAAGTTAGTAGTCTCAAAGTATACTTATAACTTATTGTTGTTAGTACACAATGAGATGTTAAACCATTGTTAGATCATGTTAAATATATATAAATACATATATATACACCAACGTATAATTATCGTTTGTTATATAGTTCGTGATATCATCGGTCAAATTGGACGGTCAAACGTTGTGTAAAACTCTTTTTAAAAACATAAATCTCAACAATTTAGATTACTTATCATGTTGGTAAGGTTTAATTTATGTAAATATTAATCTTATAAGTGTAAAACGATCGGAAAAATCCGGGTCGTTACAGTACCTACCCGTTAAATAAATTTCGTCCCGAAATTTTAAAGTTGTACCTATTTTGCGTTCTCGGGAAACAAATGTGGGTACTTTTGTTTCATCTGTTCCTCTCATTCCCAAGTAAACTCAGGACCTCTTCGAGCATTCCAATGAACCTTAACGATCGGTATGTTGCTCTGCTTGGGTTGTTTAACTTCACGGTCCATGATTTCGACTGGTTCTTCTATGAATTGTAGTTTCTCGTCGACTTGGATTTCTTCAAGAGGAATGGTGAGATCTTCCTTTGCAAGACATTTCTTAAGGTTTGATACGTGAAATGTATTATGTACTCCGGTGAGTTGTTGCGGTAACTCGAGTCGATAAGCCACCGGTCCAATGCGTTCGATGATCTTGAACGGGCCTACATACCCTGGGTTCAGTTTACCTCTTTTTCCAAAACGTATTACACCTTTCCAAGGTGACACCTTTAACATAACCATGTCACCGATCTAAAACTCTAATGGTTTCCTTCGGACATCGGCGTAGCTCTTTTGGCGACTACGGGCTATTTTCAATCTCTCCTTGATTTGTACTATCTTCTTAGTCGTTTCATGTATGATCTCGGGACCAGTTAATTGTCGATCTCCTACTTCATTCCAACAGATAGGGGATCTACACTTCCTTCCATACAGTGCTTCAAATGGTGCAGCTTTAATGCTCGCATGATAACTGTTATTATACGAGAATTCTGCTAATGGTAGATACTTATCCCATCCGTTTCCAAAATCGATCACACATGCCCTGAGCATGTCTTCAAGAGTCTGAATTGTTCTTTCACTCTGCCCGTCAGTTTGTGGATGATATGCGGTGCTCATATCCAAATGAGTTCCTAGGGCCTCCTGTAGTGATTGCCAGAACTTTGATGTAAATCTACTATCACGATCGGATATAATGGAAATAGGTATTCCATGCCTTGAAATAATTTCCTTTATGTACAGTTGTAATAGTTTCTCCATTCTATCCGTTTCCTTTATAGGCAAGAAATGTGCAGATTTGGTGAGATGATCAACTATTACCCAAATGGTGTCATAACCCCAGGCAGTCTTAGGTAACTTTGTGATGAAATCCATGGTAATACCATCCCATTTCCATTCTGGGATTTCTGGTTGTTGAAGTAACCCTGACGGCTTCTGGTGTTCTGCTTTGACTTTGGAACAAATTAAACATTCCCCAACATATGTTGCAACGTCTGTCTTCAAATTAGGCCACCAATAATGCGTCCTAAGATCTTGATACATCTTTCCAACTCCAGGATGTATCGAGTATCTTGTCTTATGTGCCTCATTCAATATCAACTTCCTTAATCCACCCAACTTCGGTACCCAAATACGGTTTGCAAAATATCGAATTCTGTCTTCCCGTATAACGAGTTGCTTCTCATACTTCTTCATTATTTCATTTCCTATGTTTTCTTTAGTAAGAGCTTCTCGTTGAGCCTCTTTGATTTGTGAGTTGAGATTCATGCGAATTTTTATGTTCATCGCTCGTACTCGAATTGGTTCCCGTTCCTTTCTGCTTAGAGCGTCGGCCACTACATTCGCTTTCCCGGGATGATAGTGAATCTCATAATCATAGTAATTTATTAGCTCGACCCACCTACGTTGCCTCATGTTCAGCTGTTTCTGATCAAAAATATGTTGAAGGCTTTTATGATTGGTAAACACAGTGCATTTAACCCCATATAAATAGTGTCTCCATATCTTCAATGAAAACACTACTGCTCCTAATACTAAATCATGCGTCATATAATTCTGCTCGTGAATCTTCAATTGTCGGGATGCGTATGCTATAACTTTCTTCCGTTGCATAAGGACGCAACCAAAACCTTGTCGCGAAGCGTCACAATATATCTCAAAATCATCGTTCCCTTCAGGTAACGATAAAATAGGTGCTGTAGTCAACTTCTTCTTCAGTAATTGAAATGCACTTTCCTGCTCAGAAGTTCATTCGTACTTCTTCCCTTTTTGCGTTAACGCTGTTAATGGTTTAGCTATTCGGGAAAAATCTTGAATAAACCTTCTATAATAACCAACTAAACCCAAAAATTGGCGTATCTGCGTTGGTGTCTTAGGAGTCTCCCATTTTTCAATGGCCTCAATTTTAGCTGGATCAACCTGAATTCCTTTGCTACTAACAACGTGGCCAAGAAATTGCACTTCTTTCAAACAAAATGCACACTTAGAAAATTTGGCGTATAACTGTTCTTTTCTTAACAATTCTAATACCATCCTTAAATGCTGCTCATGCTCTTGCTCACTCTTGGAATAGATAAGAATATCGTCAATGAAAACGATAACAAACTTATCTAAATACGGATTACAAACTCGATTCATGAGGTCCATGAATACAGCTGGCGCATTCGTTAATCCAAACGGCATGACCAAAAATTCATAATGACCGTAGCGTGTCAGAAAAGCAGTTTTTGGAATATCTTCTTCTTTGACGCGTAGTTGATGATAGCTCGACCTTAGGTCGATTTTCGAGTTCACACATGATCCTTGCAGTTGATCAAATAAGTCGTCAATTCTCGGTAGTGGATACCGATTCTTGATAGTTAACTTATTTAATTCACGATAATCTATACACATCCTAACAGATCCATCTTTCTTCTTGACGAATAAAATCGGAGCTCCCCACGGTGAAGTACTTGGTCGTATGAATCCACGGTCCAGTAATTCTTTTAACTAACTCTGAAGTTCTTTTAACTCAGACGGTGCAAGTCTATATGGAGCACGAGCCATTGGTGCAGCTCCTGGTACTAGATCTATTTGAAATTCTACAGATCTAAATGGAGGTAATCCCGGCAACTCTTCCAGAAAGACTTCAGGAAAATCTCTTGCCACAGGCATGCCATTGATGCTCTTCACTTTTTCCTTCATTTTGACTTTATTAACATGTGCTAAGATATCATAACACCCTTTCTTCAAGCACTTTTGAGCTTTCAAACAACTAATGAGTTTTAGCTTTGAGTTACCCTTCTCTCCATAACTCATTACTGGCGTTTTATCCTTACGAGGAATGCGAATTGCCTTCTTGGCGCACACAACTTCAGCTCCTATTTTGGACATCCAGTCCATGCCGACTATTACATCAAAACTTCCTAATTCTACGGGTATCAAATCAATCTTAAATATTTCTCCGGCTAAATTTATTTTACAATCACGACAAATTTTATCGGCTTTAATTAGTTTACCATTAGCTAACTCAATCATGTAATTAGCATCTAGAGGTAATGATGAACAATTCAATTTAGCATAAAAGTCTCTACTCACGTAACTTCTATCAGCACCAGTATCAAATATAATAGATGCGGATAAGTTATTAATGGTAAACGTACCCGTAACAAGCTCTGGGTCTTCACACGCCTCTCTAGCATTAATAACAAATGCTCTTCCACGCGCAGATCTATTATTCTTCTCTGGATTCGGACACTGGCTCTTATAATGACCCTGTTTCCCACACCCATAACAGGTAACAGTGGCCAAGGCAGTTCTGTTTGCATTAGTGGCAGGAGTTTTGGTTCCATTTGTATTTGTAACAAGAATCCGACAATCTTCAGCAAGATGACCCCTTCGATTACAATTTTCGCACACCACATTACAATAACCAGAATGATGTTTGTGGCATCTGTTACATAAAGGATTTCGTCCTTTGTAACCTGAGTTCGAACCGCTACCCGCTCCTTGCGTGGTTTCTTGTTTCTTGTTGGATTGTTGATGATTACCTTCCCACTTTCTTTTGTTTCCCGATGTCTTGACATCGGTGTTCTTATCCAGAATAATCTGGTCCATCAACTCGTTCGCCATGGTGATGGCTTCGTGAATAATCTTGGGTTTCGATGCTGTAACATTTGCTTTGACATTTTTAGGCAAACCATCTTTGTACAGTTCTATCTTCCGTTCTTCGGTTGGTACCAATTCGGGACATAGCAAAGCTAATTCCATGAATCGCTGATTGTAGTTGGTGAGTTTGGTACCAACAACTTTCAGGCTTCGTAATTCAGCTTCCAACTTCCTAACCTTGTTCCTTGGACAATACTCGTTGATTAGCATTATTTTGAATTCTTCCCAGGGAGTATCATAAGCTACATCTCCTCCTACGGCCTTCACATAGTTTTTTCACCATGTGAGTGCACTATCTTGTAAGGTGCACGATGCATACTTGGTCATGTCCTTCTCAATACAACCACTGATTTTAAACACAGACTCAATCTTTTCGATCCACTAGGTTAAACCGACCGGTCCTTCTGTTCCACTGAATGATGAGGGCTTGCAACCTTGAAAAGTTTTGTAAGTGCATCCCACACGAGGATTTGGGTTAACTGCAGCACCTCTTGCAGCCTCGAACCATAACATTCTGTCGTTCACTCGCTGATTGATGAGTTCCTGAATTTCTTGTTCCGTCATTCGGTTCAATCGCGCCATAATCTTCAATAAAAATGGAAAAAAAATAATTATTCACATGGAATATTATAGCTGTAGTATGTATTTACAGTACATCGTAGCTTATTAATAATATGAACCAGTTATTATTATAAAAACCTTTTCTTCTTATTAGCATTTTATAATTATACCTAGGGTAGTACCTACCCGTTAAAGTTCATACTTAATAGCTTAGTACGAAAATCAATTACTATCACCTAAATAATACTCAACCATGGAAAATTATTGCATTTCACACTTCACTATTTTACATATGCTTATCTTACATCAAACATTAAGCAAACCACACTAGTAATATTATACAAAACGTTATATGATCCCATGGTTTAAAACAACAGCGTATCATTTAACCAAAAGCGTTTGTGTTCAAAGGAATCGCTTAAAGGTTATCATGGTTGTTTCCCTGCGTTTTGGCTGAGGGGCTAAAGAACTGGATGCCGGGATAGAACTAATAGGAATAGCGGGAATAGGTGTGGAAGTATCTGGTGGAGTTGGTGCCACAGCATCCTCTCTAAACTCGGGATTTGGATTTTCCAATTCAGTAGCCTTTCGTTTCTTTCCTCGTTCGAACTTGTCTTTCGTAATTTCCTGTATTTCTTCCTCCTCAGGATCACCTTCCGGTTCCTCTTTAATTGATTCATCCAGAACTTGTAAGTCTTCCCCAAAGGTGTCGTTTTCATCATCGAATAGGTTAATGACTGGAACACCATCTGAAGATTCTGGTTAGGAGTCGCTGAATGTGATAACAAGTTCTAAGCTAGACATCTATCACATAACAACTAGCATGTTAGTATCACATAATATTTACATATTAATTTTTAACCAACAAGGATAAGCAATAGTTTTCTAAATCAAACACGGCCAAAGTCCAGACTCACTAATGCATCCTAACAAACTCGATAAGACACACTAATGCAAATTTTCTGGTTCTCTAAGACCAACGCTCTGATACCACATGTCATAACCCGACCTTAACCATAAGGACGATTATAATAGCATATGATTTCATCGCGAGGTATTGACCTCTATATGCGACATTTTTCAAAAACTGCATTCGTTTTTACAATACAAACCATAGCTTTTATTACAAATACAAGGTTTAAACAACTTAATAATGATCATCGTTTAGCGATAATCTTAGACTTATAAACTTTACATGTGATAATAACAATACGACTTCCAACATATTTTACATTACAAATCCTCCGATATGCAGTTTTTTTTTTGACACAAATATGCATACTCGAGATCTTGCTTAAATTCAACATGTTGCAGCGGAAGCTTTTAGTTATCACCTGAGAATAAACATGCTTAAAACGTCAACATAAAGTTGGTGAGATATAGGTTTAATGACGGCAGCGTTATAAATATAGACCACAAGATTTCATATATAAACGTTTTAATAAAAATATTCTAAGTTGTTGAGCACTTGATAACCATACTTAACATTTAATCAACGTCGCATATTCCCTTTATTATGAAATCTTACTACACCGTACCAAGTGTAGTCACCGAAACGAAGTACTGTGCAACCGTTGAATACTGGTCGTCCAGTCCGGTTGGGGTTGTTAGGCCCGATAGATCTATCAACAGGATTCGCGTTTACAATACCTCATGTAAATAATAGTTACCAAGTTACAGGGAAGTATGCCAGTGGTACAACTCAACGTAGAATATATATTTTTAATCACTTGTGTCCATAACGTAAATCATAAAATGCATGTATTCTCATCCCGAAATATTTAGAGTTTAAAAGTGGGACTATATACTCACGTTTTGCCTTGAAGGTAATAAACACGACTTGGTCTACGATTGATATCACAAACCTAACCATATATATAATATATCAACATATTTTCTTTTCAAGTAATCGTTATATATATATATATATATATATATATATATATATATATATATATATATATATATATATATATATATATATATATATACTTTTAATACTTTTAATATTTTCTTAGTACGTAGTTAGCAGTCCGATGTTAGTGATCCACAATTAGTTGCTTAAATAAAATAAATAAAGACCCCATCGTATTCGTATTGATCAGAATTAATCTCGACCCATGGTTACATGTTGTCAAGTGACGTGTTGCGTATATAAAGTACCGTGTTGTCAAATGACGTGTTGCGTACAATCATGAGGTCTTATGATTAATCTTCTCGTGTTGTTTACGGGTGGTCCTGAAATATATAAAATCAAATCATAAGTAAATATATATGAAATATCATATTAATTAGAAAATATATGATTAATTTAATTTTTCTCCAAATATTTTCGTAGCTAAACTAGCTTCGGATACCCGATCTTGTTTTAGTCGTAGTTTCTTCATTACAACTGCATTTTTGTTGGTTCAACTTGCCACTTCCTTGGATAGAATCAAATTTTAAGAATATGAACTGAAAATACCTTAGGTTGTATTCGAAATCATAGGTTATAGGTCAAACTTTGGTGAAACTTATGAAAGTGATCATTTTCCATCATAAAAACAACATTTAATGATCATTTTTCTAAAAATACTTACACTTTGAGTTAAACCATGAAATTTTTATGTGTTAACATATTCATAAGAAATATCATTTTTCCAAAACATGAACCTCCAATTCAAAGCTTAAGATGGTTTTTAATTATCCAACCCAAAACAGCCCCCGGTTGCACTCCGACGACGTAGATTCAGTTTTTAAGATGTTCTTTGTAAAACCAAGTTATATCTTGTTAAGTTAGCATATCATTATGATATATTACAGGTCTTGAAGTGTTTTAAAAGTTAAGTTAGAAGGATCTATTTAGTTTGCAAACAAGTTTGAAATCATTCAAACTATGTTCTTGTTGTTAAAATTTTACAACACAAAATAAGATAACTATATAAATATGAATTGAATAAGGTTATGAACAAGGTTACTACCTAAATTTACTTGGACAAAGTCACTGTAAAAGATTAGAAAAATCCTAGAACCAAAAGAGTGGTGGAGTTGGATCAAAAGGTTGGAAGTAAACTTGTATTTTTGGAAGGGTTATTGAAGTTTTCTTGTAAGGGATTTATTATGATAATTAAGGCTTGTTTTTGAAGCTAGATCTTCATGGTTATTTGCTGAGATTGTGAATAACACTTAAGGTTCCTAAGAGTTTGTTTTTGGTTAGAGAAAATGAGTAGTAAAAATGAAATTGGAATGGAGTATAAATGGTGGTGAAAACATGTATAAATTTGTAATATTGTGCAAAAGTCTTGTAATATGCCAAATTGATTAATCATGCATGCTAAGATCCAAAATTAGCTGACTCATGGCTGCTAATAAAGTGATTGTGATGTGTATATACTAATAGTAAATACGTATAGGAGCTGGGTATGATACGAGTACATATACTCTAGGTATACATGTAGAAATTTTGAGGAAATGGAACGAGAATTCAAATATAGCTATCTTTTGTAAATATACTTATATTGTTTTATGTATATAAGCCCTTTAAAAGTGATTAAATACATATTTATACGATACTTGTATAAGTATTATAGGTTAAAGGTATATATGTCAAATAACGTTACGTATAGTTATCATTTTGAAAACTTAAGTTAGTAGTCTCAAAGTATACTTATAACTTATTGTTATTAGTACACAATGAGATTTTAAACCATTCTTAGATCATGTTAAATATATATAAATACATATATATACACCAACGTATAATTATCGTTTGTTATATAGTTCGTGATATCATCGGTCAAATTGGACGGTCAAACGTTGTGTAAAACTCTTTTTAAAAACATAAATCTCAACAATTTAGATTACTTATCATGTTGGTAAGGTTTAATTTATGTAAATATTAATCTTATAAGTGTAAAATGATCGGAAAAATCCGGGTCGTTACAAGAGGTCAAGTACCTCGCGATGTAATCAACTATTGTGAATCATTTATAATCGATATGGACTTCGTTCAGATAGATTAGGCGGGTCATGAAAAGTTAACTTGTTGAGTTCTCATTACTCAATACACATTCTCAACGTGCCATCTTTCTTATTAACAAAAAGAATGGGTGCTCCCCATGGACACGAGCTAGGATGAATGAATCCTTTCTCTTAGAGTTCTTGTAACTGAATAGATAATTCCTTCATTTCGGACGAAGCTAGTCGGTATGTTGACTGTGCAACAGGTGCAGCACCAGGATTTAAATCGATTTGAAACTCGACTTATCTTTGAGGTAGAAGAACAGGGAGTTCTTCAGGAAAAAATTCAGGAAATTCTCTAACCACCGGAACATCTTCAATTCGTTTCTCTACCGGTTCGACTTCCTTAACATTAGCCAAGATGGCTTGATACCCCTTCATCAGGTATTTACGAGTTTTGATACAAGAGATGATATTAAGTTTAGAACCACTCTTTTCTCCTTGTATGATTAGGGTTTCACCATTCTCAAGAGGAATATTAATGGTTTTATCATAACACATGATTGCAACTCTCAACGGGGTTAGCCAATCCATCCCTACAACTACATCAAAGCTTCCTAATTTGACTGGAAGTAATTCGATCTTATAGTGTTTTTTGGCTAGAATTAGATCACAATTTTTATATACGTTGTCTACTTACATAACCTTACCGTGTGCATCTTCTACAAGGCGCTTAATTTCTAAGGCTTGTGGTTGTTTAGTGAATAAGGCATAAAATTCAGTAGACACATAACTTCAATCAGCACCGAAATCGAATAAAATAGTAGCATATCAATTGTTAACAAGAAACATACCCGTTATAACTTCATCTTCCTCATGGGCCTCTTCGGTAGTCATGACAAATGCTCTACCCTTTGCATACCAGCTTTTCCAGTCTTGTTCTTAGGGCACTGGTTTTTGAAATGCCCAGCTTCCCAACAACCATAACAAGTAGGCACTGTTGGATTAGCCTTTGCAGCTGGATGTTGGTTGCAGGCAGCACAACCTTACAATTCTTAGCTGAGTAGCCAATATTCTTGGACCTACTTCACTCAGCAGTGCACGTTCCATGATGATGCCTATCACAGCGATTACATAACGGCTTTGTTCCAACATAACCACTTTTTATAGCATCACTAACCCTCTTGTTTGGACCCTGACCCGAACTCTGAGCAGGCTCAAACTTCCTTTTATTCTCAGCAGCTTTTACTTCAGTCTGTTTATTAGTGGTGAGCTTTCGTCTTTTCGCCATTACTTAATTTTGAACTATCAAAATCACACCATCGATGGTGTCTTTACCAGCAGCTATCAGATTATCTTGAATCTCATCAGGCATACCTTCAACATATCTTTCAATGTTCTTGTGTTCCGTAGGTACCATGTCAGGGCACAATGTAGATGATCGAACATAAATCTGTCTCAGAGGACTGATCATATGTTGAGTGCCATGTAGGAGTGTTTAAGAACATTATAGTATTAATCTCTGGCCAATGGTTACCGTGGATAACCCTTATTGAGATGATGATCTACGAAATGGCGATTAACGACTTAGTTCACCATTAATGGGTTAACCGCAATAATGGCCACTTGGGTGGTTTCATAGGGTTACATTTCATAATGAACATACCTGTTACCGTAAGATGTTTTCTGGGTGCAATCAATTAATCGAGTAATACAGAAAACCGTGATTGTTATTCGATGCTTATGAGCTAGGTGTAGGGTTATATTTATAGCTAAACTCTAACCCTATATGTATCCTTAAACGACTTTAGATCCTCCCATATCAATCCCATAAATATAGGTATTATAGTTAGGAACAAGATTTCAGTTATTTTTGGATAAGATATGCGTCGTTGGCCATCTTACTTAATTGCTAAGCAAGAGTTTACCGAATGCGCGTAATAGACACAGCGCGGGACATGTTATACGTACGACCAGCACGTGATACGCACGATGCACTAGGCGCAGAGGTACGCGTATCATTAAGTCCCCCCAGTTTAATGTGATACACGTTTCCCAAATAATGTATGATATTAAACTCTAAGGAATATAAGAAATTAATCGTTACCAAAAATTAGCACAAAATATATTGGAAATTATCAAAATAATCCAAAGATCGCATGCCTGCAAACATTAAATGCAGCCTCCTTGCTGTCAATCAAACGTCTGCTAGTGATGACTCTGCATCGGCGAGAGTCAGTTAATTATGACGGGCTGTCAAATCTTAAATGTAGGTGTATCTTTAAATAATCTATGAGCCACCTGGTAACCACTTAACCAATTCCACCCTTACAAAACAACAATATACACTGAACATGTGTATCTTCAAATAATTTCGAAGTACTAATACATTCTGATTATAATTTGCTAGCGCGACTAGCTCGAAATGGGGTTGTCAAACCCGATAGATCTATCCATAGGATTCGCGTTCACTAGTAGAAACTAGTGATTACAATTACCAGATTAGGGAATATTTTTGTTCGACTCATAATGAATAATTTAAACCAACTTCCACTTGTGTCCAATATGAAAAAAATAAAATGCATGTATTCTCATCCCAAAAGATTTAAAATAGAAAAATGGGACTATAACTCACCTTAACGTAAGGAAGCAACAACACAGAAATTGCGAACAGCAAAAGGTAAAGCGATCAAAAATGATCACAACGCCGACCTATAAATAAAGCATGTCGATATAAATAACTAACTTAGGTCAAGTCTTAGTATGATAGCTATGGTACTTGTTGCAAATAAGCATAGAACAAAACTCAGTATGTTTCGGTATGATCAGGACAGTGTTTAACACGCACTTTCTATTTTTAGAAAGTTTCTATTTTTGGCAGGTTTCCATTTCTGGAAAAATTCTATTTTTAGAAAGTTTCTATTTTAGGAAAGTTTCTATATTTAGAAAGTTTCCATATTTAGAAAGTTTCTAATTTTAGAAAGTTTTTAACTTAGGAAAGTTTCCTTAATTAGAAAGTCAACAAAAGTCAACTGAAAGTCAAAATCAACCGAAAGTTAACTCAAAAGTCAACCTTGGTCAAACATAGTCAACATTAGCTTTTTAAAGTATAAGTTGTAGTAATAATATAAGTTATAATTTTATTTAAAGTCATATATGTATAATTATGTCATTACATAAGTTTAATTAAATTAAATTGAATTAATAAAGTTAACATAAGTATAAATGATATAATGAATAAAACATAAGTATTTAATTTATTAATTAAATATTATTCATAACATAAGTATTATTAATTAATAATAAAATTTTAATCATATCATAATTATTATTAATTAATAATGAATTATTAATCATATCATAAGTATTTAATTATAATTATTAAACCATAAGTATTTAATAAATAAATTATAATTAAATAATAACTAAGCCTTATAATAATTAAATAATTATTTAATCTTTATTATAAGTCTTATAATAATAATCTCATAACATAAGTTTAATACTTATCATAAGTATTTTTCATTAATAATAAAAGTATTATTAATCATAAGTTTAATTAAAAGTTTAATTAAATCATAAAGTAATTAATAAATGATATAATAAATATATATATCATAAGTCTCAAATAAAATTAATTACTTTTATATCATAAGTAATTTAATAATAATGAAAATCATTATTTATATCATAAGTTAAATTTTTTAACCATAAGTTTAACTAAAACGTTCGTCGGGTCATATCTTGAGCCTCGGGTGTCGGTTTTTGACGACTCTTATATATATCATCGTCTAACCAATCCACCTGAAACATTAGTGTACTCAAGAACACCCTAAAATCAGAACCCAAGTCTTGACCTACAGCCATGAATCAGCTTGGAACCTTAATCCGTTCAAAAACTTATTTTAGTCGTACCGGGTGATCCATGGCTCGGATTTCGATGACCCGAACATGAACGTTCATCCAATCATCAATCCTAACACACTAGTATACCCTAGAGACTCTAAAAATGGTCACAAAGTAGGACCCCAATGGATTACATTCGTTTTTACATTTTAATCTCATGAAAACACTAAATCAAGCATTACTTTTGATCCGGGACTCGAAATAACATGAATCCAAAGTCCAAAATTATTGTATTGATCAGAGGAACTCATCTAAACACTTCATTTAATCAAAAACACAGGTTAAGTATACTGATTTTAAAAAAATAGCTGCTGTCCACTTTTAATCATACCGAAAACATACATAAACGAGGATTTCTACGCATCAATTCAACAATACAACAGCATACAAGTACTATAACATCAAAATAATATCATAATCAATAAAAATAAATGAAATTGAAATATCTAGGGTTTATGTTTATACCCTAATCAAAAGATGAAAAGAAGGATGATATAGAACGCGAAAAGGAGCACCAGATTGGGTAACAAGTCTTGAGATATGATGATCAATTTATGTTTGATTGTATGGTTGCTTGTGGTGGCTGAAAATGATGATAATGGAGCAAGGAAAATCGGCCATAAGGAGGTGGGAGGAGAAATGAGAGCCAAAAGTAGGTTTAGTTTAGAAAAATAAGGATAAATGAAAATGAAATGGAAAAAAAATCAAAGGAATGGTAAGTTGAAATGTCCCGTTCATATCGATTATAAATGTTTCATATTAATTGATCTCTTTGCGAGGTTTTGACCTCTATATGAGACGTTTTTCAAAGACTACATTCGTTTTTAAAACAAACAATAACCTTTATTTTATCGACAAGGTTAAAAGTACACCATCTAGATTATCAAGAAATGATAATCTAAAAATATCACACTTACACACTACCAATACATATTGGTTTACAATATTAATATGTTACAACAAAGTAATTCTCGAATGCAGTTTTAAACAATATTATACAAGCATGCTGACACCAAATCTTGTCCATATTTTAGCATGCAACAACGAAAGCTCTTAATAATCACCTGAGAATAAACATGCTTTGAATGTCAACAAAAAATGTTGATGAGTTATAGGTTTAACCTATATATTTATCAAATCGTAATAATAGACGACAAGATTTCATATTTCAATATACATCCCATACATAGAGATAAAAATCATTCATATGGTGAACACCTGGTAACCGACATTAACAAGATGTATATAAGAATATCCCCTATCATTAAGGGAAATCCTTCAGACATGATAAAAACTAATTCGAAGTACTAAAGCATCCGGTACTTTGGATGGGGTTCGTTAGGCCCAATAGATCTATCTTTAGGATTTGTGTCAATTAGTAGATCGGTTTACTAATCCTTAGGCTACCAAGCAAAAGGGGCATATTCGGCTTCGATCATTCACCCATATAATGTAGTTTCAATTACTTGTGTCTATTTCGTAAAACATTTATAAAACTGCATGTATTCTCATCCCAAAAATATTAGATTTTAAAAGTGGGACTATAACTCAATTTCACAGATTTTTACTGGAAGTAAGACTTGGCCACTGGTCGATTCACGAACCTATAATAAATATGTACATATATATCAAAGTATGTTCAAAATATATTTACAACATTTTTAATACGTTTTACTGTTTTAAGTTTATTAAGTCAGCTGTCCTCGTTAGTAACCTACAACTAGTTGTCCACAGTTAGATGTACAAAAATAAATCGATATATATTATCTTGAATCAATCCACGACCCAGTGTATACACGTCTCAGCCTAGATCACAACTCAAAGTATATATATTTTTGGAATCAACCTCAACCCTGTATAGCAAACTTAAACATTACTGCATATAGAGTGTCTATAGTTGTTCCAAATAATATATATACCTGGGTCGATATGATATGTCAAAACATTTATATACGTGTCTATGGTATCCCAAGATTACATAATATATTAGAATACATGTATAATACAATATAAGTAAGGTAGGATATGATTAATATAGATTTGTTACCAATTTTCAAGTAGCTACAACAAGCAAAATTATCCAATCCTGTTTTACCCATAACTTATTCGTTTTAAATCCGTTTTGAGTGAATCAAGTTGCTATGGTTTCATATTGAACTTAAGTTTATGAATCTAAATAGAAAAATTATAATTTTAAGTTTATAGTCAGAAATACAGGTTACCAGTCAATATTATAAGAGGTAGTCATTTCAGTCTAAAGAACGACGTCTTGATGACCTTTTTGAAAAACATACTTTCACTTTGAGTTTAACCATGATTTTTGGATATAGTTTCATGTTCATAAGAAAAATAATTTTCCCAGAAGAACAACTTTTAAATCAAAGTTTATCATAGTTTTTAATTAACTAACCCAAAACAGCCCGCGGTGTTACTACGACGGCGTATATCCGGTTTTACGGTGTTTTTTGTGTTTTCAGGTTTTAAATCATTAAGTTAGCATATCATATAGATATAGAACATGTGTCTAGTTGAGTTTAAATGTCAAGTTAGAAGGATTAACTTTTGTTTGCGAACAAGTTTAGAATTAACTAAACTATGTTCTAGTGATTACAAGTTTAAACCTTCGAATAAGATAGTTTTATATATATGATTCGAATGATGTTATGAACATCATTACTACCTCAAGTTTTGTGGATAAACCTACTGGAAATGAGAAAAATAGATGTAGCTTCAAAGGTGAAATGTCCCGTTCATATTGATTATAAACGTTCCATATTAATTAATTTCGTCGCGAGGTTTTGACCTCTATATGAGACTTTTTTCAAAGACTGCATTCATTTTTAAAACAACCATTACCTTTATTTTATCGATAAAGGTTTAAAAAGTATTACGTAGATTATCAAATAATGATAATCTAAAATATACCATTTATACGCGACCATTACATAATGGTTTACAATAAGAATATATTACATCAAAAATAAGTTTCTTGAATGCAGTTTTTATACAATATCATACAAGCATGGACTCCAAATCTTGTCCTTATTTTAGTATGCAACAGCGGAAGCTCTTAATAATCACCTGAGAATTAACATGTTTAAAACGTCAACAAAAATGTTGTTGAGTTATAGGTTTAACCTATATATTATCAAATCATAATAATAGACCACAAGATTTCATTTTTATAACACATCTCATATCAGGCATTTTGCAAACTGCATAGAGATAAAAATAATTCATATGTTGAACACCTGGTAACCGACGTCAACTTAATGCATAGAATATCCCAAAAACAGAACCTCTCTTCTGTATAATAATCTCGAAGTACCAAACATCCATAACCTGAATGGGGGTTGTTAAGCCTAATAGATCTATCTTTAGGATTCGTGTCAATTAGGGGCCATTTCCCTATTTCTTAGGTTACCAGACTTGAAAGGCGATATTCGATTTAATAATCCAACCATGGAATGTAGTTTTGCATACTTGTGTCTATTTTGTAAAACATTTATAAAGCTGCATGTATTCTCATCCCAAAAAAAATATTAGATTGTAAAAGTGGGACTATAACTCACTTTCACAGATTTTTCCTTCGTTGGAAATAAGACTTGGCCACTGGTCGATTCATGAACCTATAACAAATATGTACATATATATCAAAGTATGATTTAAATATATTCACAACATTTTTATTACGTTTTTATGATTTAAGTTTGTTACGTTAGCAGTCCTCGTTAGTAACGTACAACTAGTTGTCCACAGTTAGATGTACTGAAATAAATCAATATATATTATCTTGAATCAATCCATGACCCAGTGTATACACGTCTCTGGCTAGATCACAAATCAAAGTATATATATTTTTGGAATCAACCTCAACCCTGTATAGCTAACTCAAACATTACTGCATATAGAGTGTCTATGGTTGTTCCGAAATATATATATAGATAGGTCGATATGATATGTCAAAACATTGTATACGTGTCTATGCTATCCCAAGATTACATAATATGTATAATACAATATAAATTAATTAGCATATGTTTAGTGTAGATTTGTTATAAAATTTTCGTAGCTACAACAAGTAAAATTTTGCAATTTTGTTTTACCCATAACTTCTTCGTTTTAAATCCGTTTTGAGTGATTCAAGTTGCTATGGTTTTATAATGAACTGTAATTTATGAAACTAAACAGAAAAAGTATAAGTTTATAGTCAGAAATATAGGTTACAAGTCATTTACTAAAGAGGTAGTCATTTCCGTCGTAAGAACGACATCTTGATGACCATTTTGAAAAACATACTTCCACTTTGAGTTTAACCATGATTTTTGGATATAGTTTCATGTTCATAAGAAAAATCATTTTCCCAGAAGAACAACTTTTAAATCAAAGTTTATCATAGCTTTTAATTATCAAAACAGCCCGCGGTGTTACTACGACAGCGTATGTCCGGTTTTACGGTGTTCTTCGTGTTTCCAGGTTTTAAATCATTAAGTTAGCATATCATATAGATATATAACACGTGTTTTGTTGATTTTAAAAGTCAAGTTAGAAGGAATAACTTTATTTTCAAACAAGTTTAGAATTAACTAAACTATGCTGTAGTGATTATATGTTCAAATCTTCGAATAAGATAGTTTTATATATATGAATCGAATGATGTTATGAACATCATTACTACCTTAAGTTTAGTAGGTAAACCTACTGGAAGTGACAAGAAATGATCTAGCTTCAAAAGATTCTTGGATGGCTTGAAAGTTCTTGAAGTAGAATCATGACACGAAAACAAGTTCAAGTAAGATTTCTGCTCGAATTAAGATTGTTATAGTTATAGAAATTGAATCAAAGTATGAATATGAGTATTACCTTGAATTATAGAGATAACTACTGTAAGTAACAAAGGTTTCTTGATCTTGGATGATTACTTGGAATGGATTAGAAAGTTTGGAAGTAATCACTCAAACTTGAAAGTGTTCTTGATTTTATGAAACTAGAACTTATAGAATATATGAAGAACACTTAGAACTTGAAGATAGAACTTGAGAGAGATCAATTATATGAATAAAATTTAAGAATGAAAGTGTTTGTAGGTGTTTTTTCATGAATGATTTATAGTATTTTTTTGTGATTTTGTGAGATATTTCATACTAGTTGCCAAATGATGGTTCCCACATGTTTAATGACTCACATGGGCTATTAAAGAGATGATAATTGAAGTGTATATACCAATATGAAATATATCTAGAAGCTGTGTATTGTACGAGTACGAATACGGGTGCATACGAGTAGAATAGTTGATGAAAATGAATGAGGATGTAATTGTAAGCATTTTTGTTAAGTAGAAGTACTTTGATATGTGTCTTGAAGTCGTTAAAAAGTGTACAAATACATCTTAATGCACTACATATATATACATTTTAACTGAGTCGTTAAGTCATCGTTAGTCGTTACATGTAAGTGTTATTTTGAAACCTTTAAGTTAACGATCTCATTTAATGTTGTTAACCCATTGTTTATTATATCTAATGAGTTGTTAAATTATTACATTATAATGATATTATGATGTATGATTATATCTTAATATGATATATATACATTAAAATGTCGTTACAACGATAATCGTTACATATATGTCTCGTTTCAAAATCCTTAAGTTAGTAGTCTTGTTTTTACATATGTAGTTCATTGTTAACACACTTAATGATATACTTAATTATCATTTTATCATGTTAAACATAGTGTATCTATATCTTAATAGGATTCATATGTATTTAGTAAGACGTTGCTATAATGATAATCGTTATATATATCGTTTCGAGTTTCTTAATTCAATAATCTCAATTTTATGTATATCACTCATTGTTAATACACTTAGTAAGATACTTACTTATCATAATCTCATGTTAACCATATATATCCAGATATATATATATATATATATATATATATATATATATATATATATATATATATATATATATATATATATATATATATATATATATATATCATGTAGTTTTACAAGTTTTTAACGTTCGTGAATCGCCGGTCAACTTGGGTGGTCAATGTCTATATGAAACTCATTTCAATTAATCAAGTCTTAATAAGTTTGATTGCTTAACATGTTGAAAACATTTAATCATGCAAATATAGTTTTCATTTAATATATAATCATGGAAAAGTTCGGGTCACTACAGTACCTACCCGTTAAATAAATTTCGTCCCGAAATTTTAAGCGGTTGAAGGTGTTGACGCATCTTTTGGAAATAAGTGCGGGTATTTCTTCTTTATCTGGTCTTCACGTTCCCAGGTAAACTCGGGTCCTCTACGAGCATTCCATCAAACCTTAACAATTGGTATCTTGTTTTGCTTAAGCCTTTTAACCTCACGATCCTTATTTCGACGGGTTCTTTGATGAATTGAACTGTTTCATTGATTTGGATTTCATCTAGCGGAATAGTGAGATCTTCTTTAGCAAAACATTTCTTTAAATTCGAGACGTGGAAAGTCTTTTGTACAGCTACGAGTTGTTGAGGTAACTCAAGTCGGTAAGCTACTGGTCCGACACGATCTATAATCTTGAATGGCCCGATGTATCTTGGATTTATTTTCCCCCATTTACCAAATCGAACAACACCTTTACAAGGAGAAACCTTAAGCATGACCATCTCTCCAATTTCAAATTCTATATCTTTTCTTTTAATATCCGCGTAGCTCTTTTGTCGACTTTGGACGGTTTTTAACCGTTTTTGAATTTGAATGATCTTCTCAGTAGTTTCTTGAATTATATCCGGACCCGTAATTTGTCTATCCCCAACTTCACTCCAACAAATTGGAGACCTGTACTTTCTACCATAAAGTGCCTCAAACGATGCCATCTCAATACTAGAGTGGTAACTGTTGTTGTAGGAAAATTCTGCTAACGGTAGGTGTCGATCCCAACTGTTTCTGAAATCGATAACACATGCTCGTAGCATATCTTCAAGGGTCTGTATCGTCCTTTCACTTTGCCCATCAGTTTGTGGATGATAAGCAGTACTCATGTCTAGACGAGTCCCCAATGCTTGTTGCAGTGTCTGCCAAAACCTTGAAACAAATCTGCCATCCCTATCAGAGAAAATAGAGATTGGTATTCCATGTCTAGAGACAACTTCCTATAAATATAATCGCGCCAACTTCTCCATTTTATTATCTTTTCTCATTGGCTGAAAGTGTACTGATTTGGTAAGACGATCGACTATTACCCAAATAGTATCATAACCACTTGCAGTTCTTGGCAATTTAGTAATAAAATCCATGGTAATGTTTTCCTATTTCCATTCTAGGATTTCAGGTTGCTGAAGTAGACCTGATGGTTTCTGATGTTCAGCTTTGACCTTAGAACACGTCAAACATTCTCCTATTTATCTAGCAATATCGGCTTTCATACCCGGCCACCAAAAGTGTTTATTGAGATCTTTGTACATCTTCCCCGCTCTGGGATGTATTGAATATCTGGTTTATGTGCTTCCTTAAGTACAATTTCTCTCACATCTCCAAACTTTGGCACCCAAATTCTTTCAGCTCTATATCGGGTTCCGTCATCCCGAATATTAAGGTGTTTCTCCGATCCTTTGGGTATTTCATTCTTCAAATTCCCTTCTCTTACAACTCCCTGCTGTGCCTCCTTTATTTGAGTAGTAAGGTTAGTACGAATAATTATATTCATAGCTTTTACCCGCATAGGTTCTTTGTCCTTTCTACTCAAAGCGTCGGCAACCACATTCGCCTTCCCAGGAGGGTAACGAATCTCGAAATGGTAATCATTCAATAACTCAATCCACCTACGCTACCTCATGTTTAGTTGTTTCTTATTAAATATGTGTTGGAGACTTTTGTGATCGGTATATATAATACTTTTGACCCCATATAAGTAGTGCCTCCATGTCTTTAATGCAAAAACAACCGCGCCTAATTTCAAATCATGCGTTGTATAATTCTGCTCGTGAATCTTCAATTGTCTATATGCACAAGCAATTACTTTCGTTCGTTGCATTAATACACAACATAGACCTTGCTTTGAGATGTCACAATATATCATAAAATCATCATTCCCTTCAGGCAATGACAATATAGGTGTCGTAGTTAACTTTTTATTCAACAATTGAAATGCTTTCTCCTGCTCATCCTTCCATTCAAATTTCTTCCCTTTATGCGTTAATGCAGTCAAGGGTTTTGCTACTTTGGAACAATCTTGGATGAATCTTCTGTAGTAACCAGCCAATCCTAAAAATTGACGTATATGCTTCGGAGTTTTCGGGGTTTCCCACTTTTTAATGGTTTCAATCTTTGCCGGATCCACCTGAATACCTTCTTTGTTCACTATGTGACCGAGGAATTGAACTTCTTCCAACCAAAATGCACACTTTGAAAATTTAGCGTACAGTTTTTCTTCCCTCAACAAATCTAGCACTTTTCTCAAATGTTCTTCGTGCTCTTGATCATTCTTTGAGTAGATAAGTATGTCATCGATGAAGACAATGACAAACTTGTCAAGATATGGCCCACAGGCTCGGTTCATGAGGTCCATGAAAACAGCTGGTGCGTTAGTTAAACCAAACAGCATAACCATAAACTCATAATGACCGTAACGCGTCCTAAAAGCAATCTTCAGAATATCATCCTCCTTCACCAGCATTTAATGATATCAAGAACGTAAAGAAATCTTCGAATAAACTGACGAACCTTGTAGTTGATCAAATAAGTCATCAATTCTCGGTAGTGGGTAACGGTTCTTGATGGTAAGTTTGTTCAACTCTCGGTAGTCGATACATAACCTGAATGTGCCATCCTTCTTTTTGACAAACAAAATAGGAGCTCTCCATGGTGATGTACTTGGTCGTATAAAACCACGCTCTAAAAGTTCTTGTAGTTAGATTTGGAGTTCCTTCATTTCGCTGGGTACGAGTCTGTATGGAGCACGAGCTATTGGTGCAGCTCCTGGTACAAGATCTATTGAAATTCAACAGATCGGTGTGGAGGTAGTCCCGGTAATTATTTCAGAAATACATCGGGAAATTCTTTTGCGACGGGAACATCATTGATGTTCTTTTCTTCAGTTTGTACTTTCTTGACATGTGCTAAAAAATCATAGAAACCTTTTCTTATTAGCTTTTGCGCCTTCAAAATAAGATTTAGCTTCGCGTTGCTCTTTTCTCCGTACACCATTAAGGGTTTTCCTTCTTCTCGTACAATGCGAATTGCATTTTTGTAACATACGATCTCTGATCTCTCCTTTTTCAACCAGTCCATGCCAATTATCACATCAAAACTCTCTAACTCTACTGGTATCAAATCAATCTTAAATGTTTCGCTAACCAGTTTAATTTCTCAATTCTGACATATCTTATCTACTGTAATTAATTTACCATTTGCTAATTCGAGTAAAAATTTATTATCCAAAGGCGTCAATGGACAACTTATTGTAGCACAGAAATCCTTACTCATATAGCTTCTACTCGCACCCGAATCAAATAAAACATAAGCAGATGTATTGTCAATAAGAAACGTACCCGTAACAAGCTCCGGGTCTTCCTACGCTTCAACCGCATTAATGTTGAAGACTCTTCCTTAGCCTTGCCCATTATTATCCCCCTGATTTGGGCACGCATTTTTTTAATGGCCCTTCTTCCTGCTTCCGAAACAGGTAATGTCGGCATAACTTGTTCCGGCATTATTTGTTCCCTTAGCCATTGATCCGTAGATTTCGCACTTTGTCGCACCATGGCCCTTTCTTTTACACTTAGTACACACTGCCGTACAGAGCCGAGTCGGATGGTATCGTTCACACCTCTGACATGGTTTCTGCCTCTTGTTGATATTGTTGGGATTGTTGTTGTTGCGGTTGTTATTGTTGTTGAAACGGTTGTTGTAGTTGTTTCTGGGGTGGTTGTTGTTGTTGTTGTTATGTTTGTTGTTTCAAAAATTGGTGCGATTGTAGTTGTGATTATTGTGTTGATTGTTAAATTGTGACCCTTGTCACTGGGTTCTTCCCACTTTCTCTTGATTTGTTTAGTGTTGGCTTCTTCGGCCGCCTGCTCTTTAACTCTTTCCTCAATCTGATTTATGAGTTTATGAGCCATTCAACTCGCCTTTTGTATGGAGGCGGGCTCGTGTGAACTTATATCTTCTTGGATCCTTTCTGGTAACCCTTTTACAAATGCGTCGATTTTCTCCTCTTCATCTTCAAACGCTCTTGGGCACAATAAATACAACTTCGTGAATTGTCATTCGTATGTGGTAATGTTGAAACCTTGTGTTCGTAATCCTTTAAGCTCTACTATGAGCTTATTGACCTCGTCTCTAGGACGATACTGCTCAGTCATCAGATGTTTGAATGCTGACCACGGTAGTGCGTAAGCAGCATCTTGTCCAACTTGCTCTAGGTAGGTATTCCACCATATTAACGCAGTACCTATGAAGGTATGCATAGCGTACTTTACTTTGTCTTCTTCAGTACACTTACTTATGGCAAACATCGATTCAACCTTTTCGGTCCACCATTTCAATCCAATTGGACCCTCGGTTCCATCGAATTCCAAAGGTTTACAGGCAATGAATTCTTTGTAGGAGCATCCTACACGATTTCTTGTGCCGTTATTTGTATTGCTAGATTCAGAGTTATTGTTGTTGTTTTGCATTACAGCCTGTACCGTGGCTATGTTTGCTTCAAGGAAAACACGGAAGTCTTCCTCGCTCATGTTCAAATTCTGACGAGTCGTCGGTGCCATTTCCTTCAAAAATAGCTCAAAAGAATTAAGTTAATCATATAGAATATTAAGAGTAGTCAATAGTATTTCGTAGCATAATATGAACTCATTTATAAAAGCTTTTTCTTCATATTAGCATTTTATAGTTTTAATTCGGGTAGTACCTACCCGTTAAGTTCATACTTAGTAGCTAATATACAATTCAACTACTACAATTCTATATGAAAAACTTATTTTTATAATATTTCGCGCTCAAACTTTTAATCAATATTTTACAAACTTACAATACTGCTATAATACATATAGCATGAAATATAGCACACAATAACTTTGATACAAAACAGTTGTGACAACAATCCTAGTTAATACGCAAGTCGTTCAGCAAAGGCAAAAAAAAAACACGTAATTCATAAGTCCAGAAACAAGTCATGCATTCTGGTTTTACTAAGACTACTTCCCATCCTTGGTCTTGTGGAACATAACCGTTGTGGCCGTTGATAAGACAGCATGTTGTAACGTCGTCAAAGGGACGAGGGTTTTGTAATGCCCAACAGCCCCGTAATAATCTAAAAACCTTGTTTCTCACCCCAACTACTGAATCCGTCACTTATGGGAAGGTTTTATTTAAAAGTTGTAATCCGATGTTCTTTTTCTCACTTTGGTGAGAAGCGAACATCACTAACCCGTAAGCATAACATGCTTCTTTATGTTGCATGTTAGAAGCTCTTTCTAACTCACGAAGTCCTACGTTGGGATATGTTGAGTCAAAATAGGTTTTTAACCCGTAGCGTAAAATTGCATTTGGGTTCCCCGCATTTAACGCTTTAAAAAAAACACGGCGTAACTTACGGTGTCCCCAATGTGATATACCCCATCTTTCAAATGAAAGCCTTTTATAAACTAAGGCATGCCTGGAACGTTTTTCAAATGTTCTACAAACTAATTTTGCCATAAACAATTGTGCCGACAAATTCTGACCGACTTTAGACAAGATTTCATCAATCATGTCCCCAGGTAGGTCTTCTAAAATTTTTGGTTGTCTATCCTTAACAACCATTGTGTTTTTATACTGTAAAATAGACGAGAATTAGATTCATAAAAGATAATTATCAAATAATACAAGCAATTTTCACATACAACAAGAAAAGTACAAGCACACTTATTTTACATATTTTACACCTCATGATTACAACTCTTTATTCCGACTCACTAGTTTCTTCCTCTTCGGACCTGTTTCATTTTGCTAATTTTCTAGGGATATATGATGTTTCTCTAATACGAGCCGTTGTTGTCACAAATGGTTTAGAAAAACCCGGTGGCTTAGAGGTTCCCGGATTACAACTTAAGAAATACGGGTGTTGACGATACATATAAAGTTCATCGGGATTGGAATCAGGTTTCTCTATTTTGATGCCCTTTTCCTTATTATTTTCTTTTTCTTTTTCAAATTGGGTCGAGGTAATTTCTATAACATCATCGGAATCCTCATCGGGATCCGATTCATCAGAAAATTGGTAATCTTCCTAATATTTTGCTTCCTCGGTGGAAACACCATTGACCATTATTAATTTTGGTCCATTCGTTGAGGGTTTTCTTTTACATATATGTTTTTCTATGGTTCCTAATATTTCCTCCTCCGAAACCTCTTCTTCCGGTTCCTCCTCTTCCGGTTCCTCTTCGGGAATTTGTGAATCTTCCCAAACTATATTTGACTCTTCATTATTATTAGGTGATTCGATGGGATTTGTACTAGAGGTAGGTAGACATCTAACACACAATATCAAACACGTTAAGAGATTAATATATCACATAATATTTACATGTTAACAATATATAGTTTCCAACAAAAATGTTAAGCAATCGTTTTTCAAGTAAACACGGTCGAAGTCCAGACTCACTAATGCATCCTAACGAACTCGATAAGACACACTAATGCAAATTTTCTGGTTGTCTAAGACCAACACTCGGATACCAACTGAAATGTCTCGTTCATATTGATTATAAACGTTCCATATTAATTGATTTTGTCACGAGCTTTTGACCTCTATATGAGACGTTTTTCAAAGACTGCATTCATTAATAAAACAACCATAACCTTTATTTTATCGATAAAGATTTAAAAAACATTACGTAGATTATCAAATAATGATAATCTAAAATATACCGTTTACACACGACCATTACATAATAGTTTACAATAAGAATATATTACATCAAAAATAAATTTCTTGAATGCAGTTTTTACACAATATCATACAAGCATGGACTCCAAATCTTGTCCTTATTTTAGTATGCAACATCGGAAGCTCTTAATAATCACCTGAGAATAAACATGCTTAAAACGTCAATAAAAATATTTGTGAGTTATAGGTTTAACCTATATATTATCAAATCATAATAATAGACCACAAGATTTCATTTTTATAACACATCTCATCAGGCATTTCGCAAACTGCATAGAGATAAAAATCATTCATATGTTGAACACCTGGTAACTGATGTTAACTTAATGTATAGAATATCCCCAAAACAGAACCTCTCGTCTGTATGATAATCTCGAAGTACTAAACCATCCATAACCTGAATGGAGGTTGTTAAGCCCAATAGATCTATCTTTAGGATTCGTGTCAATTAGGGGCCATTTCCCTAATTCTTAGATTACCAGACTTGAAGGGCGATATTCGGTTTAATAATCCAACCATAGAATGTAGTTTTGCGTACTTGTGTCTATTTTGTAAAATATTTATAAAGCTGCATGTATTCTCATCCCAAAAAAAAATAAAAATATTAGATTGTAAAAGTGGGACTATAACTCACTTTCACAGATTTTTCCTTCGTTGGAAATAAGACTTAGCCACTGGTCGATTCACGAACCTATAACAAATATGTACATATATATCAAAGTATGAATTAAATATATTCACAACATTTCTTATTACGTTTTTAATGATTTAAGTTTGTTACGTTAGCAGTCCTCGTTAGTAACCTACAACTAGTTGTCCACATTTAGATGTACAGAAATAAATCAATATATATTATCTTGAATCAATCCACGACCCAGTGTATACACGTCTCATGCTAGATCACAACTCAAAGTATATATATTTTTGGAATCAACCTCAACCCTGTATAGCTAACTCAAACATTACTGCATATATAGTGTCTATGGTTGTTCCGAAATATATATATAGATGGGTCGATATGATATGTCAAAACATTGTATACGTGTCTATAGTATCCCAAGATTATATAATATGTATAATACAATATAAATTAGTTAGGATATGTTTAGTTTAGATTTGTTATAAAATTTTCGTAGCTACAACAAGTAAAATTTTCCAATTTTGTTTTACCTATAACTTCTTCGTTTTAAATCCGTTTTGAGTGATTCAAGTTGCTATGGTTTCATAATGAACTGTAATTTATGAAACTAAACAGAAAAAGTATAAGTTTATAGTCAAAAATACAGGTAACAAGTCATTTACTAAAGAGGTAGTCATTTCCGTCGTAAGAACGACATCTTGATGACCATTTTGAAAAACATACTTCCACTTTGAGTTTAACCATAATTTTTGGATATAGTTTCATGTTCATAAGAAAAATCATTTTCCCAGAAGAACAACTTTTAAATCAAAGTTTATCATAGTTTTTAATTATCAAACCCAAAACAGCCCACGGTGTTACTACGACGGCGTATGTCCGGTTTTACGGTGTTCTTCGTGTTTCCAGGTTTTAAATCATTAAGTTAGCATATCATATAGATATAGAACATGTGTTTAGTTGATTTTAAAAGTTTAGTTATAAGGATTAACATTATTTGTGAACAAGTTTAGAATTAACTAATCTATGTTCTAGTGATTATATGTTCAAATCTCCGAATAAGATAGTTTTATATATAAGAATCGAATGATGTTATGAACATCATTACTACCTTAAGTTTAGTATGTAAGCCTACTGGAAGTGACAAGAAATGATCTAGCTTCAAAAGATTCTTGGATGGCTTGAAAGTTCTTGAAGTAGAATTATGACACGAAAACAAGTTCAAGTAAGATTTCTGCTCGAATTAAGATTCTTATAGTTATAGAAATTGAATCAAAGTTGGAATATGAGTATTACCTTGAATTAGAGAGATAACCTACTGTAAGTAACAAAGGTTTCTTGATCTTGGATGATTACTTGGAATGGATTAGAAAGCTTGGAAATAATCTTGCAAACTTGAAAGTGTTCTTGATTTTATGAAACTAGAACTTATAGAATATATTAAGAACACTTAGAACTTGAAGATAGAACTTGAGAGAAATCAATTAGATGAAGAAAATTGAAGAATGAAAGTGTTTGTAGGTGTTTTTGGTCATTGGTATATGGATTAGATATAAAGGATGTGTAAGTTTGTTTTCATGTAAAAAATTCATGAATGATTTATAATATTTTTTGTAATTTTGTGAGATATTTCATGCTAGTTGCCAAATAATGGTTCCCATATGTTTAATGACTCCCATGGGCTGCTAAGGAGCTGATCATTGAAGTGTATATACCAATAGTATATACATTTAGAAGCTGTGTATTGTACGAGTACGAATACGGGTGCATACGAGCAGAATTATTGATGAAAATGAATGAGGATGTAATTGTAAGCATTTTTGTTAAGTAGAAGTACTTTGATATGTGTCTTGAAGTCTTTCAAAAGTGTACAAATACATCTTAATACACTACATGTATATACATTTTAACTGAGTCGTTAAGTCATCGTTAGTCGTTACATGTAAGTGTTGTTTTGAAACCTTTAAGTTAACGATCTCATTTAATGTTGTTAACCCATTATTTATTATATCTAATGAGATGTTAAACTATTAAATTATAATGATATTATGATGTATGAATATATCTTAATATGATATATATATACATTAAAATGTCATTACAACGATAATCGTTACATATATGTCTCGTTTCGAAATCCTTAAGTTAGTAGTCTTGTTTTTACATATGTAGTTCATTGTTAACACACTTAATGATATACTTAATTATCATTTTATCATGTTAAACATAGTGTATCTATATCTTAATATGATTCATATGTATTTAGTAAGACGTTGTTATAACGATAATCGTTATATATATCGTTTCGAGTTTCTTAATTCAATAATCTCATTTTTATGTATATCACTCATTGTTTGTACACTTAGTAAGATACTTACTTATCATAATCTCATGTTAACCATATATATATATATATATATATATATATATATATATATATATATATATATATATATATATATATATATATATATATATATATATATATATCATCATGTAGTTTTTACAAGTTTTTAACGTTCGTAAATTGCCGGTCAACTTGGGTGGTCAATTGTCTACATGAAACTCATTTCAATTAATCAAGTCTTAACAAGTTTGATTGCTTAACATGTTGGAAACATTTAATCATGCAAATATAGTTTTCATTTAATATATAATCATGGAAAAGTTCAGGTCACTACAAAAGGATCCTTGGATGGCTTGAAAGTTCTTGAAGCAAAATCATGACACAAAAACAAGTTCAAGTAAGATTTCCACTCGAAATAAGATTGTTATAGTTATATAAATTGAATTAAAGTTTGAATATAAGTACTACCTTGTATTAAAGAGATATCTTACTATAAATAAGAAAGATTTCTTGAGGTTGGATGATCACTTGAAATGGATTTGCAAGATTGAAAGTAAGCTAGCAAACTTGGAAGTGTTGTTGGTGTGTTCTTGAGTAGTTATTTTGTATCTTGGTTACTGTATGGATTTATGAACTAGATTGAGCTAGATTTTGATGAAGATGATGAAGAACACTTAGAACAAAGGAAGAACACTTGAGAGAGAGTAATTTAATTCAAGAAAATTGCACAGTGAATGTGTTTGTGGTACTCATCATTCACGTGAATATGGGGTAGACATATAGGCTCCATTAGTTTGTAATTTTGTTAGATATTTCATGCTAGATGTTAAATGATGGTTCCCACAAGTGTTGGTGACTCACAAGGGCTGGTAAGAGCTGATCATTGGAGTGTATATACCAATAGTAAATACATTAGAAGCTGGGTATTGTACGAGTACGAATACGGGCGCATACGAGTAGAATTGTTGATGAAAATGAATGAGTATGTAATTGTAAGCATTTTTGTTAAGTAGAAGTACTTTTATAAGTGTCTTGAAGTCTTTCAAAAGTGTATGAATACATATTAAAACACTACATGTATATACATTTTAAGTGAGTCATTAAGTCATCGTTAGTTGTTACATGAAAATGTTGTTTTGAAACCTTTAAGTTAACGATCTTGTTAAATATTGTTAACCCATTGTTTATTATATCTAATGAGATGTTAAATTATTACATTATCATGATATTATGATGTATTAATATATCTTAATATGATATTTATACATTTAAATGTCCTTACAACGATAATCGTTACATATATGTCTCGTTTCGAAATCCTTAAGTTAGTAGTCTTGTTTTTACATATGTAGTTCATTGTTAATACACTTAATGATATGTTTACTTATCATTTATCATTTTTATATATAGTGTATCAATATCTTAATATAATTCATATGTAATTAGTAAGACGTTGTTATAACGATAATCGTTATATATATCGTTTTCGAGTTTCTTAATTCAATAGTCTCATTTTTATGTATATAACTCATTGTTAAAATACCTAATGAGATACATACTTATCATAATATCATGTTAACTATATATATATATATATATATATATATATATATATATATATATATATATCCATATATATATCATCATATAGTTTTTACAAATTTTAACGTTCGTGAATCGCCGGTCAACTTGGGTGGTCAATTGTCTATATGAAACATATTTCAATTAATCAAGTCTTAACAAGTTTGATTGCTTAACATGTTGGAAACACTTAATCATGTAAATATCAATTTCATTTAATATAAATAAACATGGAAAAGTTCGGGTCACTACATAAGTGGGGAAGGGTTGGATAAAATTGTGAAGGATTGGGCCCCTCATGGCCCACTTTGATCAAATAGATCAAAGCTTGTGGCCCGAAAGCCCGAACGAATCCCGATTCGCGAAAACACTGTTACGCGATTAAATTTCTGAAAAGAACACGCATCCGCGAAAAATAAAATATAGAAATACTTTATATACCCATATGATATAAAAATATCATAATTAAAATGATTTGGATTCAAAAATCTCAAAAGTCCAACCGTTGATTTGAAAACCGAAATGATTCGCCGGATAGAAATCCACGACACGTAGAAACGTACAATTTTAAATACGAATACAATAATAATATAAGTCATAGAAATGACGTGGCACGAATAACAATTGACGGACGTTAAATAATAAACAATAAAAGATAACGGAAAAAGTAGGGTCGTGACAGTACATTCCCGTTACGAAAATTTTGTCCCGAAATTTAAGCAGGTGCAAGGGTTGAGTCGACATCTGGGAACAAATGCGGGTACTTCTGCCTCATTCGATCTTTACGTTCCCAAGTGAACTCAGGTCCGCGTTTGGCATTCCATGTAACTCGAACGATAGGAATTCTACTCTGCTTGAGTGTCTTAACCTCTCGATCCATTATCTCGACAGGTTCCTCCATAAAATGGAGTTGTTTATCAACATGAAGTTCATCAAGAGGAATGGTTTCATCGACCTTGGCCAAACACTTCTTCAAATTCGATACATGAAAAACGTCATGAACAGCGCTAAGCTCTTGTGGCAATTTAAAACGATAAGCCACGGGTCCAATTCTTCCGATAACCTCAAACAGTCCAACAAAGCGAGGATTCAACTTTCCCCTCTTACCAAAATGTACCACACCTTTTTGTGGTGATACCTTCAACATGACACGATTGCCAACTTGAAATTCTAATTCTTTCCTTCTAATATCGGCATAACTCTTTTACCGACTCCTGCCAGTTTTCAACCTTGCTTTAATCTGTACGATCTTCTCAGTAGTCTCATGTATAATTTCTGCGCCTGTGAGTTGAGCATCCCCAACCTCATTCCAACAGATTCGAGACCTACACTTTCTACCATACAATGCTTCAAATGGTGCGGCTTTAATACTTCCATGATAGCTGTTATGTAAGACCCCAATAATTATGGCACACAGAGTTTTAAATGATGTACGTTTAGTGGGCAAGCATTGTGTAATTAAACAAAGTTCAGATTCTGCCCAGACATGGGTGCGCGCCGCCCACCATAAGGTGTGCGCGCCGCGCACATGCCCAGCGATAGAATTCTGCCTTTTTTTATTTTAAGTTTAATGAAGGGCTTTTTGGTCTTTTCACTTGAGGCCGGATCTCAGGCCTTATCATTTGGTTTGGATCCACTTTTGGATCATTTCCACATCCATTCATCACTCTCAAGTATCTTAGAGAGAGAGAGAGGGAGAATTCTAGTGAGAGAATTGGGGTTTTGGAGAGGAAGGAGCTTGAATTGATCAAAGTCTCGAGTTTTAAAGTTGTTCACCTCGTTCCTAGCTTCGTTTTGGTTGTTGTGGTAAGTTTTAACTCCAAATTTCATTGTTTAATTTTGATATTCAAGTTAGGGTTTGAACTTAAATTGTTGATAAACCCATTTAAAATCATGAAGTGAGTTTAGTGTTGCTTGTAATCGGGTTTATTGTTATTGTTGGTGGATTTTAGGTTGGTGAACAAATTGGTTATGATTAGGTCTTGTAATTGGGTTTAATCACTAGATTTAGTGATTATGGAAGTATTGGAACCCTTTTTGTGTGTTTGAAAGACTAATTTTGGAATTGAGTCAAAATTAGGGTTTTTGGGTGATTTTGAGATTGATAAGTGTTTAACACTTAAGATTGGGTTCATTGGCATATTAGAACCATGTTCACTTGTGATTAGTGATTATTGGTTAGTTTGGACACGTTTTGTGTTTATGAGTGCAATTGGTCGAATTTGCACTAAATGTCAAATTGAGTTGGTTGTAAATCCACTCTAAGTGTGTTGTTGTAATTGTGATAAAGGAATAGGTACTTTCCATTGACAATTTGCGGATTACTTTGAAGCATTCATCAAGACGACAAGGTGAGTGTTAATATCCTATGTGCATATGTATGTGTAGGATGGGTGCGGGTCAGGTGAAGTGGTTCTCGGTTATAGAGCTTACTTCACATATATGTGGATTTTTATGGACTTGTAATAGGTCCAATTGGCATGGTTGTGCGTTTTGGTTGACCACCGTTGGCGAGTTGCACACTTGTGTGTACGATATCACATGGATTGTGATTTGGAGTTATAACCCCGACGACGTGGGTTATGGTGCGGGAAATGAATATCGGTTTGCTCGTATGCATAATATTTTGGGTAGTGAATCTCGGGTAGTGCGGATTCATGATAACTCGGGTTGTTCGGTCATCTTGTTGATGAGGTAGTGAATCTCGGGTTGTGCGAATTCACTAAGGCTCGGGTAGTTCGGCCAACCTCGGTTGTTGAATTGGTGAAGAAGTGAATATTGGGTTGTGTGAATTCACTAAGGCTCGGGTTGTTCGGCCAATCTTCGTTGTGGTATTTGGTTTTCGGTATTGGGTTAAGGGGTTAACCTTGGGCGTTTATATATAAATTATTATATATATTGATGTATTGTTGTGATGTAGCTAACCCTCCGGGTGTAGCTATATGGCGTTGTTCACATCGTCGTTGTTGAACTTATGTTTGTTGATGTATTTTAGCTTGTTGCTTAGTGATCGTACGGTATGCTTAGATTAGCTTGCCTTTATGCTTGGATGCTCCGGTATGCGGTATTTGATTATTTGTGTGGCGTGTCCATTTTATGCATATATATGTATGTAGTATATTTTCACTCACTAAGCATTAGCTTACCCTCTCGTTGTTGACTTTTTTTATAGATTTGCTTGGAGACGGTGGATCGGGTAAGCGTGGGGGCTAGTGGACTTGCGTAGTTGCTTAGAAGATCTTGCTTTTGGATTTGATTAGGATTGGGTAGCATATTCCCAATCGCCATGCTCGGTCTTTATTTTGTGTTAAAAACAATGCGGTTAAAAATTTGTATTTTGTACGAAAGTCGTAAAACGGCCGATGTGGGCCCGGTCTCGTAAAACTCATTTTATTATTGGAACGTGTTAGTTTTAACTAATATTAAATGTTGTGAAAAGCTTTTGGTCTAAAAGTGTCGGGAAGCAAGAGATCTTTTTACGAAAATTGGAAAAAGTGGACAGCGGGCTGCCAGGCCCTGTGCGCGCCGCGCACAGGTGTGGGTGCGCGCCGCGCACCTCATCTGGTAAGATTAGTTTTAAATTTTTTTTATGCTGCGTTTTTGGTTGGTTAACGGGTTGGGTCGTTACAAGTGGTATCAGAGCATGGTCTAAGGGATTTAGGTGACTTGAGATAGGTGCCTAGACTTAGACTTTTGTGTGTTCTTATTTGTTGCAGGACTTCTAGGATTATGGGTCGGAATAGGTTATAGTTAGTGCCTTGTTTGTAGGTGGACTAACGTTTATATTAGTAATGCGGAAATTATTAATATATTATTTGTGTTGTGATAATAATTCTCGCGTATGTGCATATCGCGTAGAATTTTGTTTGTGTTTGTTTATATCATCGAGCGAGGCGGTCGTTGTACTAACGAGTTGATACAGCGTGTGTGCGTAATAAGGACTTGCAAACCTTATTACGGGTGCAAATCGTGTCAAACAAGTGATGTACGACGGGTGTTTAGTGTAGTGACCCGAACTTTTCCATGTTTATATATATATATTTAATGGAATTGTTATTTACATGATTAAGTGTTTCCAACATGTTAAGCAATCAAACTTGTTAAGACTTGATTAATTGAAATAGGTTTCATATAGACAATTGACCACCCAAGTTGACCGGTGATTCACGAACGTTAAAACTTGTAAAAACTATACGATGACATATATATGGTTATATATATAGTTAACATGATTTTATTATAAGTATGTATCTCATTAGGCATTTTAACAATGAGTTATATACATAAAAATGAGACTATTAATTTAAGAAACTCGAAAACGATATATATAACGATTATCGTTATAACAACGTCTTACTAGGTACATATGAATCATATTAAGATATTGATACACTTGGTTAATTATGTTAAATGATAAGTAAATATATTACTAAGTGTATTAACAATGAAATACATATGTAAAAATAAGACTACTAACTTAATGATTTCGAAACGAGACATATATGTAACGATTATCGTTGTAACGAAATTTTACTGTATATATATCATACTAAGATATATGATATATCATAATATCATGATAATATAACAATTTAACATCTCATTTGTTATAACAAACAATGGGTTAACAACATTCAACAAGATCGTTAACCTAAAGGTTTCAAAACAACATTTACATGTAACGACTAACGATGACTTAACGACTCAGTTAAAATGTATATACATGTAGTGTTTTAATATGTATTCATACACTTTTGAAAGACTTCAAGACACTTATCAAAATACTTCTACTTAACAAAAATGCTTACAATTACATCCTCGTTCAGGTTCATCAACAATTCTACTCGTATGCACCCGTATTCGTACTCGTACAATACACAGCTTTTAGATGTATGTACTATTGGTATATACACTCCAATGATCAGCTCTTAGCAGCACATGTGAGTCACCTAACACATGTGGGAATAATCATTTGGCAACTAGCATGAAATATCTCATAAAATTACAAAAATATGAGTAATCATTCATGACTTATTTACATGAAAACAAAATTACATATCCTTTATATCTAATCCATACACCAACGACCAAAAACACCTACAAACACTTTCATTCTTCAATTTTCTTCATCTAATTGATCTCTCTCAAGTTCTATCTTCAAGTTCTAAGTGTTCTTCATAAATTCCAAAAGTTCTAGTTTCATAAAATCAAGAATACTTCCAAGATTGCAAGTTTACTTCCATGTTTTCTAAATCCATTCCAAGTAATCATCCAAGATCAAGAAATCTTTGTTACTTACAGTGGGTTATCTTTCTAATACAAGGTAATAATCATATTTAAACTTTAATTCAATTTCTATAACTATAACAATCTTATTTCGATTGGAAATCTTACTTGAAATTGTTTTCTTGTCATGATTCTGCTTCAAGAACTTTCAAGCCTTCCAAGGATCCTTTGAAGCTAGATCTATTTTTCTCATTTCCAGTAGGTTTATCCAAGGAACTTGAGGTAGTAATGATGTTCATAACATCATTCGATTCATACATATAAAGCTATCTTATTCGAAGGTTTAAACTTGTAATCACTAGAACATAGTTTAGTTAATTCTAAACTTGTTCACAAATAAAAGTTAATCCTTCTAACTTGAATTTTAAAATCAACTAAACACATGTTCTATATCTATATGATATGCTAACTTTATGATTTAAAACCTGAAAACACGAAAAACACCGTAAAATCGGATTTACGCCGTCGTAGTAACACCGCGGGCTGTTTTGGGTTAGTTAATTAAAAACTACGATAAACTTTGATTTAAAAGTTGTTATTCTGGGAAAATGATTTTTATTATGAACATGAAACTATATCCAAAAATTATGGTTAAACTCAAAGTGGAAGTATGTTTTCTAAAATGGTCATCTAGACGTCGTTCTTTCGACTGAAATGACTACCTTTACAAAAACGACTTGTAACTTATTTTTCCGACTATAAACCTATACTTTTTATGTTTAGATTCATAAAATAGAGTTCAATATGAAACCATAGCAATTTTATTCACTCAAAACGGATTTAAAATGAAGAAGTTATGGGTAAAACAAGATTGGATAATTTTTCTCATTTTAGCTACGTGAAAATTGGTAACAAATCTATTCCAACCATAACTTAATCAACTTGTATTGTATATTATGTAATCTTGAGATACCATAGACACGTATACAATGTTTTGACCTATCATGTCGACACATCTATATATATTTCAGAACAACCATAGACACTCTATATGTGAATGTTGGAGTTAGCTATACAGGGTTGAGGTTGATTCCAAAATATATATAGTTTGAGTTTTGATCAATACTGAGATACATATACACTGGGTCGTGGATTGATTCAAGATAATATTTATCGATTTATTTCTGTACATCTAACTGTGGACAACTAGTTGTAGGTTACTAACGAGGACAGCTGACTTAATAAACTTAAAACATCAAAATATATTAAAAGTGTTGTAAATATATTTTGAACATACTTTGATATATATGTATATATTGTTATAGGTTCGTGAATCAACCAGTGACCAAGTCTTACTTTCCGACGAAGTAAAAATCTGTGAAAGTGAGTTATAGTCCCACTTTTAAAATCTAATATTTTTGGGATGAGAATACATGCAGGTTTTATAAATGATTTACAAAATAGACACAAGTACGTGAAACTACATTCTATGGTTGAATTATCGAAATCGAATATGCCCATTTTTATTAAGTCTGGTAATCTAAGAATTAGGGAACAGACACCCTAATTGACGCGAATTCTAAAGATAGATCTATTGGGCCTAACAAACCCCATCCAAAGTACCGGATGCTTTAGTACTTCGAAAATTATATCATATCCGAAGGGTGTCCCGGAATGATGGGGATATTCTTATATATGCATCTTGTTAATGTCGGTTACCAGGTGTTCACCATATGAATGATTTTTATCTCTATGTATGGGATGTATATTGAAATATGAAATCTTGTGGTCTATTGTTACGATTTGATATATATAGGTTAAACCTATAACTCACCAACATTTTTGTTGACGTTTAAAGCATGTTTATTCTCAGGTGAATACTAAGAGCTTCCGCTGTTGCATACTAAAATAAGGACAAGATTTGGAGTCCATGTTTGTATGATATTGTGTAAAAAATGCGTTCAAGAAACTGATTTCGATGTAACATATTTGTATTGTAAACCATTATGTAATGGTCGTGTGTAAACAGGATATTTTAGATTATCATTATTTGATAATCTACGTAAAGCTTTTTAAACCTTTATTTATGAAATAAAGGTAATGGTTTGTTTTAAAAATGAATGCAGTCTTTGAAAAACGTCTCATATATAGGTCAAAACCTCGCAACGAAATCAATTAATATGGAACGTTTTTAATCAATAAGAATGGGACATTTCATTTAGCAAGATGGGGCGGTGTTGTGCGTATGGTTTTATACGTTCGTGGACTAATCGTTTTGCATTCTTTAGAATGGCAATGCGAAACGAGATCGAGATGAATGACGTGGAGTTTAGTACTATAGTTGCGGCCGCCGTTGCGGAGCAAATGAGTGCGTTGGAAGAAAGAATGGATAGGAGGTATTCCGAATTTTGGGGTAGTAGTGAAATGGAGCGGTGTCTTAAGAGTTTCATGAGGACTAAACCTCCGATGTACGATGGGAAACCGGATCCCTTGGTAAGCACCACTTGGATCTCGGATGTCGAAGGGTTTTTTCGCATGATTGAATGTCCTCCCGAGAAAAGGACAAGTCTTGCTACTAGCTTGTTGCGGGGTAGAGCAAAGGATTGGTTGGATGGTAAGATTGATCTTGTTGGTGGTGAACTGTTTATGGCGTTATCATGGGACGAGTTTAAGAGAGAATTCTTCGAGGAGTTCCGGACTTCGGCCGATTTGTCAGAAATGCGGAATGAGTTACGAAATTTGCAACAAGGATCAATGGACTTGAATACTCTAAAGACGACCTTTATGTCGAAGGCTCGTTTTTGCTCGGAGTATATTGGGAATGATCGGATGTTGATGGAAGATTTCTATCGGACGTTGAATGATGATTTGCAGGGCAAAATTAGCATTGGCCAAGTGAACTCGTTTGCGGAGTTATTTAACATGGCTAGGGGTTTCGAATTACATTCGCGATCGAAAGCTAGGGAGCTTTCAAGTAAAAGAAGGGTTGATTCATATGGTGCTCCAAGTAAGAAAACTAAGGGCACAGGTGCGAGTATGGGTAATGTGGAGAAAGGTTCGACAAGTTCTCGTGCGCCTAGATGTTTCAATTGTGGTGTTAGGGGCCACAAGTTGTGGGAATGCACAATGCCGAAGAGTGATGACAGAATGTGCTACTATTGTCATAAAGAGGGACATCGCAAGCCGGATTGTCCCGAGTTGGTGGTGGCGAATGCCGCAAGGAGACGTTGAGGTACGTTTCATTTTAATAAATATGCCCTTTGAATATTTATTTATGCGTCGATGCGTTCGGTTTTGTGGGTTGCATAGTGTTTTGCATGTTATTGTTGTAGTGACCCGAACTTTTCCATGTTTATATATATTAAATGAAATTGTTATGTACATGATTAAGTGTTTCCAACATGTTAACCAATCAAACTTGTTAAGACTTGATTAATTGAAATAGGTTTCATATAGACAATTGACCACCCAAGTTGACCGGTGATTCACGAACGTTAAAACTTGTAAAAACTATATGATGACATATATATGATTATATATATAGTTAACATGATATTATGATAAGTAAGTATCTCATTAGGTTATTTAACAATGAGTTATATACATAAAATTAAGTTTATTGAATTAAGAAACTCGAAACGATATATATAACGATTATTATAACAACGTCTTACTAAATACATATGAATCATATTAAGATATTGATACACTATGTTTAATCATGATAAATGATAAGTAAACATGTCATTAAGTGTATTAACAATGAACTACATACGTAAAAACAAGACTACTAACTTAATGAATTCGAAACGAGACATATATGCAACGATTATCGTTGTAACAACATTTAACTATATATATATATATATATATATATATATATATATATATATATATATATATATATATATATATATATATATATATATATATATATATATATATATATATATATATATATATATATATCATACTAAGATATATTAATATATCATAATATCATGATAATGTAATAATTTAACATCTCTTTAGATATAATAAACAATGGGTTAACAACATTTAACAAGATCGTTAACCTAAAGGTTTCAAAACAACATTTACATGTAACGACTAACGATGACTTATCGACTCAGTTAAAATGTATATACATGTAGTGTTTTAATATGTATTCATACAATTTTGAAAGACTTCAATACAATTATCAAAATACTTCTACTTAACAAAAATGCTTACAATTATATCCTCGTTCAGTTTCATCAACAATTCTACTCGTATGCACCCGTATTCGTACTCGTACAATATATAGCTTTTAGATGTATGTACTATTGGTATATACACTCCAATGATCAGCTCTTAGCAGCCCATGTGAGTCACCTAACACATGTGGGAACGATCATTTGGCAACTAGCATGAAATATCTCATAAAATTACAAAAATATTAGTAATCATTCATGACTTATTTACATGTAAACAAAATTACACATACTTTATATCTAATCCATATACCAACAACTAAAAACACCTATAAACACTTTCATTCTTCAATTTTCTTCATCTAATTGATCTCTCTAAAGTTCTATCTTCAAGTTCTAAGTGTTCTTCATAAATTCTATAAGTTCTAGTTTCATAAAATCAAGAATACTTCCAAGTTTGCTAGCTTACTTCCAATCTTGTAAAATGATCATCCAACCTCAAGAAATCTTTTTTATTTACATTAAGATATCTTTCTAATACAAGGTAATACTCATATTCAAACTTTGGTTCAATTTCTATAACTATAACAATCTTATTTCGAGTGATGATCTTACTTGAACTTGTTTTCGTATCATGATTCCGCTTCAAGAACTTTCAAGCCATCCAAGGATCCTTTGAAGCTAGATCCATTTGTCTCTTTTCCAGTAGGTTTATCCATAAAACTTGAGGTAGTAATGATGTTCATAACATCATTCGATTCATACATATAAAGCTATCTTATTCGAAGGTTTAAACTTGAAATCACTAGAACATAGTTTAGTTAATTCTAAACTTGTTCGCAAACAAAAGTTAATCCTTCTAACCTGACTTTGAAAATCAACTAAGAACATGTTCTATATCTATATGATATGCTAACTTAATGATTTAAAACCTGGAAACACGAAAAACACCGTAAAACCGGACATACGCCGTCGTAGTAACACCGCGGGCTATTTTGGGTTTGATAATTAAAAACTATGATAAACTTTGATTTAAAAGTTGTTCTTCTGGGAAAATGATTTTTCTTATGAACATAAAACTATATAAAAAAATCATGGTTAAACTCAAAGTGGAAGTATGTTTTTCAAAATGGTCATCAAGACGTCGTTCTTTCGACTGAAATGACTACCTCTTACAAAAACGACTTATAACTTATATTTCCAACTATAAACCTATACTTTTTCTATTTATATTCATAAAATAGATTTCAATATGAAACCATAGCAATTTTATTCACTCAAAACGAATTTAAAACGAAGAAGTTATGGGCAAAACAAGATTGGATATTTTTTGATTGTTGTAGCTACGGAAAATATTGTAACAATTCAATACAAATCATATCCTAGATAACTTATATTGTGTTATACATGTAATCTAATATATTATGTAATCTAATATATTATGTAATCTTGGGATACCATAGACACGTATGCAAATGTTTTGACATATCATATCTGTAGTGACCCGAACTTTTCTATGTTTATATATATTAATTGAGATTGATATTTACATGATTAAATGTTTTCAACATGTTAAGAAATCAAATTTGTTAAGACTTGATTAATTGAAATATGTTTCATATAGACAATTGACCACCCAAGTTGACCGGTGATTCACGAACGTTAAAACTTGTAAAAACTATATGATGACATATATATGGATATATATATAGTTAACATGATACTATGATAAGTAAACATATTATTAAGTATATTAACAATGAACTACATATGTAAAAACAAGACTACTAACTTAATGATTTTTAAACGAGACATATATGTAACGATTATCGTTGTAAAGACATTTAATGTATATATATCATATTAAGAGATATTCATACATGATAATATCATGATAATATAATAATTTAAAATCTCATTTGATATTATAAACATTGGGTTAACAACATTTAACAAGATCGTTAACCTAAAGGTTTCAAAACAACACTTACATGTAACGACTAACGATGACTTAACGACTCAGTTAAAATGTATATAGATGTAGTGTTTTAATATTTATTTATACACTTTTTAAAGACTTCAATACACTTATCAAAATACTTCTACTTAACAAAAATGCTTACAATTACATCCTCGTTCAGTTTCATCAACAATTCTACTCGTATGCACCCGTATTCGTACTCGTACAATACACAGCTTTTAGATGTATGTACTATTGGTATATATACTCCAATGATCAGCTCTTAGCAGCCCATGTGAGTCACCTAAAACATGTGAGAACCATCATTTGGCAACTAGCATGAAATATCTCATAAAATTACAAAAATATGAGTAATCATTCATGACTTATTTACATGAAAACAAAATTACATATCCTTTATATCTAATCCATACACCAACGACCAAAAACACCTACAAACACTTTCATTCTTCAATTTTCTTCATCTAATTGATCTCTCTCAAGTTCTATCTTCAAGTTCTAAGTGTTCTTCATATATTCTACAAGTTCTAGTTACATAAAATCAAGAATACTTTCAAGTTTGCTAGCTCACTTCCAAGCTTGTAAGGTGATCATCCACCCTCAAGAAATCTTTGTTTCTTACAGTAGGTTATCATTTTAATACAAGGTAATAATCATATTCAAACTTTGGTTCAATTTCTATAACTATAACAATCTTATTTCAAGTGATGATCTTACTTGAACTTGTTTTCGTGTCATGATTCTGCTTCAAGAACTTCGAGCCATCCAAGGATCCGTTGAAGCTTGATCAATTTTTCTCTTTTCCAATAGGTTTATCCAAGTAACTTAAGGTAGTAATGATGTTCATAACATCATTCGATTCATACATATAAAGCTATCTTATTCGAAGGTTTAAACTTGTAATTACTAGAACATAGTTTAGTTAATTCTAAACTTGTTCGCAAACAAAAGTTAATCCTTCTAACTTGACTTTTAAAATCAACTAAACACATGTTCTATATCTATATGATATGCTAATTTAATGATTTAAAACCTGGAAACACGAAAAACACCGTAAAACCGGATTTACGCCGTCGTAGTAACACCGAGACCTGTTTTGGGTTAGTTAATTAAAATCTATGATAAACTTTGATTTAAAAGTTGTTATTCTGAGAAAATGATTTTTATTATGAACATGAAACTATATTCAAAAATTATGGTTAAACTCAAAGTGGAAGTATGTTTTCTAAAATGGTCATCTAGACGTCGTTCTTTCGACTGAAATGACTACCTTTACAAAAATGACTTGTAACTTATTTTTCCGACTATAAACCTATACTTTTTCTGTTTAGATTCATAAAATAGCGTTCAATATGAAACCATAGCAATTTGATTCACTCAAAAAGGATTTAAAATGAAGAAGTTATGGGTAAAACAACATTGGATAATTTTTCTCATTTTAGCTACGTGAAAATTGGTAACAAATCTATTCCAACTATAACTTAATCAACTTGTATTGTATATTATGTAATCTTGAGATACCATAGACACGTATACAATGTTTCGACCTATCAGGTCGACACATCTATATATATTTCGGAACAACCATAGACACTCTATATGTAAATGTTGGAGTTAGCTATACAGGGTTGAGGTTGATTCCAAAATATATATAGTGTGAGTTGTGATCAATACTGAGATACGTATACACTGGGTCATGGATTGATTCAAGATAATATTTATTGATTTATTTCTGTACATCTAACTGTGGACAACTAGTTGTAGGTTACTAACGAGGACAGCTGACTTAATAAACTTAAAACATCAAAATATATTAAAAGTGTTGTAAATATATTTTGAACATACTTTGATTTATATGTATATATTGTTATAGGTTCGTGAATCAACCAGTGGCCAAGTCTTACTTCCCGACGAAGTAAAAATCTGTGAAAGTGAGTTATAGTCCCACTTTTAAAATCTAATATTTTTGGGATGAGAATACATGCAGGTTTTATAAATGATTTACAAAATAGACACAAGTACGTGAAACTACATTCTATGGTTGAATTATCGAAATCGAATATGCCCCTTTTTATTAAGTCTGGTAATCTAAGAATTAGGGAACAGACACCCTAATTGACGCGAATCTTAAAGATAGATCTATTGGGCCTAACAAACCCCATCCAAAGTACCGGATGCTTTAGTACTTCGAAATTTATATCATATCCGAAGGGTGTCCCGAAATGATGGGGATATTCTTATATATGCATCTTGTTAATGTCGGTTACCAGGTGTTCACCATATGAATGATTTTTATCTCTAGGTATGGGATGTGTATTGAAATATGAAATCTTGTGGTCTATTATTATGATTTGATATATATAGGTTAAACCTATAACTCACCAACATTTTTGTTGACGTTTTAAGCATGTTTATTCTCAGGTGATTATTAAGAGCTTCCGCTATCGCATACTTAAAGAAGGACGAGATTTGGAGTCCATGCTTGTATGATATTGTGTAAAAACTGCATTCAAGAAACTTATTTTGTTGTAACATATTTGTATTGTAAACCATTATGTAATGGTCGTGTGTAAACAGGATATTTTAGATTATCATTATTTGATAATCTACGTAAAGCTTTTTAAACCTTTATTGATGAAATAAATGTTATGGGTTGTTTTAAAATGAATGCAGTCTTTGAAAAACGTCTCATATAGAGGTCAAAACCTCGCAACGAAATCAATTAATATGGAACGTTTTTAATCAATAAGAACGGGACATTTCAGTTGGTATCCGAGCGTTGGTCTTAGAGAACCAGAATTTTGCATTAGTGTGTCTTATCGAGTTTGTTAGGATGCATTAGTGAGTCTGGACTTCGACCATGTTTACTTGAAAAATGATTGCTTAACAAATTTTGTTGGAAACTATATATTTTTTAACATGTGAATATTATGTGATATATTAATCTCTTAACGCGTTTGATATTATGTGATAGATGTCTACCTCTAGAACAAGTCCTATTGACTCACCTAATAATAATGAAGAGTCAAATGTAAATTGGAATGATTCGTGGACTGATTCACAAGTTCCCGAAGAGGAACCGGAAGAAGAGTCGCAACCGGAAGAAGAATCGGAACCGGAAGAAGAATCTCTTAACGGTTAAGTAAAAGAAAATCCTCAACCAACCGACCAAGGTTAATTATGGTCAATGGTGTTTTCGCCAAGGAAGCAAAATATTGGGAGGATTACCAATTCTCCGATGAATCGGATTCCGACGAGAATTCCGATGATGTTATAGAAATTACCTCAACTGAATTTAAAAAGGCAAAAGAAAATAATAAGGGAAAGGGCATAAAAATAGAGAAATCTAATTTCAACCCCAATGAACTTTATATGTATCGTCAACCCCCGAAGTCCTTAAGTTGTAACAATGACCCGGGAACCTCTATACCACCAGGTTTTTCTAAACCAATGTGGAAAACGACGGCTCGTATTAGGGGAACATCATATATCCCTAGAAACTTGGCAAAACGAACCAAAACTGAAGAAGAAGAAACAAGCGAGTCGGAATAAGATAGTTGTATTCGTGTGGTGTAATATATGTAATATAGTGTGCTTATGCTTTATGATATATGTAAAAATTGCTTGTATTAATAAGTATTTTTTTTTATGAATCTAACTCTTGTCTATTTTACAGTATAAAAACACAAAATGGATAGACAACCCAATATTTTAAGAGACCTACCCGGAGACATGATTGATGAAATCTTGTCTAGAGTCGGTCAGAATTCTTCGGCACAACTATTTAAGGCTAGATCAGTTTGTAAGACATTCGAAGAACGTTCCAAGAATGCGTTGGTTTATAAAAGGCTTTCGTTCGAAAGATGGGGGATATCACATTGGGAAATCCATAAGTTACGAATGCCTTATGTTTACTTTGACGCATATATTGCGGGGAACCCAAATGCTATTTTACGCAATGGGTTAAGAAATTATTTTGACTCAATATATCCGAATATTGGACTTCGTGATTTAGAAAAAGTGGCTAACATGCAACATAAAGAAGCATGTTATGCTTACGGATTAGTAATGTTCGCTTCTCACCAAAGTGAGAACAAGAACATCGGGCTACAACTATTAAACAAAACGTTCCCACAAGTGATGGAGTCGGTAATTGGGGTAAGAAATGAGGTTTTTAGATTGTTACGGGACTGTTGGACATTACGTAACCCTCGTCCCTTTGACGACTTTACAACACGCTGTCTTATCAACGGCCATAACGGTTATGTTCCACAAGACCAAGGATGGGAAGTAATCCTAGTAAAACCAGAATGCATGACTTGTTTCTGGACGTATGAATTACGTGTCTTTATTGCCTTTGCTGAACGACTTGTGTACTAGCTAGAATTATCTTCACAACCATCTTGTATCAAATTTATTGTGTGCTATATTTCATGCTATATGTAAAATAAGCGGTATTGTAAGTTTGTAAAATATTGTGTAAAAGTTTGAACGCGAAATATTATTATAATCAGTTTTTCATATAGAATTGTAGTAGTTGAATTGTATATTAGCTACTAAGTATGAACTTAACGGGTAGGTACTACCCGAATTTAAACTTATAAAACGCTAATATGAAGAAAAAGCTTTTATAAATGAGTTCATATTATGCTATGAAATACTATTAACTACTCTTAATATTCGGTATGATTAACTTGTTCCATTTGACTATTTTGAAGGAAATGGCTCCGACTACTCGACACACCGTAAATATGAATGAAGAGGAATTTCGTACTTTTCTAGCTTCAAACATAGCCGCAGTACAGGCTGCGCTATATACCAATAATAACCTTGGATCTAGCAGTACAGGAAATCGTGTAGGATGCACCTACAAAGAATTCACTGCCTGCAAACCTTTGGAATTTGATGGAACCGAAGGACCGATCGGATTGAAACGGTGGACCGAGAAGGTCGAATCGGTGTTTGCCATAAGTAAGTGTACCGAAGAGTACAAAGTGAAGTACGCTACGCATACCTTCACAGGTTCTGACTTAACATGGTGGAATACATATCTAGAGCAAGTGGGACAAGACGATGCGTACGCACTACCGTGGTCAGCATTCAAGCACTTGATGAACGAGAAGTACCATCCCAGAACCGAGGTCAATAAGCTCAAGACAGAACTTAGAGGGTTACGAACCCAAGGATTTGATATTACCACGTACGAAAGACGATTCACATAATTGTGCCTATTGTGTCCGGGAGCATTCGAAGATGAGGAAGGAGAAGATCGACGCATTTGTGAAAGGATTACTGGAAAGAATCCAAGAAGATATAAGTTCACACGAGCCCGCCTCCATACAACAGGCATGTAGAATGGCTCACAAACTAGTGAACCAGATTGAAGAAAGAATTAAAGAACAGACTGCTGAAGAGGCCAATGTGAAGCAAGTCAAAAGAAAGTGGGAGGAAAATAGTGATAAGAATCACCAATACAACAACAACAGCAATTACAACAATAATCGCAACAATTATCCCAACAATCGCAACATCAATCGCAAATACAACAAACGGCCCAACAACAACAACAATAACAACAACAACAACAGCAACTACAACAATCATCCCAACAACAATAATAACCGCAACAACAACAACAATCAGAAGCAGCTATGCCAAAGGTGTGAAAAGTATCACTCGGGGTTCTGCACCAAATTTTGCAACAAGTGTAAAAGAAATGGTCATAGCGCGGCGAAGTGTGAGGTCTATGGACCAGGGGTTAATAGAACGAAAGGAACAAATGGTGTCAGAGCAAGTAGTGTCGGAGCAAGTTATGCCAATGTAGTTTGTTATAAATGTGGAAAACCGGGCCACATTATTAGAAATTGCCCGAACCAGGAGAACACGAATGGACAAGGCCGCGGAAGAGTTTTCAATATTAATGCGGCAGAGGCACAGGAAGACCCGGAGCTTGTTACGGGTACGTTTCTTATTGACAATAAATCTGCTTACGTTTTATTTGATTCGGGTGCGGATAGAAGCTATATGAGTAGAGATTTTTGTGCTAAATTAAGTTGTCCATTAACGCCTTTGGATAGTAAATTTTTACTCGAATTAGCGAATGGTAAATTAATTTCAGCAGATAATATATGTCGGAATCGAGAAATTAAACTGGTTAGCGAAACATTTAAGATTGATTTGATACCAGTAGAGTTAGGGAGTTTTGATGTGATAATCGGTATGGACTGGTTGAAAGAAGTGAAAGCAGAGATCGTTTGTTACAAAAATGCAATTCGCATTATACGAGAAAAAGGAAAACCCTTAATGGTGTACGAAGAAAAGGGCAACACGAAGCTACATCTTATTAGTAATTTGAAGGCACAAAAACTAATAAGAAAAGGTTGCTATGCTGTTCTAGCACACGTCGAAAAAGTACAAACTGAAGAAAAGAGCATCAATGATGTTCCTATTGCAAAAGAATTTCCCGATGTATTTCTGAAAGAATTACCGGGATTACCCCCACATCGATCCGTTGAATTTCAAATAGATCTTGTACCAGGAGCTGCACCAATAGCTCGTGCTCCTTACAGACTCGCACCCAGCGAGATGAAAGAACTGCAAAGCCAATTACAAGAACTTTTAGAGCGTGGTTTCATTTGACCAAGCACATCACCGTGGGGAGCTCCTGTTTTGTTTGTCAAGACGAAAGATGGTACATTCAGGTTGTGTATCGACTACCGAGAGTTGAACACACTTACCATCAAGAACCGCTACCCACAACCGAGAATCGACGACTTATTTGATCAACTACAAGGCTCGTCTGTTTATTCAAAGATTGACTTACGTTCCGGGTATCATCAAATGCGGGTGAAAGAAGATGATATTCCAAAGACTGCTTATAGAACACGTTACGGTCATTACGAGTTTATGGTCATGCCGTTTGGTTTAACTAATGCACCAGCTGTGTTCATGGACCTTATGAACCGAGTGTGTGGACCATACCTTGACAAGTTTGTCATTGTTTTCATTGATGACATACTTATTTACTCAAAGAATGACCAAGAACACGGTGAACATTTGAGAAAGGTGTTAGAAGTATTGAGGAAGGAAGAATTGTATGCTAAGTTTTCAAAGTGTGCATTTTGGTTGGAAGAAGTTCAATTCCTCGGTCACATAGTGAACAAAGAAGGTATTAAGGTGGATCCGGCAAAGATAGAAACTGTTGAAAAGTGGAAAACCCCGAAAACTCCGAAACACATACGCTAGTTTTTAGGACTAGCTGGTTACTACAGAAGGTTCATCCAAGACTTTTCCAGAATAGCAAAACCCTTCACTGCATTAATGCATAAAGGGAAGAAATTTGAATGGAATGATGAACAAGAGAAAGCGTTTCAGTTATTGAAGAAAAAGCTAACTACGGCACCTATAGTGTCATTGCCTGAAGGGAATGATGATTTTGTGATTTATTGTGACGCATCAAAGCAACGTCTCGGTTGTGTATTAATGCAACGAACGAAGGTGATTGCTTATGCGTCTAGACAATTGAAGATTCACGAACAAAATTATACGACGCATAATTTGGAATTAGGCGCGGTTGTTTTTTCATTAAAGACTTGGAGGCACTACTTATATGGGGTCAAAAGTATTATATATACCGACCACAAAAGTCTTCAACACATATTTAATCAGAAACAACTGAATATGAGGCAGCGTAGGTGGATTGAATTATTGAATGATTACGACTTTGAGATTCGTTACCACCCGGGGAAGGCAAATGTGGTATCCGATGCCTTGAGCAGGAAGGACAGAGAACCCATTCGAGTAAAATCTATGAATATAATGATTCATAATAACCTTACTACTCAAATAAAGGAGGCGCAACACGGAGTTTTAAAAGAGGGAAATTTAAAGGATGAAATACCCAAAGGATCGGAGAAGCATCTTAATATTCAGGAAGACGGAACCCGGTATTGGGCTGAAAGGATTTGGGTACCAAAATTTGGAGATATGAGAGAAATGGTACTTAGAGAAGCTCATAAAACCAGATACTCAAAATACATCCTGGAACGGGGAAGATGTACAAAGATCTCAAGAAACATTTTTGGTGGCTGGGTATGAAAGCCGATGTTGCTAAATACGTAGAGAATGTTTGACGTGTTCTAAGGTCAAAGCTGAGCATCAGAAACCATCAGGTCTACTTCAACAACCCGAAATCCCGGAATGGAAATGGGAAAACATTACCATGGATTTCATCACTAAATTGCCAAGGACTGCAAGTGGTTTTGATACTATTTGGGTAATAGTTGATCGTCTCACCAAATTAGCACACTTCCTGCCAATAAGAGAAGATGACAAGATGGAGAAGTTAGCACGACTGTATTTGAAGGAAGTCATCTCCAGACATGGAATACCAATCTCTATTATCTCTGATAGGGATGGCAGATTTATTTCAAGATTCTAGCAGACATTACAGTTGGGATCGACATCTACCGTTAGCAGAATTTTTCTACAACAACAGCTACCATTCAAGCATTGAGATGGCGCCGTTTGAAGCACTTTATGGTAGAAAGTGCAGGTCTCCGATTTGTTGGAGTGAAGTGGGGGATAGACAGATTACGGGTCCGGAGATTATACAAGAAACTACCGAGAAGATCATCCAAATTAAACAACGGTTGAAAACCGCCCAAAGTCGACAAAAGAGCTACGCTGACATTAAAAGAAAAGATATAGAATTTGAAATTGGAGAGATGATCATGCTTAAAGTTGCACCTTGGAAAGGTGTTGTTCGATTTGGTAAATGAGGGAAATTAAATCCAAGGTATATTGGACCATTCAAGATTATTGATCGTGTCGGACCAGTAGCTTACCGACTTGAGTTACCTCAACAACTCGCGGCTGTACATAATACTCTCCACGTCTCGAATTTGAAGAAATGTTTTGCTAAAGAAGATCTCACTATTTCGTTAGATGAAATCCAAATCAACGAAAAACTTCAATTTATCAAGAACCCGTCAAAATAATGGATCGTGAGGTTAAAAGACTTAAGCAAAACAAGATACCAATTGTTAAGGTTCGATGGAATGCTCGTAGAGGACCCGAGTTCACCTGGGAGCATGAAGATTAGATGAAGAAGAAATACCCGCATCTATTTCCAGAAGATTCGTCAACACCTTCAACAGCTTAAAATTTCGGGACGAAATTTATTTAACGGGTAGGTACTGTAGTGACCCGAAATTTTCCATGTTTATATATATTAATTGAGATTGATATTTACATGATTAAATGTTTCCAACATGTTAAGCAATCAAACTTGTTAAGACTTGATTAATTGAAATATGTTTCATATAGACAATTGACCACCCAAGTTGACCGGTGATTCACGAACGTTAAAACTTGTAAAAACTATATGATGACATATATATGGATATATATATAGTTAATATGATACTATGATAAGTAAACATATCATTAAGTATATTAACAATGAACTACATATGTAAAAACAAGACTACTAACTTAATGATTTTTAAATGAGACATATATGTAACGATTATCGTTGTAAAGACATTTAATGTATATATATCATATTAAGAGATATTCATACATGATAATATCATGATAATATAATAATTTAAAATCTCATTTGATATTATAAACATTGGGTTAACAACATTTAACAAGATCGTTAACCTAAAGGTTTCAAAACAACACTTACATGTAACGACTAACGATGACTTAACGACTCAGTTAAAATGTATATACATGTAGTGTTTTAATATGTATTTATACACTTTTTAAAGACTTCAATACACTTATCAAAATACTACTACTTACCAAAAATGCTTACAATTACATCCTCATTCAGTTTCATCAACAATTCTACTCGTATGCACCCGTATTCGTACTCGTACAATACACAGCTTTTAGATGTATGGACTATTGGTATATACACTCTAATGATCAGCTCTTAGCAGCCCATGTGACTCACCTAACACATGTGGGAACCATCATTTGGCAACTAGCATGAAATATCTCATAAAATTACAAAAATATGAGTAATCATTCATGACTTATTTACATGAAAACAAAATTACATATCCTTTATATCTAATCCATACACCAACGAACAAAAACACCTACAAACACTTTAATTCTTCAATTTTCTTCATCTAATTGATCTCTCTCAAGTTCTATCTTCAAGTTCTAAGTGTTCTTCATATATTCTACAAGTTCTAGTTACATAAAATCAAGAATACTTTTAAGTTTGCTAGCTCACTTCCAATCTTGTAAGGTGATCATCCAACCTCAAGAAATCTTTGTTTCCTATAGTAGGTTATCATTCTAATACAATTTAATAATCATATTCAAACTTTGGTTCAATTTCTATAACAATAACAATCTTATTTCAAGTGATGATCTTACTTGAACTTGTTTTCGTGTCATGATTCTGCTTCAAGAACTTCGAGCCATCCAAGGATCTGTTGAAGCTAGATCCATTTTTCTCTTTTCCAGTAGGTTTATCCAAGGAACTTAAGGTAGTAATGATGTTCATAACATCATTCGATTCATACATATAAAGTTATCTTATTCGAAGGTTTAAACTTTTAATCACTAGAACATAGTTTAGTTAATTCTAAACTTGTTCGCAAACAAAAGTTAATCCTTCTAACTTGACTTTTAAAATCAACTAAACACATGTTCTATATCTATATGATATGCAAACTTAATGATTTAAAACCTGGAAACACGAAAAACACCGTAAAACCGGATTTACGCCGTCGTAGTAACACCGCGGGCTGTTTTGGGTTAGTTAATTAAAAACTATGATAAAATTTGATTTAAAAGTTGTTATTCTGAGAAAATGATTTTTATTACGAACATGAAACTATATCCAAAAATTATGGTTAAACTCAAAGTGGAAGTATGTTTTCTAAAATGGTCATCTAGACGTCGTTCTTTCGACTGAAATGACTACCTTTACAAAAACAACTTGTAACTTATTTTTCTGACTATAAACCTATACTTTTTCTATTTAGATTCATAAAATAGAGTTCAATATGAAACCATAACAATTTGATTCACTCAAAACGGATTTAAAATGAAGAAGTTATGGGTAAAACAAGATTGGATAATTTTTCTCATTTTAGCTACGTGAAAATTGGTAACAAATCTATTCCAACCATAACTTAATCAACTTGTATTGTATATTATGTAATCTTGAGATACCATAGACACGTATACAATGTTTCGACCTATCATGTCGACACATCTATATATATTTCGGAACAACCATAGACACTCTATATGTGAATGTTGGAGTTAGCTATACAGGGTTGAGGTTGATTCCAAAATATATATAGTTTGAGTTGTGATCAATACTGAGATACGTATACACTGGGTCGTGGATTGATTCAAGATAATATTTATCGATTTATTTCTGTACATCTAACTGTGGACAACTAGTTGTAGGTTACTAACGAGGACAGCTGACTTAATAAACTTAAAACATCAAAATATATTAAAAGTGTTGTAAATATATTTTGAACATACTTTGATATATATGTATATATTGTTATAGGTTCGTGAATCAACCAGTGGCCAAGTCTTACTTCCCGACGAAGTAAAAATCTGTGAAAATGAGTTATAGTCCTACTTTTAAAATCTAATATTTTTGGGATGAGAATACATGCAGGTTTTATAAATGATTTACAAAATAGACACAAGTACGTGAAACTACATTCTATGGTTGAATTATCGAAATCGAATATGCCCCTTTTTATTAAGTCTGGTAATCTAAGAATTAGGGAACAGACACCCTAATTGACGCGAATCCTAAAGATAGATCTATTGGGCCTAACAAACCCCATCCAAAGTACCGGATGCTTTAGTACTTCGAAATTTATATCATATCCGAAGGGTGTCCCGGAATGATGGGGATATTCTTATATATGCATCTTGTTAATGTCGGTTACCAGGTGTTCACCATATGAATGATTTTTATCTCTATGTATGGGATGTGTATTGAAATATGAAATCTTGTGGTCTATTATTATGATTTGATATATATAGGTTAAACCTATAACTCACCAACATTTTTTTTGACGTTTTAAGCATGTTTATTCTCAGGTGATTATTAAGAGCTTCCGCTGTCGCATACTTAAATAAGGACGAGATTTGGAGTCCATGCTTGTATGATATTGTGTAAAAACTGCATTCAAGAAACTTATTTTGTTGTAACATATTTGTATTGTAAACCATTATGTAATGGTCGTGTGTAAACAGGATATTTTAGATTATCATTATTTGATAATCTACGTAAAGCTTTTTAAACCTTTATTGATGAAATAAAGGTTATGGGTTGTTTTCAAATGAATGCAGTCTTTGAAAAACGTCTCATATAGAGGTCAAAACCTCGCAACGAAATCAATTAATATGGAACGTTTTTAATCAATAAGAACGGGACATTTCAATATCGACCCATGTATATATATTATTTGGAACAACCATAGACACTCTATATGCAGTAATGTTGGAGTTAGCTATACAGGGTTGAGGTTGATTCCAAAAATATATATACTTTGAGTTGTGATCTAGCCTGAGACGTGTATACACTGGGTCGTGGATTGATTCAAGATAATATATATTGATTTATTTCTGCACATGTAATTGTGGACACTAGTTGTAGGTTACTAACGAGGACAGCTGACTTAATAAACTTAAAAGATTAAAACGTATTAAAAATGTTGTAAATATATTTTGAACATAATTTGATATATATGTACATATTTGTTATAGGTTCGTGAATCGACCAGTGGCCAAGTCTTACTTCCCGACGAAGTAAAAATATGTGAAAGTGAGTTATAGTCCCACTTTTAAAATCTAATATTTTGGGATGAGAATACATGTAGTTTTATAAATGTTTTACGAAATAGACACAAGTAAATAAAACTACATTATATGGGTGAATGATCGAAGCCGAATATGCCCCTTTTGCATGGTAACCTAAGAATTAGTAAACCGATCTACTAATTGACGTGAATCCTAAAGATAGATCTATTGGGCCTAACGAACCCCATCCAAAGTACCAGATGCTTTAGTACTTCGAATTCGTTTTTATCATGTCCGAAGGATTTCCCGGAATGATAGGGCATATTCTTATATGCATCTTGTTAATGTCGGTTACCAGGTGTTCACCATATGAATGATTTTTATCTCTATGTACGGGATGTATATTGAAATATGAAATCTTGTGGTCTATTATTATAATTTGATAATATATAGGTTAAACGTATAACTCACCAACATTTTTGTTGACGTTTTAAGCATGTTTATTATCAGGTAATTATTAAGAGCTTCCGCTATTGCATACTAAAATAAGGACAAGATTTGGAGTCCATGCTTGTATGATATTATGTAAAAACTGCATTCAAGAAACTTATTTTTGATGTAATATATTCTTATTGTAAACCATTATGTAATGGTCGTGTGTAAATGGTATATTTTAGATTATCATTATTTGATAATCTACGTAATGATTTTTAAACCTTTATAGATAAAATAAAGGTTATGGTTGTTTTAAAAATGAATGCAGTCTTTGAAAAACGTCTCATATAGAGGTCAAAACCTCCCGACGAAATCAATTTATATGGAACGTTTATAATCAACACGAACGAGACATTTCAGTTGGTATCCGAGCGTTAGTCTTAGAGAACCAGAAAATTGCATTAGTGTGTCTTACCGAGTTTGTTAGGATGCATTAGTGAGTCTGGACTTCGACCGTGTTTTTCTTCAAAAATGATTGCTTAACTTTTTTTTTTTTTTGGAAACTATATATTATTAACATGTAAATATTATGTGATATATTAATCTCTTAACGTGTCTGATATTGTGTGATAGATGTCTACCTCTAGTACAAATCCCATTGATTCACCTAATAATAATGAAGATTCGAATATATTTTGGGAAGATTCACAAATTCCCGAAGAGGAACCGGAAGAGGAGGAACCGGAAAAAGAGGAACCGGAAGAGGAGGAATCGGAAGAGGAGGAACTGGAAGAAGCAGAGATCCGGAAGAGGAGGAATCGGAAGAGGAGGAACCGGAAGAAGCAGAGGTTCCGGAGGAAGAAATATTGATACCTACAGTAAATCGATTAAATAAAAGAAAATCCTAAACCAGCGGACCAAAGTTAAAAATGGTCAATGGTGTTTCCGCCGAGGAAGCAAAATATTGGGAAGATTACCAATTTTCCGATGAATCGGATCCCGAAGAGGATTCCGATGATGTTATAGAAATTACCTCGACCCAATTTAATATAGCAAAAGAAAATAATAAGGGAAAAGATAAAAAAATAGAGAAACCCTATTCCAACTCCGATGAACTTTATATGTATCGACAACATCCGTATTTCCTAAAATGTAACAATGACCTGGGAACCTCTAAAGCACCAGGTTTTTCTAAACCATTGTGGAAAATGACGGCTCGTATTAGAGGAACACCATATATTCCTAGAAAATTAGGAAAATGAACCAAGTTCGAAGAAGAAGAAACCAGTTATTCAGATTAGAGGGTTGTAATCATGTTGTGTATTATATGTATTGTAGTGTTCTTGTACTTTTATGTTCTATGTAAAAATTGCTTGTATTGTTTGTTAATTATCTTTTACGAATCTAATACTTGTCTATTTTACAGTATAAAAACAAAATGGACGTTAAGGGTAGACAACCGAATATTTTTGAAGATCTACCAGAGGATATGATTGAGGAAATCTTGTCTAGAGTCAGTCAGAATTCATCAGCACAATTAGTTATGGCAAAATTAACTTGTCAAACATTTGAAAGACTTTCTAGAAATGCCTTAGTTTATAAAAGGCTTTCCTTTGATAGGTGGGGTATATCACATTGGGGAGACCGTAAGTTACGCCGTGTTTTCTTTAAAGCATTAAATGCGGGGAACCCAAATGCAATTTTACGCTACGGGTTAAGAACCTATTTTGACTCAACATATCCCAACATAGGATTTCATGAATTAGAAAGAGCTTCTAACATGCAACATAAAGAAGCATGTTATGCTTACGGGTTAGTGATGTTCGCTTCTTACCAAAGTGAGAAAAAGAACATCGGATTGCAGCTTTTAAATAAGACCTTCCCACAAGTGACGGATTCAGTAGTTGGAGTGAGAAACAAGGTTTTTAGATTAGTACCGGGCTGTTGGACATTACGAAACCCTCGTCCTTTTAACGACATTACAACATGTTGCCTAGCCAATGGTCATAATGGTTATTTTCCACAAGACCAAGGATGGGAAGTCGTCTTGGTAAAAACAGAATGCATGACTTGTTCTGGACTTATGAATTACGTGTCTTTATTTCCTTTGCTGAACAACTTGCGTATTAACTAGATTTATCTTCAAAACTGTCATGTATCATAGTGTACTATATTTCATGTTATATGTAATATAGCGAAGTTGTAAGTTTGAAGAATATTTGTATGTGATATATTATTATAATCAGTTTTTCATATGGTATTTTAGTAGTTGAATTGTATATTAGCTACTAAGTATGAACTTAACGGGTATGTAGTACCCGAATTTAAACTTATAAAACGCTATATGAAGAAAAAGCTTTTATATATGAGTTCATATTATGCTACGAAATACTATTGATTACTCTTAATATTCTGTATGATTAACTCGATTCAGTTGGCTATTTTGAAAGAAATGACACCAACTACTCGACACACCATGAATATGAGCGAAGAGGAATTTCGCACCTTTCTTGCTGCAAACATAGCCGCAGAACAGGCTGCGCTACATACCAATAATAATTCTGAATCTAGCAATGCAGCTAACAGCGCAAGAAATCGTGTAGGATGCTCCTACAAAGAATTCACTGCCTGCAAACCTTTGGAATTTGATGGAACCGAAGGACCAATTGGATTGAAACGGTGGACCGAGAAAGTAGAATCGGTGTTTGCCATAAGTAAGTGTACTGAAGAAGACAAAGTTAAGTACGCTACGCATACCTTCACAGGTACTGCGTTAACGTGGTGGAACACCTTTCTTGAACAGGTAGGACAAAATGCTGCTTACGCACTACCGTGGTCGGCATTCAAGCAATTGATGAACGAGCAGTACCGTCCTAGAAACGAAGTCAATAAACTCAAGGCAAAACTTAGAGAGTTACGAACACAAGGGTTCGACGTTACCACATATGAACGACGATTCACAGAGTTGTGCCTATTGTGTCCGGGAGCATTCAAAGATGAAGAAGAGAAGATCGACGCGTTTGTAAAAGGGTTACCAGTAAGGATTCAAGAAGATGTGAGTTCACACGAGCCCGCTTCTATACAGAAGGAAAGTCGAATGACTCATAAACTCATAAATCAGATTGAGGGAAGAATTAAAGAGCAGGCGGCCGAAGAATCCAACACAAAACAACTCAAGAGGAAGTAGGAGGAAAACGGTGACAAGAGTCACCAGTACAACAACAATAACAATTACAACCACAATCACAACAACTATCCCAACAACCGCAACAACAATCGCAACAATAACTGCAATCCTAACAATAACTACAACAAACATCCCAACAATAACAACTTTCAACAACAATAACAATCCCAACAACAACCTCAATAACAACAACGGCAACAAAAACTAAAAACAGCCATGTCATAGGTGTGAAGAAAATCATCAGGGGTTTTGCACGACATTTTGCAATAGGTGTAAAAGAAATGGTCATAGCGCGACAAAGTGTGAGATCTACGGACCAAAATTTAACAGAACTAAAGGAACAAATAATGTCGGAACAAGTAATGCCGAAACGAATAGTGTTGGAGCAAGTAATACCAATGCTGTTTGTTATAAATGTGGAAAATCGGGCCACATTATTAGAAATTTCCCGAATCAGGGGAATACTAATGGGCAGGGCCGTGGAAGAGTTTTCAATATTAATTCGGCAGAAGCACAGGAAGACCCGGAGCTTGTTACGGGTACGTTTCTTATTGACGATAAATCTACTTATGTTTTATTTGATTCGAGTGCGGATAGAAGCTATATGAGTAGAGAATTTTGTGCTAAATTAAGTTGCCCATTGACGCCTTTGGATAGTAAATTTTTACTCGAATTAGCAAACGGTAAATTAATTTCAGCAGATGATATATGTCGGGAGAGAGAAATTAAACTGGGGGATGAAACGTTTAAAATTGATTTAATACCAGTTGAGTTAGGGAGTTTTGATGTAATAATTGGCATGGACTGGTTGAAAAAGGTGAGAGCAGAGGTCGTTTGTTACAAAAATGCGATTCGCATTATGCGTGAAAAAGGAAAACCTTTAATGGTATACGAAGAAAAGAACAACGCGAAATTAAATCTTATTAGTAGTTTGAAGGCGCAAAAACTAATAAGAAAAGGTTGTTACATCATTCTAGCACACATCGAGGAAGTTAAAACTGAAGAAAAGAACATCAGTGATGTTCCCGTCGCAAAAGAATTTCCCGATGTATTTCCGAAAGAATTACCGGGATTACCCCTACATCGATCCGTTAAATTTCAAATAGACCTTGTACCAGGAGCTGCACTAATTGCTCGTGCTCCATACAGACTCGCACCCAGCGAAATGAAAGAATTACAAAGTCAGTTACAGAAACTTTTAGAGCGTGGTTTCATTCGACCAAGCACGTCACCGTGGGGAGCTCCTATTTTGTTTTTCAAGAAGAAGGATGGTACATTCAGGTTGTGTATCGACTACCGAGAGTTAAACAAACTTACCATCAAGAACCGCTACCCACTAGCGAGAATTGACGACTTATTTGATCAACTACAAGGCTCGTCAGTTTATTCAAAGATTGATTTACGTTCTGGGTATCATCAAATGTGAGTGAAGAAGGATGATATTCCAAAGACTGCTTTTTGGATGCGTTACAGTCATTATGAGTTTATGGTTATGCCGTTTGGATTGACTAACGCACCAGCTGTGTTCATGGACCTCATGAACCGAGTGTGTGGGCCATATCTTGACAAGTTTGTCATTGTTTTCATCGATGACATACTTATTTACTCGAAGAATGATCAAGAGCACGAAGAACATTTGAGAAAAGTGCTAGAGTTGCTGAGAAAAGAAAAACTGTATGCTAAGTTTTCAAAGTGTGCATTTTGGTTGGAAGAAATTCAATTCGTCGGTCACATAGCGAACAAAGAAGGTATTCAGGTGGTTCCAGCAAATATTGAAACCGTTGAAAAGTGGGAAACCCCAAAAACTCAAAAACACATACGCTAGTTTTTAGGACTAGATGGTTACTACAGAAGGTTCATCCAAGACTTTTCCAGAATAGCAAAACCCTTGACTGCATTAATGCATAAAGGGAAGAAATTTGAATGGAAAGATGAACAAGAGAAAGCGTTTCAATTGTTAAAGAAAAAGTTAACTAAGGCACCTATACTGTCATTACCTGAAGGGAATGATGATTTTGTGATATATTGTGACGCCTCAAATCAAGGTCTCGGTTGTGTATTAATGCAACGAACAAAAGTAATTGCTTATGCGTCTAGACAATTGAAGATTCACGAACAAAATTATACGACGCATGATTTGGAATTAGGCGCGGTTGTTTTTGCATTAAAGACATGGAGGCACTACTTATATGGGGTCAAAAGTATTATATATACCGACCACAAAAGTCTTCAACACATATTTAATCAGAAACAACTGAATATGAGGCAGCGTAGGTGGATTGAATTGTTGAATGATTACGACTTTGAGATTCGTTACCACCCGGGAAGGCAAATGTGGTAGCCGATGCCTTGAGCAGAAAGGACAGAGAACCCATTCGAGTAAAAGCTATGAATATAATGATTCACACTAACCTTACTACTCAAATAAAGGAGGCGCAACAAGGAGTTTTAAAAGAGGGAAATTTAAAGGATGAAATACCCAAAGGATCGGAGAAGCATCTTAATATTCGAGAAGACGGAACCCAGTATAGGGCTGAAAGAATTTGGGTACCAAAATTTGGAGATATGAGAGAAATAGTACTTAGAGGAGCTCATAAAACCAGATACTCAATACATCCTGGAACGGGGAAGATGTACAAGGATCTCAAGAAACATTTTTGGTGGCCGGGTATGAAAGCCGATGTTGCTAAATACGGAGGAGAATGTTTGATGTGTTCTAAGGTCAAAGCTGAGCATCAGAAACCATCAGATCTACTTCAACAACCCAAAATCCCGGAGTGGAAATGGAAAAACATTACCATGGATTTCATCACTAAATTGCCAAGGACTGCAAGTGTTTTTGATACTATTTGGGTAATAGTTGATCGTCTCACCAAATCAGCACACTTCCTGCCAATAATAGAAGATGACAAGATAGAGAAGTTAGCATGACTGTATTTGAAGGAAGTCGTCTCCATACATGGAATACCAATCTCTATTATCTCTGATAGGGATGACAGATTTATTTCAAGATTCTAGCAGACATTACAGCAAGAATTAGGAACCCGTTTAGACATGAGTACTGCCTATCATCCACAAACTGATGGGCAGAGCGAAAGGATGATATAAACGCTTGAAGACATGCTACGAGCATGTTGTATTGATTTCGGAAACAGTTAGGATCGACATCTACCGTTAGCATAATTTTCCTACAACAACAGCTACCATTCAAGTATTGAGATGGCGCCGTTTGAAGCACTTTATGGTAGAAAGTGCAGGTCTCCGATTTATTGGAGTGAGGTGGGGGACAGACAGATTACGTGTCCGGAGATAATACAAGAAACTACCGAGAAGATCATCCAAATTCAACAACGGTTGAAAACCGCCCAAAGTCTACAAAAGAGCTACGCCGATATTAAAAGAAAAGATATAGAATTTGAAATTGGAGAGATGGTCATGCTTAAGGTTGCACCTTGGAAAGGCGTAGTTCGATTTGGTAAATGAGGGAAATTAAATCCAAGGTATATAGGACCATTCAAGATTATTGATCGTGTCAGACTAGTAGCTTACCGACTTGAATTACCACAACAACTCGTGGCTGTACATAACACTTTCCACCTCTCAAATTTGGAGACATTTTTTACTAAAGAAGATCTCACTATTCTGTTAGACGAAATCCAAATCAACGAAAAACTTCAATTCGTCGAAGAACCCATCGAAATAATGGATCGTGAGGTTAAAAGACTTAAGAAAAACAAGATACCAATTGTTAAAGTTCGATGGAATGCTCGTAGAGGACCCGAGTTCACCTGGGAACGAGAAGATCAGATGAAGAAGAAATACCCGCACTTATTTCCAGAAGATACGTCAACACCTCCAACTTCTTAAAATTTCGGGACGAAATTTATTTAACGGGTAGGTACTGTAGTGACCCGAACTTTTCCATGTTTATATATATTAAATGAAATTGTTATGTACATGATTAAGTGTTTCCAACATTTTAAGCAATCAAACTTGTTAAGACTTGATTAATTGAAATAGGTTTCATATAGACAATTGACCACCCAAGTTGACCGTTGATTCACGAACGTTAAAACTTGTAAAAACTATATGATGACATATATATGATTATATATATAGTTAACATGATATTATGATAAGTAAGTATCTCATTAGGTATTTTAACAGTGAGTTATATATATAAAATTAAGTTTATTGAATTAAGAAACTCGAAACGATATATATAACGATTATCGTTATAACAACGTCTTACTAAATACATATGAATCATATTAAGATATTGATACACTATGTTTAATCATGATAAATGATAAGTAAACATGTCATTAAGTGTATTAACAATGAACTACATACGTAAAAACAAGACTACTAACTTAATGATTTCAAAACGAGACATATATGCAACGATTATCGTTGTAACAACATTTAACTGTATATATATCATACTAAGATATATTAATATATCATAATATCATGATAATGTAATAATTTAACATCTCTTTAGATATAATAAACAATAGGTTAACAACATTTAACAAGATCGTTAACCTAAAGGTTTCAAAACAACATTTACATGTAACGACTAACGATGACTTAACGACTCAGTTAAAATGTATATACATGTAGTGTTTTAATATGTATATACATGTAGTGTTAAAATGTATATACATGTAGTGTTTTAATATGTTTTAATATGTTTTAATATGTTTTAATATCAAAATACTTCTACTTAACGAAAATGCTTACAATTACATTCTCATTCAGTTTCATCAACAATTCTACTCGTATGCACCCGTATTCGTACTCGTACAATATACAGCTTTTAGATGTATGTACTATTAGTATATACACTCCAATGATCAGCTCTTAGCAGCCCATGTGAGTCACCTAACACATGTGGGAACCATCATTTGGCGACTAGAATGAAATATCTCATAAAATTATAAAAATATTAGTAATCATTCATGAGTTATTTACATGTAAAAAAAATTACACATCTTTTATATCTAATCCATATACCAACGACCAAAAACACCTACAAATACTTTCATTCTTCAATTTTATTCATCTAATTGATCTCTCTCGAGTTCTATCTTCAAGTTCTAAGTGTTCTTCATAAATTCTATAAGTTCTAGTTTCATAAAATCAAGAATACTTCGAAGTTTGCTAGCTTACTTCCAATCTTGTAAAGTGATCATCCAACCTCAAGAAATCTTTTTTATTTACAGTAAGATATCTTTTTAATACAAGGTAATACTCATATTCAAACTTTGGTTAAATTTCTATAACTATAACAATCTTATTTCGAGTGATGATCTTACTTGAACTTGTTTTCGTGTCATGATTCTGCTTCAAGAACTTTCAAGCCATCCAAGGATCCTTTGAAGCTAGATCCATTTGTCACTTTTCCAGTAGGTTTATCCACAAAACTTGAGGTAGTAATGATTTTTATAACATCATTCGATTCACACATATAAAGCTATCTTATTCGAAGGTTTAAACTTGAAATCACTAGAACATAGTTTAGTTAATTCTAAACTTGTTCGCAAATAAAAGTTAATCCTTCTAAATTGACTTTTAAAATCAACTAAACACATGTTCTATATCTATATGATATGCTAACTTAATTATTTAAAACCTGGAAACACGAAAAACACCGTAAAACCGGACATACGCCGTCGTAGTAACACCGCGGGCTGTTTTGGGTTTGATAATTAAAAACTATGATAAACTTTGATTTAAAAGTTGTTCTTCTGAGAAAATGATTTTTCTTATGAACATGAAATTATATCCAACAATCATGGTTAAACTCAAAGTGGAAGTATGTTTTTCAAAATGGTCATCAAGACGTCGTTCTTTCGACTGAAATGACTACCTCTTACAAAAACAACTTGTAACTTATATTTCTGACTATAAACTTATACTTTTTATGTTTAGATTCATAAAATAAAGGTCAATATGAAACCATAGCAATTTGATTCACTCAAAACGGATTTAAAACGAAGAAGTTATGGGTAAAACAAGATTGGATATTTTTTGATTGTTGTAGCTACGGGAAATATTGTAACAATTCTATACAAATCATATCCTAGCTAACTTATATTGTATTATACATGTAATCTAATATATTATGTAATCTTGGGATACCATAGACACGTATGCAAATGTTTTGACATATCATATAGACCCATGTATATATATTATTTGGAACAACTATAGACACTCTATATGCACTAATGTTGGAGTTAGCTATACAGGGTTGAGGTTGATTCCAAAAATATATATAATTTGAGTTATGATCTAGCCTGAGACTTGTATACACTGGGTCGTGGATTGATTCAAGATAATATATATCGATTTATTTTTCTGTACATCTAATTGTGTACACTAGTTGTAGGTTACTAACGAGGACAGCTGACTTAATAAACTTAAAACATTAAAACGTATTAAAAATGTTGTAAATATACTTTGAACATACTTTGATATATATGTACATATTTGTCATAGTTTCGTGAATCGACCAGTGGCCAAGTCTTACTTCCCGACGAAGTAAAAATCTGTATAGTCTTACTTTTAAAATCTAATATTTTGGGATGAGAATACATGCAGTTTTATAAATGTTTTACGAAATAGACACAAGTAAATGAAACATCATTATATGGGTGAATGATCAAAGCAGAATATGCCCCTTTTACTTGGTAACCTAAGAATTAGTAAACCAATCTACTAATTGACGTGAATCCTAAAGATAGATCTATTGGGCCTAATGAACCCCATCCAAAGTACCGGATGCTTTAGTACTTCGAATTCGTTTTTATCATGTCCGAAGGATTTCCTGGAATGATAGGGGATATTCTTATATGCATCTTGTTAATGTCAGTTACCAGGTGTTCACCATATGAATGATTTTTATCTCTATGTATGGGATGTATATTGAAATATGAAATCTTGTGGTCTATTATTATGATTTGATAATATATATGTTAAACCTATAACTCACCAACATTTTTGTTGACGTTTTAAGTATGTTTATTCTCAGGTAATTATTAAGAGCTTCCGCTATTGCATACTAAAATAAGGACAAGATTTGGAGTCCATGGTTGTATGATATTATGTAAAAACTGCATTCAAGAAATTTATTTTTGATGTAATATATTCTTATTGTAAACCATTATGTAATGGTCGTGTGTAAACGGTATATTTTAGATTATCATTATTTGATAATCTACGTAATGCTTTTTAAATCTTTATAGATAAAATAAAGGTTATGGTTGTTTTAAAAATGAATGCAGTCTTTGAAAAACGTCTCATATAGAGGTCAAAACCTCGCGACGAAATCAATTAATATGGAACGTTTATAATCAATATGAACGGCACATTTCAATTGTTATGGGTGACGTTCCTAATGGAAGTACCCTATGGTGACGTTTTGATTAATGGGCGAAGGGAATAAGACTTGGTGTAACCAAGCATTCCTTAGTATTGAGAAATGTTCTACCAAGCCTTGGGAATGGGCTTTGGTGTTCGGATGTTAGAGCGTGTTTACTCTCGTGTTGAAATTGATGAACCGTGAGGTTCGTCGGGTGGTTGGAACCTTTGAGATCGAGTGTTTTGGATCTCGATGTATGTTGGTAATGGAGTCTACATGATGCAACATTAGGTGCCTCTTTCATACCTACTGGCGTAGTGTTCGACTCTGATGGTGTTCCGGTTACATTGTGATTAGGGTACCGGAGAGAAACCCTTAGGTACATGAGTGACTGGGTGAAATTTGACAACCTAAAGCAATTGGATGATTGCGAGAGTATGGTTTGTGTAATCGTGGTACACTTTTCGTTCAAGTGTTTAAGGATTGGTTAAAATCCTTCTTATGCTCAAGGTTTGGAGCAAGATATGGTAATGGGTCGTGTGAACCCAATTGTTGGTAAAGTCTACCTTTGGTAGCATTGTATGGTTGTGCGAGAGGCTGTTATGGAACGTAGTTCCAAGTGGGGGAGTTACACTCCCGCATGAGGAAGTTTTAGTGTGAGACTTCGGATAATGCTTTTGGTAGATCCGGAAGTTTGCGTTGGGACCTAGTTTTTGGTCGATTTGTGGTAGAGTACAATTTCAGTTAAATTGTACTTATGATTTTGGGATATAAATTATCACCGAGGTGATAATGTGGTAATCTCGTTGAGAGATAATGGGCGTGTTTGGTGAGCAAGGTGAAATCCCTCGGCTAAGGGATGTGCGTGGTGGATTCTCTTGTAGAGAATTATTGTTTTGTGCCTATGTTCGATATAGGTGGTTCTCGCTCAATTGTGTGGATGGTTAGTGGTATCCGTTAGGGTTCACTATAGTATAGCAGAGCGCAATGTTGCACTACTCGTTGTTTGAGGCCAAAAGTGCTTATGAGATTGGTGAAGCATGACCTTCGGGGTCCGCTGACTTCATCATGGTATTGTTGATTGGTGAAGCATGACCTTCGGGGTCCGCTGACTTCATCATGGTATTGTTGATTGGTAGAGCATGACCTTCGGGGTCCGCTGACTTCATCATGGGTTTTGTGTTATATCGGTATGGTATAACGTAATCGGAATGGGAGTACCATTCACTTGTTGTGTTGTAGGACGTAAATATCGGGTTGTTCGTATTCACAATATTTCAGGTAGTACAATTGTTCATGTTGGTTGGACTCATAGTTTGAGGTAGTGAATGTCGGGTAGTTCGGATTCACTAAGGCTCGGGTTGTACGGCCATCCTCGGTTATACTATGTGGCGGAGGTAGTGAATATCGGTTTGCGCATATTCACAATGACTCTGGTTGTGTGGTCATTTCGTTGTGGGATATATGGATTGGGTTGGTGAATTTCGGGTTGTGCGAATTCACTAAGGTTCGGGTTGTTTTGACCATCCTCCATATGTGCTTAGGCTCGGGTTGTTTCGGCCATGTTGTGTTGTGAACTATTGGTTGTTTATACACCAATGGTGGGGTCGTGAGGACCATGTCGTGTGATTAGTGATGCGATAGCAGTGTTTCACTCACATGTTGTTACGGGTGTGACAATAGTCGATTTTGTACACCTTGGGATTTGCGTTGCCATAGACGGTTGGGGCGCTATCGGTTTTAGCCGTTGCTTGTGATGTTACGATAGTTGCGTATTGGTCATATTGTGCACTACAACGGGTGTTTAGTGATTGGTGTTATCCGTAAGGATTCGTTTGGTTCGGTCTTCATCATTTCGGGTTGTTGACCTTAGGTTGAGACTTGGTTGCTTTTAGCATTGTACTCAGTAAGGGTACGCTAAGGGATTGATATCTCGGTAAGAGATTGATTGAGTTTTTCCTGATGTGAGGGATTGAGCAAGTTTTAATGCTCGGATTTGCGGATTTGATAAATTGCGGTGACGATTTAGTTGTTAAGCGATTCATTGGGAAGAATTGCTTAGGAAAGTCGAATTGGGACTTATGTTTGAGGACCGTGGAGTGTGGTCCATTTGGTTAAGTGATGAGGATCACGAGGACGTGATCGATTCTAAATGGGGGAGAGTTGTAAGACCCCAATAATTATGGCACACAGAGTTTTAAATGATGTACGTTTAGTGGGCAAGCATTGTGTAATTAAACAAAGTTTAGATTCTGCCTAGACATGGGTGCGCGCCGCGCACCATAAGGTGTGCGCGCCGCGCACATGCCCAGCGACAGAATTCTGCCTTTTTCTATTTTAAGTTTAATGAAGGGCTTTTTGGTCTTTTCATTTGAGGCCGGATCTCAGGCCTTATCAGCTGGTTTGGATCTACTTTTGGATCATTTTCACATCCATTCATCACTCTCAAGTATCTTAGAGAGAGAGGGAGAATTCTAGTGAGAGAATTGGGGCTTTGGAGAGGAAGGAGCTTGAATTGATCAAAGTCTCGGGTTTTAAAGTTGTTCACCTCGTTATTAGCTTCATTTTGGTTGTTGTGGTAAGTTCTAAATCCGAATTTCATTGTTTGATTTTGATATTCAAGTTAGGGTTTGAACTTAAATTGTTGATAAACCCATTTAAACTCATGAAGTGAGTTTAGTGTTGCTTGTAATCGGGTTTATTGTTATTGTTGGTGGATTTTGGGTTGGTGAACAAATTGGTTATGATTAGGACTTGTAATTGGGTTTAATCACTAGGTTTAGTGATTATGGAAGTATTGGAACCCTTTTTGTGTGTTTGAAAGGCTAATTTTGGAATTGAGTCAAAATTAGGGTTTTTGGGTGATTTTGAGATTGATAAATGTTTAACACTTAAGATTGGGTTCATTGGCATATTAGAACCATGTTCGCTTGTGATTAGTGATTATTGGTTAGTTTGGACGTGTTTTGTGTTTATGAGTGCAATTGGTCGAATTTGCACTAAGTGTCGAATTGAGTTGGTTGTAAATCGACTCTAAGTGTGTTGTTGTAATTGTGATAAAGGAATAGGTACTTTCCATTGACGAGTTGCGGATTACTTGGAAGCATTCATCAAGATGACAAGGTGAGTGTTAATATCCTATGTGTATATGTATGTGTAGGATGGGTGCGGGTTGGGTGAAGTGGTTCTCGGTTATAGAGCTCACTTCACATATAGGTGGATTTTTATGGACTTGTAATACATCCAATTGGCACGGTTGTGCGTTTTGGTTGACCACCGTTGGCGAGTTGCACACTTATGTGTACGATATCACATGGATTGTGATTTGGAGTTATAACCCCGACGGTGTAGCGACCCCGACAAATCGTCAAGTGACGGCGTCGTCTACGTGGGTCCCTTTACCTGGTCATAAGTCTTTATGACAACGTTTGACCAAAATATGTCGCCTTCATTTCAAAATAAAGATTGTTTCCAAAGTTTACAAGAATTGTTCAACCAAAAGTTAAGTTACAAGATTATAAGTACAAATGAAATCTAGGCGACACGGTTTAAAGTAAAGTCAAAAGACGCTCCATGAAATACATGTATACTCGACATCCAATGCAAGTATCAATTAATGAGCGGAAGCATGTATCAAGTAGCCAAGTATGAACCTGAGAAAAACATGTAGAAAACTGTCAACGAAAAACGTTGGTGAGATCATAAATGTATTTGTAAAAGTATATTTTGAATCACAAGGTTTAGTATCAAGGCGTATACATCTCTGAAGATGTGTTTGTAAACCATAAGATTTAGTATAAAGTGAATTTCAAGCGTATACATCCCAAAAGATGTTATCTGTATCACGAGCACCCAATTACCAAAACTTAACTGAATCTTCCCTCTGAATTTCGAATTTAGTGTTAGAACATACACTATGCACGTTGAAATTATATTTCATCCACTAACGGTAGCGAACCGTCTGAATGAGGGTTCGTTAAACCCGTATGGCCACACAACATAATCACTCGCTTACACTTACACCCTGCAAGTGGAACTAATGATAATTGGATTGAGGACTTTTGTTCTAACTCGTCTGTATCTTTGTATTCGTATTTGTGTTCAAAGTATAAAAGTATGAAAAGTGTATATACATGTGAAATGTATATAAATATGTAATGTATATGTTTCTCAGCCCACGATTTAAAAGAATAAAAATTGTTGAAAAGGTGGGACTATGATCTCACCTCGAGTGCACGAATATAAATGTACTTCACAAAGTAAACGTGTGCAAAGAACAATGCTAGTCTTGACCTAAACAATAGGTTGTATCAATAACGGTAAACACGATAGGTCAAAGATGTTCAATTAGTCCTATGGCTCGTTACGACTCGATTATTTAGCATGTGAAATCAAATTGCCAAGTTTCATGCAAGATACAAGGATATAAATAAGTTAGGAAGGTTGCATAATCATTTGGTTAAGTTTGACAAAAAGTCAAACTTTGGTCGGTCAAAGTCAACGAAAGTCAACACGTTCGGGTCGGGTTCCGAACTATTTTTCTAATCTTAGAAATCATATATGAGCATGTTGGCCAAGTTACATGTTAATCGGAGGTGCGTAGCATGCCAAACATTATTCAAAATTTGACCAAGTTGGACAGAATTCTGGCCAGGCCATTTGGCGCGCCGCGCGGGGTAGGGGCGCGCCGCGCCACCCTCTGTGCAGGGATTTCTGGTCAGTTTTCAAAGTATGCACGAACCAAAACACAAACAATCACATTTTATGATCCGCAAACAATTAGAACATGTATTTTATATCATCGGAAAGCTATTTCGACAAGGAATACAACTAACCACATATCATCAATCAAAAACATCATTTACAATAAACGAAAACTCGTCAATTGATCGAGAAAGGTTTGTTTTCAAGTTTCAAGTTCGTAAAACGTATTTTATGATTCGGGAATCCAATTTACACATATGATATGCCGTTTTGAAGGTAATGAAGCATACATTACTACTAGACACTAACAATTAACATTCCATGGCATTTAAGCATCCAAAAGTTCATGTCAAGAACTATCAAACCCTAGTCAAACATCACAAAATCATTAATCGGGTTTTTGAAGTTTTCTTAATCAACCTACACATCCAAATGTGGCTAATGATACTAGTAACACAATTAAAACATGCACTTTAACAATCTAACAACATTAACTCATCCAAAATCAAGGATTAAGCTAACCCATTTCAAATGTTCAAACTAGTTACTCAAAACAACGAATCGAGCAAACAAAACATATATTCATGTTATACACGAGCCATAGACACTAACTAACACCATTTCAAATCAAAAACACGAATTTAGAGAAATCTAGAGTTTTAGAAATGTTACCCAAAATCGATGAAGTTAGTATCAAATCGTAGAGAATGAAGAGAGGATCACGAGAATGTAATTTGTTTTGTTGTAAGCCTCCTAGATCGAATTTAGATGATGATTTTATGAAGTTGGGGTTTGTGTGTGTTCTTGCTAGAGAGAAAGAGAGAGAGAGGGAGTTGATGGAATGGATGAAATGGGTTGACTAGTTGACCTAGTCAACTAGTTTGCCCATTTGGCAACTCCGGTCCCTCGAGTTTCAAAGCGGGTGCGGGATTTAACCGATCGAATATTTTTAAAACGCAAGTTAACGAGAGATGTTATAATTAAATGACGGAATTATTATGAACGTTAGTCAACGGAAACTACGAATTTAAATAACGAAAGGTATTATTTAAAAGAAAAAGACGGTGTTAAAAAATAAATTTAACGGAAAAACGCGGGATGTTACATTATCCACAACTCAAAAGAAATTTCGTCCCGAAATTTAGTTGGAAGTAGTAGTCGATATCTCTTACTCGAGACTCTACGTTGTCAATGCTATGAATAAGTGAAAATACGTTCTTAAGGGTTCTCATGAATTTGAATAGTCAGGGTTTTACGTTGTATTAAAGTTTGGTTTTTACAATCCCCAGTTTCAACTGGTTTTCCTATGAAGAGAAGTTTGTCTTCGATAGTTGATGTATCCAGCAGGATTGCACGTTCCTGTTCCGCAGGACACGTTTCTAAGTTTGTTACACGAAATGTAGGGTAAACGGAGACTTAATCGAGTCGGCCGTTCTAAATGGTAGGAAGCGGCTCTAATACGCCCCAAGGTTTCAAAAGGTTCAATATTGCGGATATAACCTTTCTCGATTTCCCAAAATGGATTACACCTTTCCAAGGTGCGGTTTCTCAATATTACGCGGTTACACACTGGGATTTGTGAGGTTTTCATCTAAGTTTAGTATAACTCTTCTGGCGACTACGGATCGTCTCGAGCCCTCCTCGGATTTGAATGATTTCAATTGTTGTTTCTTGATGGAGTTCAGATTTCGGTGATTGATGCTTTGGTTAAATGAACAGGGGTATGACATTAGCGGTCATATAGGATCTCGGAAAGTGCGCGTGAACACACGAGTGGTAACTACTGTTGTAAGAGTGATCTACTAAAGGTGACAATACGAGTTTGTGACATGTCTTTCCAAGACGTAAATCGTTCGTTTGCTCGGTTCGTCAGTTTGCGGGTGGTACGCGGTACTCATGTCTAAGCAGGTTCCCAAGGTTTCTTGTAAAATTAGAAGTGAAACGAGTATTTCGATACAGAATAATTGACAAAGATACACCGTGTCGGAAAAGAATCTCTTTAGATACGTTTGAACAAGTCAGTTAGGGTTCGAAAAATGTTCGTTAGGACTATTCACCCTCGTGGCGAATACTTATGTAATATGAGGAGTTTCTCTATCCATGGAGAAATGTTACAAGGAGTTTCTTTAAACGGAATTGCGAACGGTAAAGATAGTAGTGAAATGAGGACTTAGAATAGGATGAGTTTACATCTCGAGGTTGCTATAACGTGCCTCTAGTTGTCAAAAGTTGAAGTCTGAAAGAGAAACGAGGTAGTACACGTAGTTGTATAGTTCGGGGTTGAATAATAGTTGACCGATTATCAGAAACACAAGGGCGTTAAGTCAAAGAAGAGTGAAGTATCGTTGGATTGTGTGTTATCTTAATTTCCAGTAATATCAGACGGTAACGGTGAAACAACAGAGGTATGTAGTGTGGTACGTGATGACAAGAATATTGATCGGATCCACAATTTAGTATTTGAATTCTTCGTGCAAAATAACGAATTTCCGTCCCGTTGATTTCGAGTCGAGAGAGTATGCCTTTCGGCGTCCAAGTAGAATTATTTCCATATTTGAGTCCCATCTGGTGTTGTACGAATTTAGCTAGAAATGTTGGTGTGAAGAATCACGCTCAAGGTTCGAACACGGAGAGGGTTAAAGTTTTTCCCTTAGTGAGTTAACGAGTTTAAAAGTCGGGTAACACGAGAAAAGTCAGAAATGAATCTTCGGTGATAACAGGCAAGTTCTAAGATTTTACGAATACAAGTCTGAGTTGAGAGAGTTTCATGATCACGTGTGGCTTGATTTCGAGATTGATTGTAATGCCTTGACCATTAACATCATGGTCTAGAAAATTTGACTTCGTTTAGCAGAAATTCTCACTCGGAGAATTTGGCATAGAGTTGCTCTTTTCTCAAAGTTCGAGCGTAAGATGATGATGTTGTTCGTTTGCCTTCTTTACTTGGATAAGTTAAGATGTCATCTATAAATGTGATAACAGATTTGTCTAGATAAGTTGCATACGTGGTTTAGGAGGTTCATGAATACGGACGAGCCTTGGATAAATCGAATGGTACTAAGAGGGATTTACAACTAACGTTGCGAGTTCGGAAAAGACTCAGGAGACATTGTCTCCCTTAACCCCCAATTGATGATAACCGGAACGGAGGTCGTTTTGGAATACACACGGGATTCATGCAAGAAATCATGAGGTCATGGATGCGAGGGAGAGGGTATCGGTTTCCAACCCCCAATTTTTTTTTTTTTTTTTTTTTTTTTTTTTTTTTTTTTTTTTTTTTTTTCCTAGTTCTATAGGTGTCAAGTCAAAAGTCTTAACGTATATCCTCCAATAAAATTTATAGGCACACAATATTTTCCGTTGGTCACTTAAATCGTCTAAGTAGTATCCAGGGAAAAAGTGGAATGTAAAGAGCACGAGTCAAAGACTTGTTTATAAAATGTCTAACGGTAACCGGATCGAATAAACATGAAACGTGAGAATTTCGAGAACAAACATACCCGTGACTAGTCCATCGTCGTCTCGGGCATCCTAGGCGTTGATGTTGAAAGTTTAACGGCGTGCGTTGGGGTTGATTTTCTTATTTGGGCACGCATTCCTAAAATGACCCGGTTGGCCACATTCAAAACAAACACCCGTCTTGGGTGCATTGTGCTCCTTTTGGGCGACGGGAGCGGTATTCCTACAATCGTGGGCTACATGGCCACTTCTTTGACACTTCAAGCAAAATGGTTTGCCACATTCGCCTAAATGATGTTTGTAGCACTCGTTACAATACGGTAGGTGTCCGGTATAACCTTTCTTGCCGTCGGAGGTGTAAGGCTTCTTAGCAAAGTTGTTGTTGCTTGATTGAGAGGGTTCCCACTTCCTTTTGTTGCCGCCCGATTTATCCTCGGCCTTAGGTGCCGGAACTACGATTTCGTCAACCGTTTCAATTAGTTGGCGAGCCATGTTCATAGCGGCTTGATGAGTAGTGGGTTTGGATGACATCACCCCTTGTTTGATGCTTTTTGGAAGACCGAGCATGTAGAGCTCAATCCTTTGAGATTCGGGGTTAACAAGATTAGGACACATCAAGGATAGTTCGGCGAAGCGTTGATTATAAGCCTTAAGATCGTTTCCGACCGCTTTCAAAGCTCTTAGTTCTTCCTCGAGCTTTCGGGTTTCTTCGCGCGGAAAATATTCAACAATCATCTTTTCCTTTAGATCGGCCCAAGAGAGGGCATGAGCTTCATCGGTACTCACCGATTGAACATAGGTGTTCCACCATGTTAGAGCAATTCCGGAGAAAGTGTGAGTGGAGTATTTGACCTTGTCTTGGTCCCGACAACCGCTTATGCTAAAGACGGCTTCCGTTTGCTCAAACCATCGGGTGAGCACGACCGGTCCCCCGGTTCCATCAAAAGTGTGAGGTTTGCACCCCATGAAAGCTTTATAGGAGCATCCCTCGTTTGAGTTTCCGGCTCCATTGTTGTTGTCGTTGTTGTTGTTGTTGTTGTGGTTGTTATTATTATTGTTGTTGGATGAGTGACCGGCCATGGCCGCATCTACGGCGGTAGCTATCATCCGTTCGAGAGCTTGTTCGGGAGTTTCATTGCGGCGTACACGACGAGGAGCCATTGTTCCTTCAAGACACAAGAATATCGTTGGTTAGTATTTTCAACGATACTAACCGGAGTATGGATTAAGGATAGAGAGAAAATTTTCCTTGACTCGCCCTAAATTCTTCATGTCATAATGTCGGAACGTCCATGTGAATCACCGTAATATAATCCCGGAAATTATATTACCCTGATTCTCATGTGCATCTAACATTACTTCATAAAGTCAAGGTGGCGCATCAACAAAATTTATCAACGTAAGATCAAGATCGAATACGAGTTAGATATGATAGAAGAGTTCGAGTATAAATGCACAAATAGTCAAGTAATTCCTACTTCAGTCTATATGCCGGTTGTAGTCTAGATTCACCTATGTACCCTATGACTCGGGGTGGACACAAATGAACTCTAAATCCATACAACCAAGGCTCTGATACCAACTGTAGCGACCCCGACAAATCGTCAAGTGACGGCGTCGTCTACGTGGGTCCCTTTACCTGGTCATAAGTCTTTATGACAACGTTTGACCAAAATATGTCGCCTTCATTTCAAAATAAAGATTGTTTCCAAAGTTTACAAGAATTGTTCAACCAAAAGTTAAGTTACAAGATTATAAGTACAAATGAAATCTAGGCGACACGGTTTAAAGTAAAGTCAAAAGACGCTCCATGAAATACATGTATACTCGACATCCAATGCAAGTATCAATTAATGAGCGGAAGCATGTATCAAGTAGCCAAGTATGAACCTGAGAAAAACATGTAGAAAACTGTCAACGAAAAACGTTGGTGAGATCATAAATGTATTTGTAAAAGTATATTTTGAATCACAAGGTTTAGTATCAAGGCGTATACATCTCTGAAGATGTGTTTGTAAACCATAAGATTTAGTATAAAGTGAATTTCAAGCGTATACATCCCAAAAGATGTTATCTGTATCACGAGCACCCAATTACCAAAACTTAACTGAATCTTCCCTCTGAATTTCGAATTTAGTGTTAGAACATACACTATGCACGTTGAAATTATATTTCATCCACTAACGGTAGCGAACCGTCTGAATGAGGGTTCGTTAAACCCGTATGGCCACACAACATAATCACTCGCTTACACTTACACCCTGCAAGTGGAACTAATGATAATTGGATTGAGGACTTTTGTTCTAACTCGTCTGTATCTTTGTATTCGTATTTGTGTTCAAAGTATAAAAGTATGAAAAGTGTATATACATGTGAAATGTATATAAATATGTAATGTATATGTTTCTCAGCCCACGATTTAAAAGAATAAAAATTGTTGAAAAGGTGGGACTATGATCTCACCTCGAGTGCACGAATATAAATGTACTTCACAAAGTAAACGTGTGCAAAGAACAATGCTAGTCTTGACCTAAACAATAGGTTGTATCAATAACGGTAAACACGATAGGTCAAAGATGTTCAATTAGTCCTATGGCTCGTTACGACTCGATTATTTAGCATGTGAAATCAAATTGCCAAGTTTCATGCAAGATACAAGGATATAAATAAGTTAGGAAGGTTGCATAATCATTTGGTTAAGTTTGACAAAAAGTCAAACTTTGGTCGGTCAAAGTCAACGAAAGTCAACACGTTCGGGTCGGGTTCCGAACTATTTTTCTAATCTTAGAAATCATATATGAGCATGTTGGCCAAGTTACATGTTAATCGGAGGTGCGTAGCATGCCAAACATTATTCAAAATTTGACCAAGTTGGACAGAATTCTGGCCAGGCCATTTGGCGCGCCGCGCGGGGTAGGGGCGCGCCGCGCCACCCTCTGTGCAGGGATTTCTGGTCAGTTTTCAAAGTATGCACGAACCAAAACACAAACAATCACATTTTATGATCCGCAAAGAATTAGAACATGTATTTTATATCATCGGAAAGCTATTTCGACAAGGAATACAACTAACCACATATCATCAATCAAAAACATCATTTACAATAAACGAAAACTCGTCAATTGATCGAGAAAGGTTTGTTTTCAAGTTTCAAGTTCGTAAAACGTATTTTATGATTCGGGAATCCAATTTACACATATGATATGCCGTTTTGAAGGTAATGAAGCATACATTACTACTAGACACTAACAATTAACATTCCATGGCATTTAAGCATCCAAAAGTTCATGTCAAGAACTATCAAACCCTAGTCAAACATCACAAAATCATTAATCGGGTTTTTGAAGTTTTCTTAATCAACCTACACATCCAAATGTGGCTAATGATACTAGTAACACAATTAAAACATGCACTTTAACAATCTAACAACATTAACTCATCCAAAATCAAGGATTAAGCTAACCCATTTCAAATGTTCAAACTAGTTACTCAAAACAACGAATCGAGCAAACAAAACATATATTCATGTTATACACGAGCCATAGACACTAACTAACACCATTTCAAATCAAAAACACGAATTTAGAGAAATCTAGAGTTTTAGAAATGTTACCCAAAATCGATGAAGTTAGTATCAAATCGTAGAGAATGAAGAGAGGATCACGAGAATGTAATTTGTTTTGTTGTAAGCCTCCTAGATCGAATTTAGATGATGATTTTATGAAGTTGGGGTTTGTGTGTGTTCTTGCTAGAGAGAAAGAGAGAGAGAGGGAGTTGATGGAATGGATGAAATGGGTTGACTAGTTGACCTAGTCAACTAGTTTGCCCATTTGGCAACTCCGGTCCCTCGAGTTTCAAAGCGGGTGCGGGATTTAACCGATCGAATATTTTTAAAACGCAAGTTAACGAGAGATGTTATAATTAAATGACGGAATTATTATGAACGTTAGTCAACGGAAACTACGAATTTAAATAACGAAAGGTATTATTTAAAAGAAAAAGACGGTGTTAAAAAATAAATTTAACGGAAAAACGCGGGATGTTACAGACGGCGTGGGTTATGGTGTGGGAAATGAATATCGGTTTGCTCGTATGCATAATATTTTGGGTAGTGAATCTCGGGTAGTGCGGATTCATGATGACTCGGGTTGTTCGGTCATCTTGTTGATGAGGTAGTGAATCTCGGGTTGTGCGAATTCACTAAGGCTCGGGTAGTTCGGCCAACCTCGGTTGTTGAATTGGTGAAGAAGTGAATATCGGGTTGTGCGAATTCACTAAGGCTTGGGTTGTTCGGCCAATCTTCGTTGTGGTATTTGGTTTTCGGTATTGGGTTAAGGGGTTAACCTTGGGCGTTTATATATAAATTGTTATATATATTGATGTATTGTTGTGATGTAGCTAACCCTCCGGGTGTAGCTATTTGGCGTTGTTCACATCGTCGTTGGTGAACTTATGTTTGTTGATGTATTTTAGCTTGTTGCTTAGTGATCGTACGGTATGCTTAGATTAGCTTGCCTTTATGCTTGGATGCTCCGGTATGCGGTATTTGATTATTTGTGTGATGTGACGACCCGAAAATTTTCGACTAAATTTAAACTTTATCTTTATATTATTCTGACACGATAAGCAATGTTTGTTAAGTTAAATCTCAAAGATTTTAAACTATGTTTATACATTCATTTAAACCTCGACCAAATTCCAATGATTCACGAACCATTAAATGAACATATATGAATATGTATGTATATGTGTATATGTTATAAATTGAAAATGTCAACAAAGTATTTAAAAGTATAATGCTTTATATGAATGTATTTGTTTCAATATGATTAACGACGAAATTAAAAATATATATATTAAATGATTGAATTATCAGAAATATTGAATTATGATTACAAGTCTCTGTTGAGAGGTCCACTATGATTTGAGAAATCTATTCCTCTTAACGATATTCGGAATAATTTGTAAAGCTATTTATAAATAAAAATAAAAAGTGTCATTTACGAAAGTTAGACAAAAGCTATTGGAGAATTGGTTTCCATAATATTCTATTAATCTATTTTCAAACGTACAAAAACGTTTTCAGTTTAAAAAGAACTTTATTACTAAAACGTATATAACTTTTATAAATATCTAGAATCACTTTTGACAACTCATTACTTAACCAGTATAATAAATATAACGATATTTATAATTTATTTCATTAAATATATATAACGATTTAAATTAATATTATATATATTTATACACGTATTATACATACATAGTTTTTATATTTTTACTATACTTTAACTTTACCTTTACTTTACTTTACCTTTACTTTAACTTTAATAATTTACTTTAATAATTCATAATTTAATAATTCATACTTTAATAATTCACTTTAATAATTCATACTTTAATAATTCACTTTAAGAATTCATACTTTAATAATTCACTTTAATAATTCATACTTTAATAATTCACTTTAATAATTCATACTTTAATAATTCACTTTAATAATTCATACTTTAATAATTCACTTTAATAATTCATACTTTAATAATTTACTTTAATAATTCACTTTAATAATTCAAAAATCTATTATAAATAGAATTCAATAGGTTTCATTATTTCATAGAAACTTGAAAATATATTTCTCTAAACTCTCTCAATCGATTTACATGTATATATATATATATATATATATATATATATATATATATATATATATATATATATATATATATATATATATATATATATATATATATATATATATATTGCTCTATATTATTTCAAGATATTATTAGTATACATAAAATATTACGACGGAGTGATGTCCGAGTGATTTCAAAATAGTTTTTTGAATGAGTCGAAGCTAAGGAAATTATGGGTTATAGCTATGGAGGTGATGGGTATGGTTCATGGGTATGCTCGTGAGGTCAATCTAGTTTTTATCATCTCCGTTGCGTCTACGTAATTTCCTGCAATATTGAATCTCAATATTGATTCGTGAGCACTCATAACTTAACTTTTATATATCAATAGTGTATCCCTGACTAGTGCTCGAGTATATAGGATTATGCATGCTTGTACATTCGATATTGTCCTTAGATAGGTTTGTTGAATCCTGAATTAGATACATATGCTACTGAGATAGGGTATATGATATGCATGTCATTGAAAGCTAGCGAAAAATTAAGAACTTTTCATTTAGATATCGAATGGTTTCGATGAACGGATTTGAAGTTATAGTCAACTGAATTTTAGTATTATTGTTAAAATGATTATTATTACTATCGTCGTTATTATTTTAATAGAAATATCATTGTTATTATAAAATATCATTATTACTATTATGTTAGTATTATCATTTTATCATAATAACATTTTTAGTAAATATAAATATTGTTATTTTTTTTATAGAATAATAATAATTATTATTACAAAATAATACAACTTTTACTTATTATTATTATGATCAATATTATTTTATCAAATAAATAGGGGATACAAAGATATTTTTCATCACGCGTAATATAATTACATTAATAATACTTACCACTATAGTTTTACGATATTAAGTGAACTTTATAAATTTTACTACTTAAGATATATAAAAGTATATTTTATCATATATAAACGTTAATATAAATTTTTATTAATAAATGACTTTTATTATTATAAAATCTAATAAATATATTTAAATATATAAAACGACTATAGCTAAGTTATATAATAAACACGTATAAATTTTAGAAGTCATTTTGGGTCAAGTTGACTTTTGCACATTAGTCTCGAGCATTAGGATTGTGGTACACTATGACTTGACCAAAAATTGTTAGACAAATATTGACCAACATATAAATATATATAATTAATATAGGTTCGTGAATCCGAGGCCAACCTTGCACTTGTTAAATGACGTTATATGTATTTTTACTACAAAATACAGTATGGTGAGTTTCATTTGCTCCCTTTTATATATATTTTTGGGACTGAGAATACATGCGCTGTTTTTATAAATGTTTTACGAAATAGGCACAAGTACTAAAACTAATTCTACGTGGGTTTAAACCAGAAATATACCCTTAGCTTGATAACATTAAACTACTTGTCTATGTACGGTAGGCGCGAATCCTAAAGATAGATCTATTGGGCCTGACAAACCCCATCCTGACTATGGGATGCTTTAGTACTTCGAGGTTATTTTAAACACACCTGATCTGGTGTACTTTAGAGGGTAAAACATGAACGTTAAGGCTTGTTACCGGGTGCCTACAACTTATAGAATACTTTTATACACTTGCGAGTGTACATATATTTATAAACGGAAATCTTGTGGTCTATTAATATATTGAAATGATTATTATGATAAACCTATGAACTCACCAACCTTTTGGTTGACACTTTAAAGCATGTTTATTCTCAGGTATTAAAGAAATCTTCCGCTGTGCATTAGCTCATTTTAAGGATATTACTCGGAGTCATTCATGGCATATTTTGAAAGACGTTGCATTCGAGTCATTGAGTTCATCAAGATTATTATTATGTCAATTATAGTTGGATGTATTATGAAATGGTGTGCATTCCGTCAACTTTCGTTGTAAAGAAAATTTGTCTTTTAAAAACGAATGCAATGTTTGTAAAATGTATCATATAGAGGTCAAAATACCTCGCGATGTAATCAACTATTATGAATCGTTTATAATGTATATGAACGGGTCCTTTCAGTTGGTATCAGAGCGGTGGTCTTAGCGAACCAGGTCTGCATTAGTGTGTCTGACTGATAGTCGTTAGGATGCATTAATGAGCCTGGACTTCGACCGTGTCTGCATGTCAAAAGTTTTGCTTATCATTTTTGTCAGAAATTGCCTGCTTATCATTCTTAGTCTAGACACGTCTTACTGCATTGATTGCATGAATAGTGTATAGACAAAATTCATATCTTAGCGTATCTGCTAATCCATATCTTAGCGTATCTGTTACTGTAAACTTTGCCTGACATATCCCGTAATTTCCTCCGTAATCTACGAAATATTTTGCGCTATATATATAGATATTCTATGTAATTAGAATACCACCCGATAGCCGAAAAATCATTTCATATCGAAAAATTCTTTATTCAATCGAACAAAATGGAATTCGTCATTAGTTCAAGTCCCTCGAATTCCGATATGGAATCCCACTCAAGCTCCGAAAGTAGTGTGACCGAAATGGATCAACCAATTAGCCATCATCTATTATGAATGAATTGGGGATAGGTTCGTAGCCTCCTCAATAATTGGAGACAAGAAGAAGGTGATCCCTTCCATCCACCACATTGCCCTCTTGGCGATGAACCTGAAGCACTTACCAGCGAACTGGTCTGAAACACCATTTTCTCTCTCATTTTCAGAGTATCTCGTCACGATTATATACTACATCAAATTCTAGATTTTATTTATCCGCTCGTCCGAACCTACAATCACCCCGATGTAATAGAAGAAGTCAACGAGCTTCGCGCTCGAGTAGTGGCTTTAGAGAATATGGTGCAAGGGTTACAAACACCAACAAATAACGAAGTATTAATTCATAATTTCAATTTTATTGAATAAATACTCCGTAAAAGTTATGTAATTTCTAAAGTCTTTAGGGATTATTCAGTTCTAGTTTCAACCGTAAATCAAATGAGTTTAATTTAATATTAACTCATTAAATCTATGTTACATCTGAAGAAAATATGCACATATATATTTTCATAAAGACTGTAATAAAATTCTGTTGTACAAAATATTAATTGTGAAATTTTTTTTTAACGGGTAGGTAATACCCGAGAGATATATAAATTCACAATTAATATATTACATTTTTCGAATCTGATTAAGTAAATCATCAACTATACTCTCAAAATCTCACAACAATATACATTCTTGTATAAAAATCAAAACAACCATTCTCACCCAAATTTGATTACGCATTCTGATTTTGAAAAATCAAAATCCAAGTCATGATTTAACAGAAGACATCACTCTTAGATTCCTACATCTTTCAAAGCTATACTTTGACTTCAAAACCGTGTTAGAACATCATATGTATATTAACGATTACAAACTGTGTTCAAACTCTCCGAAGTTTTCGAAGACACTTCAAACAATGAACAATCGAGATGATGATCCAATCACATATTACCCACATTTATGTACCTAAAAAAACTCTCGAAGCCAAAGTCATAGTTCGACGCGTATCCGTGTCAGACCCTTTGGCATTTATTAGCTAAAATTACTTTTCAATTCCTTTTCAAAGTAGACAGTTTTGTCACAGCTCCAGCAAGTCAACTTCGACTTTTCAGTCGGACTAGTCTTATTATAACCTCGATAGATACGTTGCCCTTTCGTCATCGTTACTGGGGACCTTTCATATCTCGCCACCTTAGTAATAAACTTACCAACAACTTCAATTATCTTTGACTTTTCGAAAAATCATTATATTTATTGAAATCACATCATTTACTCATTCGCATCTTGTAACGAGAATTGTCATACGAATCATCGAAAAACAGTAACCAGTATTTTGAAATCTCGCAGCATGTCTACGCCAACAGTTATATGTGTACGTAAAACGTCTATCTCCTGGACTTACATACTTTGAATGTGAAGTTCTGAAAAATATTCTAAACTGCAAACTAGTTCTTGAAATGCTGACGAAGCATCAAAAACTGTAAACGATCTTAACAGTAAAAAGTTTGATGACAAAGAATAGTAAGGTGGTAAAGCTGAGAAAAAGAGAAGGTTTGAAACTGGAAAACGGATTGAACAGACTATGAAGGAGGCTGTGGACAAATCACAAAGACTAAATCTGCCTTCAAAGAATCCAAATGATTCAGTGCCTGCTAAAGTCATTAACGAATACCTTACTCTTTATTCTAAACCTTTACAGACAAATCTTCATCATCATCCATCAATATTAGAAATTCTAAGATATTATCATATCTTTCATTATAAATATCCGCGATATTTCTGAAGATATTTTCACAACTAATCTTATCTGAAGTCATTTATCTCTTTGCGCTATTAGTGTTACATCATATAAGAAACTATTAGTTTCTATATTCTATAAACTTTCGAGTTTAAATTATGAATGTTTTAAAGTAGTGTTGGGAACTGAAGCATGAGTTAGTCATGCTGAGTTTCTAATGGGACATGACGATTCACAGACCATGCCGTCATCATGTTCTATGTTACACGACTCTTGTATCCTATTTAATCTCTAAAAATATCAAGAATATATTTTCTTGATGATTCGGTCTTTTCAGGGTATTCTGGTAAATTAATAAATCAAGATCGTGCCATTACCATTTCCTTCTTAGAACATTAACTATGTTCATTCTAAAATTCATATCTGCGAATACTAGACCATTACAAACGTTGCTTAATCGCAAGAAGAAGAAACGAAAGGACAAAACTCCAAAATAGAAATTGAAGTATAAATCGCAGCAAATAGAAGGGAGCATTAACTTAGATGTCAATGATTATAGAAGACAAAAGCAGGGGCTTTGAAATATAAGGGAAGATATAAAACCCAACAACCACCCAAAAATTATAAACCGTATATATCGATGCATATAGCAATATAAAGACACGGAAGAACTAAAAACACTATAAAACCGAGAATATAGTAGAAGTAAATAGATTCTTCCGGAGGCAGATGAAAAAGAAGAATGACAGATATGAAAGTGAGGAGTATATCGAGAATCAGTACTGGATGAAGCATATTGACAAATACTTTAAAATATGAGTTGAGGGAGAAAGAATAGAAGGTGTGAGTTGTAAGGAAACGAAGGAGGTGGATTTATAGTGAAATACCCGACAGAGAAATCAAGATGGATTATCGTATTAATTCGAAGAGAATCATAATCTCCTTAATCACCGAAGCATCAAATCCAACATAGATTACAAAGATTTTCTTTAAATTCGGAGATCAATTGTGATGACGTCAAAAGATATGACGAATCACTATAATCTTATTTCCTTCATTTACGATAACTTCCCTCATACGCTTTGAGTAATCGAATTATTTTATCCATACTTCTTAGACATGATAAAACTTTATAATCGTCATAATAACATTCTCATTGTTAGCCATAACGACCTCTATCAAATTTCGGGGACGAAATTTCTTTAACGGGTAGGTACTGTGACGACCCGAAAATTTTCGACTAAATTTAAACTTTATCTTTATATTATTCTGACACGATAAGCAATGTTTGTTAAGTTAAATCTCAAGGATTTTAAACTATGTTTATACATTCATTTAAACCTCGACCAAATTCCAATGATTCACGAACCATTAAATGAACATATATGAATATGTATGTATATGTGTATATGTTATAAATTGAAAATGTCAACAAAGTATTTAAAAGTATAATGCTTTATATGAATGTATTTGTTTCAATATGATTATCGACGAAATTAAAAAAATATATATTAAATGATTGAATTATCAGAAATATTGAATTATGATTACAAGTCTCTGTTGAGAGGTCCACTATGATTTGAGAAATCTATTCCTCTTAACGATATTCGGAATAATTTGTAAAGCTATTTATAAATAAAAATAAAAAGTGTCATTTACGAAAGTTAGACAAAAGCTATTGGAGAATTGGTTTCCATAATATTCTATTAATCTATTTTCAAACGTACAAAAACGTTTTCAGTTTAAAAAGAACTTTATTATTAAAACGTATATAACTTTTATAAATATCTAGAATCACTTTTGACAACTCATTACTTAACCAGTATAATAAATATAACGATATTTATAATTTATTTCATTAAATATATATAACGATTTAAATTAATATTATATATATTTATACACGTATTATACATACATAGTTTTTATATTTTTACTATACTTTAACTTTACCTTTACTTTACTTTATCTTTACTTTAACTTTAATAATTTACTTTAATAATTCATACTTTAATAATTCATACTTTAATAATTCACTTTAATAATTCATACTTTAATAATTCACTTTAAGAATTCATACTTTAATAATTCACTTTAATAATTCATACTTTAATAATTCACTTTAATAATTCATACTTTAATAATTCACTTTAATAATTCATACTTTAATAATTCACTTTAATAATTCATACTTTAATAATTTACTTTAATAATTCACTTTAATAATTCAAAAATCTATTATAAATAGAATTCAATAGGTTTCATTATTTCATAGAAACTTGAAAATATATTTCTCTAAACTCTCTCAATCGATTTACATGTATATATATATATATATATATATATATATATATATATATATATATATATATATATATTTGCTCTATATTATTTCAAGATATTATTAGTATACATAAAATATTACGACGGAGTGATGTCCGAGTGATTTCAAAATAGTTTTTTGAATGAGTCGAAGCTAAGGAAATTATGGGTTATAGCTATGGAGGTGATGGGTATGGTTCATGGGTATGCTCGTGAGGTTAATCTAGTTTTTATCATCTCCGTTGCGTCTACGTAATTTCCTGCAATATTGAATCTCAATATTGATACGTGAGCACTCATAACTTAACTTTTATATATCAATAGTGTATCCCTGACTAGTGCTCGAGTATATAGGATTATGCATGCTTGTACATTCGATATTGTCCTTAGATAGGTTTGTTGAATCCTGAATTAGATACATATGCTACTGAGATAGGGTATATGATATGCATGTCATTGGAAAGCTAGCGAAAAATTAAGAACTTTTCATTTAGATATTGAATGGTTTCGATGAACGGATTTGAAGTTATAGTCAACTGAATTTTAGTATTATTGTTAAAATGATTATTATTACTATCGTCGTTATTATTTTAATAGAAATATCATTGTTATTATAAAATATCATTATTACTATTATGTTAGTATTATCATTTTATCATAATAACATTTTTAGTAAATATAAATATTGTTAATTTTTTTTATAGAATAATAATAATTATTATTACAAAATAATACAACTTTTACTTATTATTATTATGATCAATATTATTTTATCAAATAAATAGGGGATACAAAGATATTTTTCACCACGCGTAATATAATTACATTAATAATACTTACCACTATAGTTTTACGATATTAAGTGAACTTTATAAATTTTACTACTTAAGATATATAAAAGTATATTTTATCATATATAAACGTTAATATAAATTTTTATTAATAAATGACTTTTATTATTATAAAATCTAATAAATATATTTAAATATATAAAACGACTATAGCTAAGTTATATAATAAACACGTATAAATTTTAGAAGTCATTTTGGGTCAAGTTGACTTTTGCACATTAGTCTCGAGCATTAGGATTGTGGTACACTATGACTTGACCAAAAATTGTTAGACAAATATTGACCAACATATAAATATATATAATTAATATAGGTTCGTGAATCCGAGGCCAACCTTGCACTTGTTAAATGACGTTATATGTATTTTTACTACGAAATACAGTATGGTGAGTTTCATTTGCTCCCTTTTATATGTATTTTTGGGACTGAGAATACATGCGCTGTTTTTATAAATGTTTTACGAAATAGGCACAAGTACTAAAACTAATTCTACGTGGGTTTAAACCAGAAATATACCCTTAGCTTGGTAACATTAAACTACTTGTCTATGTACGGTAGGCGCGAATCCTAAAGATAGATCTATTGGGCCTGACAAACCCCATCCTGACTATGGGATGCTTTAGTACTTCGAGGTTATTTTAAACACACCTGATCTGGTGTACTTTAGAGGGTAAAACATGAACGTTAAGGCTTGTTACCGGGTGCCTACAACTTATAGAATACTTTTATACACTTGCGAGTGTACATATATTTATAAACGGAAATCTTGTGGTCTATTAATATATTGAAATGATTATTATGATAAACCTATGAACTCACCAACCTTTTGGTTGACACTTTAAAGCATGTTTATTCTCAGGTATTAAAGAAATCTTCCGCTGTGCATTAGCTCATTTTAAGGATATTACTTGGAGTCATTCATGGCATATTTTGAAAGACGTTGCATTCGAGTCATTGAGTTCATCAAGATTATTATTATGTCAATTATAGTTGGATGTATTATGAAATGGTGTGCATTCCGTCAACTTTCATTGTAAAGAAAATTTGTCTTTTAAAAACGAATGCAATGTTTGTAAAATGTATCATATAGAGGTCAAAATACCTCGCGATGTAATCAACTATTATGAATCGTTTATAATGTATATGAACGGGTCCTTTCATGTGACGTGTCCATTTTATGCATATATATGTATGTAGTATATTTTCACTCACTAAGCATTAGCTTACCCTCTCGTTGTTGACTTTTTTATAGATTTGCTTGGAGACGGTGGATCGGGTAAGCGTGGGGGCTAGTGGACTTGCGTAGTGTAGTGACCCGAACTTTTCCATGTTTATATATATTAATTGAGATTGATATTTACATGATTAAATGTTTCCAACATGTTAAGCAATCAAACTTGTTAAGACTTGATTAATTGAAATAGGTTTCATATAGACAATTGACCACCCAAGTTGACCGGTGATTCACGAACGTTAAAACTTCTAAAAAACTATATGATGACATATATATGGTTATATATATAGTTAACATGATATTATGATAAATAAACATATCATTAATTATATTAACAATGAACTACATATGTAAAAACAAGACTACTAACTTAATGATTTTGAAACGAGACATATATGTAACGTTTATCGTTGTAACGACATTTAATGTATATATATCATATTAGGAGATATTCGTACATCATAATATCATGATAATATAATAATTTAAAATCTCTTTTGATATTATAAACATTGGGTTAACAACATTTAACAAGATCGTTAACCTAAAGATTTCAAAACAACACTTACATGTAACGACTAACGATGACTTAACGACTCAGTTAAAATGTATATACATGTAGTGTTTTAATATGTATTTATACACTTTTGGAAGACTTCAATACACTTATCAAAATACTTCTACTTAACAAAAATGCTTACAATTACATCCTCGTTCAGTTTCATCAACAATTCTACTCGTATGCACCCGTATTCGTACTCGTACAATACACAGCTTTTAGATGTATGTACTATTGGTATATACACTCCAATGATCAGCTCTTAGCAGCCCATGTGAGTCACCTAACACATGTGGGAACCATCATTTGGCAACTAGCATGAAATATCTCATAAAATTACAAAAATATGAGTAATCATTCATGACTTATTTACATGAAAACAAAATAACATATCCTTTACATCTAATCCATACACCAACGACCAAAAACACCTACAAACACTTTCATTCTTCAATTTTCTTCATCTAATTGATCTCTCTCAAGTTCTATCTTCAAGTTCTAAGTGTTCTTCATAAATTCTACAAGTTCTAGTTACATAAAATCAAGAATACTTTCAAGTTTGCTAGCTCACTTCCAATCTTGTAAGGTGATCATCCAACCTCAAGAAATCTTTGTTTCTTACAGTAGGTTATTATTCTAATACAAGGTAAAAATCATATTCAAACTTTGGTTCAATTTCTATAACTATAACAATCTTATTTCAAGTGATGATCTTACTTGAACTTGTTTTCGTGTCATGATTCTGCTTCAAGAACTTCGAGCCATCCAAGGATCCATTGAAGCTAGATCCATTTTTCTCTTTTCCAGTAGGTTTATCCAAGGAACTTAAGGTAGTAATGATGTTCATAACATCATTCGATTCATACATATAAAGCTATCTTATTCGAAGGTTTAAACTTGTAATCACTAGAACATAGTTTAGTTAATTCTAAACTTGTTCGCAAACAAAAGTTAATCCTTCTAACTTGACTTTTAAAATCAACTAAACACATGTTCTATATCTATATGATATGCTACCTTAATGATTTAAAACCTGGAAACACGAAAAACACCGTAAAACCGGATTTACGCCGTCGTAGTAACACCGCGGGCTGTTTTGGGTTAGTTAATTAAAAACTATGATAAACTTTGATTTAAAAGTTGTTATTCTGAGAAAATGATTTTTATTATGAACATGAAACTATATCCAAAAATTATGGTTAAACTCAAAGTGGAAGTATGTTTTCTAAAATGGTCATCCAGACGTCGTTCTTTCGACTGAAATGACTACCTTTACAAAAACGACTTGTAACTTATTTTTCCGACTATAAACCTATACTTTTTCTGTTTCGATTCATAAAATAGAGTTCAATATGAAACCATAGCAATTTGATTCACTCAAAACGGATTTAAAATGAAGAAGTTATGGGTAAAACAAGATTGGATAATTTTTCTCATTTTAGCTACGTGAAAATTGGTAACAAATCTATTCCAACCATAACTTAATCAACTTGTATTGTATATTATGTAATCTTGAGATACCATAGACACGTATACAATGTTTCGACCTATCATGTCGACACATCTATATATATTTCGGAACAACCATAAACACTCTATATGTGAATGTTGGAGTTAGCTATACAGGGTTGAGGTTGATTCCAAAATATATATAGTTTGAGTTGTGATCAATACTGAGATACGTATACACTGGGTCGTGGATTGATTCAAGATAATATTTATCGATTTATTTCTGTACATCTAACTGTGGACAACTAGTTATAGGTTACTAACGAGGACAGCTGACTTAATAAACTTAAAACATCAAAATATATTAAAAGTGTTGTAAATATATTTTGAACATACTTTGATATATATGTATATATTGTTATAGGTTCGTGAATCAACCAGTGGCCAAGTCTTACTTCCCGACGAAGTAAAAATCTGTGAAAGTGAGTTATAGTCCCACTTTTAAAATCTAATATTTTTGGGATGAGAATACATGCAGGTTTTATAAATGATTTACAAAATAGACACAAGTACGTGAAACTACATTCTATGGTTGAATTATCGAAATCGAATATGCCCCTTTTTATTAAGTCTGGTAATCTAAGAATTAGGGAACAGACACCCTAATTGACGCGAATCCTAAAGATAGATCTATTGGGCCTAACAAACCCCATCCAAAGTACCGGATGCTTTAGTACTTCTAAATTTATATCATATCCGAAGGGTGTCCCGGAATGATGGGGATATTCTTATATATGCATCTTGTTATTGTCGGTTACCAGGTGTTCACCATATGAATGATTTTTATCTCTATGTATGAGATGTGTATTGAAATATGAAATCTTGTGGTCTATTGTTACGATTTGATATATATAGGTTAAACCTATAACTCACCAACATTTTTGTTGACGTTTAAAGCATGTTTATTCTCAGGTGAATATTAAGAGCTTCCGCTGTTGCATACTAAAATAAGGACAAGATTTGGAGTCCATGTTTGTATGATATTGTGTAAAAACTGCATTCAAGAAACTGATTTCGATGTAACATATTTGTATTGTAAACCATTATGTAATGGTCGTGTGTAAACAGGATATTTTAGATTATCATTATTTGATAATCTACGTAAAGCTTTTTAAACCTTTATTTATGAAATAAAGGTTATTGTTGGTTTTAAAAATGAATGCAGTCTTTGAAAAACGTCTCATATAGAGGTCAAAACCTCGCAACGAAATCAATTAATATGGAACGTTTTTAATCAATAAGAACGGGACATTTCAGTTGGTATCCGAGCGTTGGTCTTAGAGAACCAGAAAATTTGCATTAGTGTGTCTTATCGAGTTTGTTAGGATGCATTAGTGAGTCTGGACTTCGACCGTGTTTTCTTTAAAAATGATTGCTTAACATTTTTGTTGGAAACTATATATTTTTAACATATGAATATTATGTGATATATTAATCTCTTAACGTGTTTGATATTATGTGATAGATGTCTACCTCTAGAACAAGTTCCATTGACTCACCTAATAATAATGAAGAGTCAAATGTAACTTGGAATGATTTGTGGACTGATTCACAAGTTCCCGAAGAAGAACCGGAAGAAGAGTCGGAACCGGAAGAAGAATCGGAACCGGAAGAAGAATCGGAACCGGATGAAGAAATAGAACCGGTGGGGGAAATAATAAAACGGTTAAGTAAAAGAAAATCCTCAACCAACCGACCAAAGTTAATTATGGTCAATGGTGTTTCCGCCAAGGAAGCAAAATATTGGGAGGATTACCAATTCTCCGATGAATCGGATTCCGACGAGAATTCCGATGATGTTATAGAAATTACCCCAACTGAATTTAAAAAGGCAAAAGAAAATAATAAGGGAAAGGGCATAAAAATAGAGAAATCTAATTCCAACCCCGATGAACTTTATATGTATCGTCAACCCCCGAAGTCCTTAAGTTGTAACAATGACCCGGGAACCTCTAAACCACCAGGTTTTTCTAAACCAATGTGGACAACGACGGCTCGTATTAGGGGAACATCATATATCCCTAGAAACTTGGCAAAACGAACCAAAACTGAAGAAGAAGAAACGAGCGAGTCGGAATAAGATAGTTGTATTCGTGTGGTGTAATATATGTAATATAGTGTTCTTATGCTTTATGATATATGTAAAAATTGCTTGTATTAATAAGTATTTTTTTTATGAATCTAACTCTTGTCTATTTTACAGTTTAAAAACACAAAATGGATAGACAACCCAATATTTTAAGAGACCTACCCGGAGACATGATTGATGAAATCTTGTCTAGAGTCGGCCAGAATTCTTCGGCACAACTATTTAAGGCGAGATCAGTTTGTAAGACATTCGAAGAACGTTCCAAGAATGTCTTGGTTTATAAGAGACTTTCGTTTGAAAGATGGGGGATATCACATTGGGAAACCCATAAGTTACGATGTGTTTACTTTGACGCATATATTGCGGGGAACCCAAATGCTATTTTACGCAACGGGTTAAGAAATTATTTTGACTCAATATATCCGAATATTGGACTTCGTGATTTAGAAAAAGCGGCTAACATGCAACATAAAGAAGCATGCTATGCTTACGGATTAGTAATGTTCGCTTCTCACCAAAGTGAGAACAAGAACATCGGGCTACAACTATTAAACAAAACGTTTCCACAAGTAACGGAGTCGGTAATTGGGGTAAGAAATGAGGTTTTTAGATTATTACGGGACTGTTGGACATTACGTAACCCTCGTCCCTTTGATGACGTTACAACACGCTGTCTTATCAATGGCCATAACGGTTATGTTGCACAAGACCAAGGATGGGAAGTAGTCCTAGTAAAACCAGAATGCATGACTTGTTTCTGGACGTATGAATTACGTGTCTTTATTGCCTTTGCTGAACGACTTGTGTACTAGCTAGAATTGTCTTCACAACTATCTTGTATCAAAGTTATTGTGTGCTATATTTCATGCTTTATGTAAAATAAGCGGTATTGTAAGTTTGTAAAATATTGTATAAAAGTTTGAACGCGAAATATTATTATAATCAGTTTTTCATATAGAATTGTAGTAGTTGAATTGTATATTAGCTACTAAGTATGAACTTAACGGGTAGGTACTACCCGAATTTAAACTTATAAAACGCTAATATGAAGAAAAAGCTTTTATAAATGAGTTCATATTATGCTACGAAATACTATTAACTACTCTTAATATTCTGTATGATTAACTTGTTCCATTTAACTATTTTGAAGGAAATGGCACCGACTACTCGACACACCGTGAATATGAATGAAGAGGAATTCCGTACTTTTCTAGCTTCAAACATAGCCGCAGTACAGGCTGCGCTACATACCAACAATAACCTTGGATCTGGCAGTACAGGAAATCGTGTAGGATGCACCTACAAAGAATTCACTGCCTGCAAACCTTTGGAATTTGATGGAACCGAAGGACCGATCGGATTGAAACGGTGGACCGAGAAGGTTGAATCGGTGTTTGCCATAAGTAAGTGTACTGAAGAGGACAAAGTGAAGTACGCTACGCATACCTTCACAGGTTCTGCGTTAACATGGTGGAATACCTATCTAGAGCAAGTGGGACAAGACGATGCGTACGCACTACCGTGGTCAGCATTCAAGCACTTGATGAACGAGAAGTACCGTCCCAGAACCGAGGTCAATAAGCTCAAGACAGAACTTAGAGGGTTACGAACCCAAGGATTTAATATTACCACGTACGAAAGACGATTCACAGAATTGTGCCTATTGTGTCCGAGAGCATTCGAAGATGAGGAAGAGAAGATTGACGCATTTGTGAAAGGATTACCGGAAAGAATCCAAGAAGATATAAGTTCACACGAGCCCGCCTCCATACAACAGGCATGTAGAATGGCTCACAAACTAGTGAACCAGATTGAAGAAAGAATTAAAGAACAGACTGCTGAAGAGGCCAATGTGAAGCAAGTCAAAAGAAAGTGGGAGGAAAACGGTGATAAGAATCACCAATACAACAACAACAGCAATTACAACAATAATCGCAACAATTATCCCAACAATCGTAACATCAATCGCAACTACAACAAACGGCCCAACAACAACAACAACAACAACAACAACAGCAACTACAACAATCATCCCAACAACAATAATAACCGCAACAACAACAACAATCAGAAGCAGCTATGCCAAAGGTGTGAAAAGAATCACTCGGGGTTCTGCACCAAATTTTGCAACAAGTGTAAAAGAAATGGTCATAGCGCGGCGAAGTGTGAGGTCTACGGACCAGGGGTTAATAGAACGAAAGGAACAAATGGTGTCGGAACGAGTAATGGCGGAGCAAGTAGTGTCGGAGCAAGTTATGCCAATATAGTTTGTTATAAATGTGGAAAACCAGGCCACATTATTAGAAATTGCCCGAACCAGGAGAACACGAATGGACAAGGCCGTGGAAGAGTTTTCAATATTAATGCGGTAGAGGCACAGGAAGACCCGGAGCTTGTTACGGGTACGTTTCTTATTGACAATAAATCTGCTTACGTTTTATTTGATTCGGGTGCGGATAGAAGCTATATGAGTAGAGATTTTTGTGCTAAATTAAGTTGTCCATTGACGCCTTTGGATAGTAAATTTTTACTCGAATTAGCAAATGGTAAATTAATTTCAGCAGATAATATATGTCGGAATCGAGAAATTAAACTGGTTAGCGAAACATTTAAGATTGATTTGATACCAGTAGAGTTAGGGAGTTTTGATGTGATAATCGGTATGGACTGGTTGAAAGAAGTGAAAGCGGAGATTGTTTGTTACAAAAATGCAATTCGCATTATACGAGAAAAAGGAAAACCCTTAATGGTGTACGGAGAAAAGGGCAACACGAAGCTACATCTTATTAGTAATTTGAAGGCACAAAAACTAATAAGAAAAGGTTGCTATGCTGTTCTAGCACACGTCGAGAAAGTACAAACTGAAGAAAAGAGCATCAATGATATTCCCATTGCAAAAGAATTTCCCTATGTATTTCCGAAAGAATTACCGGGATTACCCCCACATCGATCCGTTGAATTTCAAATAGATCTTGTACCAGGAGCTGCACCAATAGCTCGTGCTCCTTACAGACTCGCACCCAGCGAGATGAAAGAACTGCAAAGCCAATTACAAGAACTTTTAGAGCGTGGTTTCATTCGACCAAGCACATCACCGTGGGGAGCTCCTGTTTTGTTTGTCAAGAAGAAAGATGGTACATTCAGGTTGTGTATCGACTACCGAGAGTTGAACAAACTTACCATCAAGAACCGCTACCCACTACCGAGAATCGACGACTTATTTGATCAACTACAAGGCTCGTCTGTTTATTCAAAGATTGACTTACGTTCCGGGTATCATCAAATGCGGGTGAAAGAAGATGATATTCCAAAGACTGCTTTCAGAACACGTTACGGTCATTACGAGTTTATGGTCATGCCGTTTGGTTTAACTAATGCACCAGCTGTGTTCATGGACCTTATGAACCGAGTGTGTGGACCATACCTTGACAAGTTTGTCATTGTTTTCATTGATGACATACTTATTTACTCAAAGAATGACCAAGAACACGGTGAACATTTGAGAAAGGTGTTAGAAGTATTGAGGAAGGAAGAATTGTACGCTAAGTTTTCAAAGTGTGCATTTTGGTTGGAAGAAGTTCAATTCCTCGGTCACATAGTGAACAAAGAAGGTATTAAGGTGGATCCGGCAAAGATAGAAACTGTTGAAAAGTGGGAAACCCCGAAAACTCCAAAACACATACGCCAGTTTTTAGGACTAGCTGGTTACTACAGAAGGTTCATCCAAGAGTTTTCCAGAATAGAAAAACCCTTGACTGCATTAACGCATAAAAGGAAGAAATTTGAATGGAATGATGAACAAGAGAAAGCGTTTCAGTTATTGAAGAAAAAGCTAACTACGGCACCTATATTGTCATTGCCTGAAGGGAATGATGATTTTGTGATTTATTGTGACGCATCAAAGCAAGGTCTCGGTTGTGTATTAATGCAACGAATGAAGGTGATTGCTTATGCGTCTAGACAATTGAAGATTCACGAACAAAATTATACGACGCATGGTTTGGAATTAGGCACGGTTGTTTTTGCATTAAAGACTTGGAGGCACTACTTATATGGGGTCAAAAGTATTATATATACCGACCACAAAAGTCTTCAACACGTATTTAATCAGAAACAACTGAATATGAGGCAGCGTAGGTGGATTGAATTGTTGAATGATTACGACTTTGAGATTCGTTACCACCCGGGGAAGGCAAATGTGGTAGCCGATGCCTTGAGTAGGAAGGACAGAGAACCCATTCGAGTAAAATCTATGAATATAATGATTCATAATAACCTTACTACTCAAATAAAGGAGGCGCAACAAGGAGTTTTAAAAGAGGGAAATTTAAAGGATGAAATACCCAAAGGATCGGAGAAGCATCTTAATATTCGGGAAGACGGAACCCGGTATAGGGCTGAAAGGATTTGGGTACCAAAATTTGGAGATATGAGAGAAATGGTACTTAGAGAAGCTCATAAAACCAGATACTCAATACATCCTGGAACGGGGAAGATGTACAAGGATCTCAAGAAACATTTTTGGTGGCCGGGTATGAAAGCCGATGTTGCTAAATACGTAGGAGAATGTTTGACGTGTTCTAAGGTCAAAGCTGAGCATCAGAAACCATCAGGTCTACTTCAACAACCCGAAATCCCGGAATGGAATGGGAAAACATTACCATGGATTTCATCACTAAATTGCCAAGGACTGCAAGTGGTTTTGATACTATTTGGGTAATAGTTGATCGTCTCACCAAATCAGCACACTTCCTACCAATAAGAGAAGATGACAAGATGGAGAAGTTAGCACGACTGTATTTGAAGGAAGTCGTCTCCAGACATGGAATACCAATCTCTATTATCTCTAATAGGGATGGCAGATTTATTTCAAGATTCTGGCAGACATTACAGCAAGCATTAGGAACTCGTCTAGACATGAGTACTGCATATCATCCACAAACTGATGGGCAGAGCGAAAGGACGATACAAACGCTTGAAGACATGCTACGAGCATGTGTTATTGATTTCGGAAACAGTTGGGATCGACATCTACCGTTAGCAGAATTTTCCTACAACAACAGCTACCATTCAAGCATTGAGATGGCGCCGTTTGAAGCACTTTATGGTAGAAAGTGCAGGTCTCCGATTTGTTGGAGTGAAGTGGGGGATAGACAGATTACGGGTCCGGAGATTATACAAGAAACTACCGAGAAGATCATCCAAATTCAACAACGGTTGAAAACCGCCCAAAGTCGACAAAAGAGCTACGCTGACATTAAAAGAAAAGATATAGAATTTGAAATTGGAGAGATGGTCATGCTTAAAGTTGCACCTTGGAAAGGCGTTGTTCGATTTGGTAAACGAGGGAAATTAAATCCAAGGTATATTGGACCATTCAAGATTATTGATCGTGTCGGACCAGTAGCTTACCGACTAGAGTTACCTCAACAACTCGTGGCAGTACATAACACTTTCCACGTCTCGAATTTAAAGAAATGTTTTGCTAAAGAAGATCTCACTATTCCGTTATATGAAATCCAAATCAACGAAAAACTTCAATTCATCGAAGAACCCGTCGAAATAATGGATCGTGAGGTTAAAAGACTTAAGCAAAACAAGATACCAATTGTTAAGATTCGATGGAATGCTCGTAGAGGACCCAAGTTCACCTGGGAGCATGAAGATCAGATGAAGAAGAAATACCCGCATCTATTTCCAGAAGATTCGTCAACACCTTCAACAGCTTAAAATTTCGGGACGAAATTTATTTAACGGGTAGGTACTGTAGTGACCCGAACTTTTCCATGTTTATATATATTAATTGAGATTTATATTTACATGATTAAATGTTTCCAACATGTTAAGCAATCAAACTTGTTAAGACTTGATTAATTGAAATAGGTTTCATATAGACAATTGACCACCCAAGTTGACCGGTGATTCACGAACGTTAAAACTTGTAAAAAACTATATGATGACATATATATGGTTATATATATAGTTAACATGATATTATGATAAATAAACATATCATTAATTATATTAACAATGAACTACATATGTAAAAACAAGACTACTAACTTAATGATTTTGAAACGAGACATATATGTAACGTTTATCGTTGTAACGACATTTAATGTATATATATCATATTAGGAGATATTCGTACATCATAATATCATGATAATATAATAATTTAAAATCTCTTTTGATATTATAAACATTGGGTTAACAACATTTAACAAGATCGTTAACCTAAAGGTTTCAAAACAACACTTACATGTAACGACTAACGATGACTTAACGACTCAGTTAAAATGTATATACATGTAGTGTTTTAATATGTATTTATACACTTTTGGAAGACTTCAATACACTTATCAAAATACTTCTACTTAACAAAAATGCTTACAATTACATCCTCGTTCAGTTTCATCAACAATTCTACTCGTATGCACCCGTATTCGTACTCGTACAATACACAGCTTTTAGATGTATGTACTATTGGTATATACACTCCAATGATCAGCTCTTAGCAGCCCATGTGAGTCACCTAACACATGTGGGAACCATCATTTGGCAACTAGCATGAAATATCTCATAAAATTACAAAAATATGAGTAATCATTCATGACTTATTTACATGAAAACAAAATAACATATCCTTTATATCTAATCCATACACCAACGACCAAAAACACCTACAAACACTTTCATTCTTCAATTTTCTTCATCTAATTGATCTCTCTCAAGTTCTATCTTCAAGTTCTAAGTGTTCTTCATAAATTCTACAAGTTCTAGTTACATAAAATCAAGAATACTTTCAAGTTTGCTAGCTCACTTCCAATCTTGTAAGGTGATCATCCAACCTCAAGAAATCTTTGTTTCTTACAGTAGGTTATTATTCTAATACAAGGTAAAAATCATATTCAAACTTTGGTTCAATTTCTATAACTATAACAATCTTATTTCAAGTGATGATCTTACTTGAACTTGTTTTCGTGTCATGATTCTGCTTCAAGAACTTCGAGCCATCCAAAGATCCATTGAAGCTAGATCCATTTTTCTCTTTTCCAGTAGGTTTATCCAAGGAACTTAAGGTAGTAATGATGTTCATAACATCATTCGATTCATACATATAAAGCTATCTTATTCGAAGGTTTAAACTTGTAATCACTAGAACATAGTTTAGTTAATTCTAAACTTGTTCGCAAACAAAAGTTAATCCTTCTAACTTGACTTTTAAAATCAACTAAACACATGTTCTATATCTATATGATATGCTAACTTAATGATTTAAAACCTGGAAACACGAAAAACACCGTAAAACCGGATTTACGCCGTCGTAGTAACACCGCGGGCTGTTTTGGGTTAGTTAATTAAAAACTATGATAAACTTTGATTTAAAAGTTGTTATTCTGAGAAAATGATTTTTATTATGAACATGAAACTATATCCAAAAATTATGGTTAAACTCAAAGTGGAAGTATGTTTTCTAAAATGGTCATCTAGACGTCGTTCTTTCGACTGAAATGACTACCTTTACAAAAACGACTTGTAACTTATTTTTCCGACTATAAACCTATACTTTTTCTGTTTAGATTCATAAAATAGAGTTCAATATGAAACCATAGCAATTTGATTCACTCAAAACGGATTTAAAATGAAGAAGTTATGGGTAAAACAAGATTGGATAATTTTTCTCATTTTAGCTACGTGAAAATTGGTAACAAATCTATTCCAACCATAACTTAATCAACTTGTATTGTATATTATGTAATCTTGAGATACCATAGACACGTATACAATGTTTTGACCTATCATGTCGACACATCTATATATATTTCGGAACAACCATAGACACTCTATATGTGAATGTTGGAGTTAGCTATACAGGGTTGAGGTTGATTCCAAAATATATATAGTTTGAGTTGTGATCAATACTGAGATACGTATACACTGGGTCGTGGATTGATTCAAGATAATATTTATCGATTTATTTCTGTACATCTAACTGTGGACAACTAGTTATAGGTTACTAACGAGGACAGCTGACTTAATAAACTTAAAAGATCAAAATATATTAAAAGTGTTGTAAATATATTTTGAACATACTTTGATATATATGTATATATTGTTATAGGTTCGTGAATCAACCAGTGGCCAAGTCTTACTTCCCGACGAAGTAAAAATCTGTGAAAGTGAGTTATAGTCCCACTTTTAAAATCTAATATTTTTGGGATGAGAATACATGCAGGTTTTATAAATGATTTACAAAATAGACACAAGTACGTGAAACTACATTCTATGGTTGAATTATCGAAATCGAATATGCCCCTTTTTATTAAGTCTGGTAATCTAAGAATTAGGGAACAGACACCCTAATTGACGCGAATCCTAAAGATAGATCTATTGGGCCTAACAAACCCCATCCAAAGTACCGGATGCTTTAGTACTTCGAAATTTATATCATATCCGAAGGGTGTCCCGAAATGATGGGGATATTCTTATATATGCATCTTGTTATTGTCGGTTACCAGGTGTTCACCATATGAATGATTTTTATCTCTATGTATGGGATGTGTATTGAAATATGAAATCTTGTGGTCTATTGTTACGATTTGATATATATAGGTTAAACCTATAACTCACCAACATTTTTGTTGACGTTTAAAGCATGTTTATTCTCAGGTGAATATTAAGAGCTTCCGCTGTTGCATACTAAAATAAGGACAAGATTTGGAGTCCATGTTTGTATGATATTGTGTAAAAACTGCATTCAAGAAACTGATTTTGATGTAACATATTTGTATTGTAAACCATTATGTAATGGTCGTGTGTAAACAGGATATTTTAGATTATCATTATTTGATAATCTACGTAAAGCTTTTTAAACCTTTATTTATGAAATAAAGGTTATGGTTTGTTTTAAAAAGGAATGCAGTCTTTGAAAAACGTCTCATATAGAGGTCAAAACCTCGCAACGAAATCAATTAATATGGAACGTTTTTAATCAATAAGAACGGGACATTTCACGTAGTTGCTTAGAAGATCTTGCTTTTGAATTTGATTAAGATGTGGTAGCATATTCCCAATCGCCATGCTCGGTATTTATTTTGTGTTAAAAACAATGCGGTTGAAAATTTGTATTTTGTACGAAAGTCGTAAAACGGCCGATGTGGGCCCGGTCTCGTAAAACTCATTTTATTATTGGAACGTGTAAGTTTTAACTAATATAAAATGTTGTGAAAAGCTTTTGGTCTAAAAGTGTCGGGAAGCAAGAGATCTTTTTACGAAAATTGGAAAAAGTGGACAGCGGGCTGCCAGGCCCTGTGCGCGCCGCGCACAGGTGTGGTTGCGCGCCGCGCACCTCATCTGGTCAGCTCAGTTTTAAATTTTTTTTTATGCTGCGTTTTTGGTTCGTTAACGGGTTGGGTCGTTACATGTTATTATAAGAAAATTCGGCCAACGGCAAATATCTATCCCAACCATTACCAAAATCAATAACGCACGCTCGCAACATGTCTTCCAACGTTTGAATGGTCCTTTCTCCCTGACCATCCATCTGTAGATGATAAGCAGTGCTCATATCCAAATTTTTTCCCAAAGCTTCCTGTAGAGATTGCCGAAACCTCGATGTAAATCGACTGTCACGGTCTGAAATAATAGATACGGGAAAACCATGTCTTGAAACAATTTCTTTTAAATTCAAACGAGTAATTTTCTCCATCGAATCAGTTTCCTTAATCGGCAAGAAATGAGCTGACTTAGTGAGTCGGTAAACAATAACCCAAATGGTATTATAACCACCCACAACTCTCGGTAACTTCGTAATAAAGTCCATTGCAATACCTTCCCACTTCCACTCGGGAATCTCAGGTTGTACTAAAAGTCCGGACAGTTTCTGATGTTCAGCTTTAACTTTAGTACAAGTCAAACACTTAGCCACATAAGTAGCCACATCAGCTTTCAATTTAGGCCACCAATATAGCTCCTTGAGATCATGATACATCTTCCCTGAACCAGGGTGAATAGAGTATCTTGACTTATGAGCTTCATCTAAAACAAGTTGTCGCAAATAACCGAATTTCGGAACCTAAAGGTGTCCCGCAAAAAACCGAGTACCATCTGCACGCACCTCTAACTGTTTACTCAAGACTCTAACCTTCTCGTTCGCAAAATTATCCTCTTTCAAGGCTTCTTATTGAGCCACAAGAATCTACCTTGCGAGGTTTGTTCGAATGGTCATGTTCAAGGCTCTAAACCTGCGAGGTTCAACTCTCTCTTTTCGACTTAACGCATCGGCCACAACATTGGCCCTTCCTGGGTGATAAAGGAGTTCACAATCATAATCTTTCAATAACTCAATCCATCTTCGCTGTCTCATATTTAACTGTTTCTAATCAAGGATATGTTGAAAACTTTTGTGATCAGTGTACACTATACTTTTGACCCCATATAGATAATGTCTCCAAATCTTAAGCGCAAATACAATAGCTCCAAACTCTAAATCATGGGTTGTATAATTTTGTTCATAGATCTTTAACTGACGTGAAGTGTAAGCGATGACTTTCTTTCGTTGCATCAAAACACAACCAAAGCCCTGACGCGATGCATCAAAATAGACAACAAAATCGTCATTACCCTTAAGTAGTGATAATTTCGGAGCGGAAGTTTATTTCTTCTTCAGAGTTTGGAAAGCGGCATCTTGTTCATCCTTCCACTCATACTTCTTCCCCTTGTGCGTTAAAGCAGTTAGAGGTTTAGCTATTCGAGAGAAATCTTGAATGAACCTTCTATAATAACCTGCTAATCCTAGAAACTGACGAATCTGAGTAGGATTTTTCGAAATTTATCACTTCTCAATCGCCTCAATCTTAGCAGGCTCAACTTGAATTCCCTTCTTACTAACAACGTGTCCAAGGAATTGAACTTCTTTCAGCCAAAATGCACACTTTGAAAACTTAGCATATAGTTCTTCTTTTCTTAACAAATCGAGCACTAACTTCAAATGTTCTTCGTGCTCTTGATCACTCTTGGAGTAGATGAGAATATCATCGATGAAAACGATAAAGAATTTGTCCAGATAGGGTCTACACACACGGTTCATGAGGTCCATGAACACTGCAGGTGTGTTAGTTAATCCGAACGGCATAACAAGGAATTCGTAGTGACCATAACGAGTACGAAATGCGGTTTTCGGAACATCAGTTTCTTTAACCCGCAGTTGGTGATAACCGGAATGAAGATCGATCTTAGAATAAACAGACGAACCTTGAATTTGATCGAACAGATCATCAATTCTTAGAAGATGGTAACGGTTCTTAACTGTAAGCTTGTTCAACTCACGAAAATCAATACACAAACGGAAGGAACCATCTTTCTTTTTAACAAACAGAACTGGAGCTCCCCAAGGGGACGAACTGGGACGAATGAAATATAGTTGCAACCAACGAAGGAAGAAATATACAGAGTATCCATATCAGTGGTATAGGTGTTTAAGGCAATTCCTTCAAAGGGGATAACAAGGATCATAGATTTCAAAGTAAAATTCATTACATTTCTGAAAGGAGAACGTACGAAAGGTGTGATCTTTCAACGAGAGTGAACTTCCTCGCACAAAGAGCGAGTCAATCTAAGATTCATCCTTATTCTTAAATTAAGGTGCGGATGAAAAGAAACGTGGATCATGAGTTATAAAGAATAGTCGACTCCAAGTGAGATGAATCTCCAAAAATGATTTCGTGCACCTCAAAGTATTTAATCATAGGATCGATGTTTACGAGGGTGTCGTGGTTAGCTGTAAATATCAAGAGTGGAAACTTCTCAGATGATCTAGTGTAATATCTATCTGTGATACCAACTATAACAACAGTTGGGGTAGAAACCCACCCAGTGCCTTTCCTGAGAACAGGGTGACCACTGAACGTACCTCGGAAACTGATTTATTAGTCCGCGTTTCGGTCATGTCCAACCACAAGAGGGAAAATTTAATGAGCGCAAAGACTTCCCAACAATTTTATAAAACTACCATCCTAAGTGGCGTAAGAGTTTTTATCAATGAACTTAATGGTATGTTTCATCCTTAAACGGAGGATGAGAAGAACTGTGATCCAAACAGACTGTAGAGTAATGCGAAAATTTTAATATAATCAATCAAAGAAGTTTTGAAAAAAGCTTTAAACTTTTAATGTGACCCCGTAAACGGAACGAAATTCTTAGTAAATTTAAAAGTATGTACAACGTGTACCATTTTACGTAAAACAATTTGACTTAGTTAAACAACTCAATAAAGGAGTTATTTTAAAATAATTTTGAAGGTATAATTTAGTATGTACTAACCAACATAACTTAAGTTAAATTTATTTATTTAATTTTATACGTACATATGTGATTGTATAAATTGCATACGTGACAGAAAATCTTATTTCTTCCATTCGTCCATAAATCCCATGAGGACCGCCCAATTAAACAAATGTGTGAAAATTCTGATGATAAGCAGGGTATTCATATTTCAGAGGTTACGAGTTGAAATAAGATCATAGAAGATCGAGTGAAGGACTTGAATCGTCGTGCGACATTTGACCAACAAATGTTACGAGGTCATGAAAACCAATGAGCTAAATATTGTTTTGACTATTATCAGGACACAAGTCCTTGGGCAAACTGTTCACGTGCGAAGCTGTCGCTAACAAGTGAGGTATAAAGGATAAAGCATGAGATATGTAGTTTGGTTAAAACGAGTTTCCCGTATCTCAACAATTTAGAAAATGAGTACTTTCCTTACTCATGTAATAACATTGGAATTTTCTGAATGAGTGGTGTAAAAATTTTCTTTGACTCGCTTTCTATTCCTCATGTCACAATATTGGAATTTCTATATGAATTAACGTAATATAATATAATCACGTTGGCCTGAGGTCATTATATTATACTAATTCATAGTTCCATTCCAATAGCACTACATGAGGTCAGGACACGCGATCAACCTCGAATTTCCACACAATTTCTCTTAAACCATTTCTTAAACAATGTACTAAGGATAGCACAAATGACAAAAACATCAAAAGTAATGAATAAGAGTAACGATGACATAAAAATATCTTTAAAGTCTCAAAATCATCACGTGTCAAGAATGACATTTCTGGTTCGCAACCCAAAGCATAAAGGCCCAACGGCAAAAAGGCACGTAATATAACAAGAATGTTATATACTTAAACATAATAGCTGACATTGAAATGCCGAGCATTTAGAAGTCAAGAATGACATCTCACGTAATATAACTCAAACGTTATATACATAACCATAATAGATGACATAGAAATATCGAGAATTTCAGAAGTCAAGAATGACATCCATCGGTTTCACTATCCGAGGTGTTCTTATAAAGATAAACTCGCATGAGTCGGAGAATATGTTTAAATCGGAATGGGAGTTCCTCCCGGATTCAGAACATAACAGAGATGTACATATATGAAAACAATATACATACCAATACGATACAAATAATCACATATAATAATATATTATAGGTCGGGCTGTAGACTAGACTCACTAATGCACCCTATTGACTCGGGTAACGACATCAATGCAGCCTAACTCCCTACAACCAAAGCTTTGATACCAACTTTGACGACCCGTCAAAGTACACTTGATGACCATCGTTATCTTGGTCCCACAACTTGATCATAAATCTATATGAATTTGATAAATAACCTTGCATTCTTTATTTAAAAATGATTTCCTATAAAAGAAACCTACCCAAAATATGTAAGTTTAGAAAAACCGTACATAAATTCTTAACCAAAAGTTGACCAAAACAAAGTCAACAAACACCCACAATTTAATGTTTCAAAATATAATGCAAGTTAATGTTTAACAAAAGCTGCCATCATAAATATGTAGACTCTCTAAGCAAAACGGAAGCAATCAATCATGAACCTGAGAATAAAACATGCGAGTAACTGTCAACAAAAATGTTGAGTGAATTATAGGTTTAATATTGCAAACAATATTTAAATTAAACCATAAATATTTATGTTTGAAAACATAAAAACTCATTTTGGACCACAAAATTATATGCTCGAAAACATATAAAAACATTATTCCATTATCCGTGAGCCACCTGGTAACCACTTAACCAATTCCACCCTTACCAAACAACAATATACACTGAACAGGTGTATCTTCAAATAATTACGAAGTACTAATACATTTCGATTATAAATTTCTAGCACAACTAGCTCGAAATGGGGTTGTCAAACCCAATAGATCTATCCATAGGATTCGCGTTCACCAGTAGAAACCAGTGATTACAATTATCAGATTATGGAATATTTTTGTTCGACTCACAATGAATAATTTAAACCAACTTCCACTTGTGTCCAATATGAAAAAAAATAAAATGCATGTATTCTCATCCCAAAAGATTTAAAATAGAAAAATGGAACTATAAATCACCTTAACGTAAGGAAGCAATAACACAGAAATTGCGAACAGCAAAAGGTAAAACGGTCAAAAATGATCACAACACTGACCTATAAATAAAGCAGGTCGATATAAATAATTAACTTAGGTCAAGTCTTAGTATGATAGCTATAGTACTTGTTGCAAATAAGCATAGAACAACACTCAGTATGTTTCGGTATGATCAGGACAGCGTTTAACACGTACTTTCTATTATTAGAAAGTTTATATTTTTGGCAGGTTTCCATTTCTGGAAAAATTCTATTTTTGGAAAGTTTCTATTTTAGGAAAGTTTCTATATTTATAAAGTTTCTATTTTAGGAAAGTTTCTATATTTAGAAAGTTTCCATATTTAGAAAGTTTCTAATTTTAGAAAGTTTTTAACTTAGGAAAGTTTCCTTAATTAGAAAGTCAACAAAAGTCAACTGAAAGTCAAAGTCAATCGAAAGTTAACTCAAAAGTCAACCTTGGTCAAACATAGTCAACATTAGCTTTTTAAAGAATAAGTTATAGTAATAATATAAGTTATAATGTTATTTAAAGTCATATATGTATAATTATGTCATTACATAAGTTTAATTAAATTAAATTGAATTAATAAAGTTAGCATAAGTTTAAATGATATAATTAATATAACATAAGTATTTAATTTATTAATTAAATATTAGTCGTAACATAAGTATTATTAATTAATAATAAATTTTTAATCATATCATAATTATTATTAATTAATATTGAATTATTAATCATATCATAAGTATTTTAATTATAATTATTAAACCATAAGTATTTAATAATTAAATTATAATTAAATAATAACTAAGTCTTATAATAATTAAATAATTATTTAATCTTTATTATAAGTCTTATAATAATAATCTCATAATATAAGTTTAATACTTATTATAAGTATTTTTCATTAATAATAAAAGTATTATTAATCATAAGTTTAATTAAAAGTTTAATTAAATCATAAAGTAATTAATAAATGATATAATAAATATATATATCATAAGTCTCAAATAAAATTAATTACTTTTATATCATAATTAATTTAATAATAATGAAAATCATTATTTATATCATAAGTTAAATTTTATAACCATAAGTTTAATTAAAACGTTCGTCGGGTCATATCTTGAGCCTCGGGTGTCGGTTTTCGACGAGTCTTATATATATCCTCATCAAACCAATCTACCTAACACATTAGTGTACTCATGAAAACTCTAAAATCATACACCAAGTCATGACCTACAGCCATGAATCAACTTGGAACTTTAATCCGTTCAAAAACTTGTTTTAGTCGTACCGGGTGATTCGTGGCTCGGATTTCGATGACCCGAACATGGATGTTCATCCAATCATCAATCCTAACACACTATTACACCCTAGAGACTCTAAAACTGGTCACAAAGTCTGAACCCAACTGATTGCATTCATTTTTACATTTTAATCTCATGAAAACACTAAATCAAGCATAACTTTTGATCCAGGACTCGAAATAACATGAATCCAAAGTCCAAAATTATTGTCTTGATGAGAGGAACTCATCTAAACAATTTATTTAATCAAAAACACAGGTTAAGTTTACTTATTTTAACAAAATATCTGCTGTCCAATTTTAATCATACCGAAAACATACATAAACGAGCATTTCTACGCATCAATTCAACAATACAACAAGATACAAGTACTATAACATCAAAATAATATCATAATCAGTAAAAATAAATGAAATTGAAATACCTAGGGTTTATGTTTATACCCTAATCAAAAGATGAGAAGAAGGATGATATAGAACGCAAAAAGGAGCACCCGATTGTGTAACAAGTCTTGAGAAATGATGATCAATTGATGTTTGATTGTATGGTTGCTTGTGGTGGCTGAAAATGATGATAATGGAGCAAGGAAAATCGGTCATAAGGAGGTGGGAGGAGAAATGAGAGCCAAAAGTAGGTTTAGGTTAGAAAAATAAGGATAAATGAAAATGAAATGGAAAAAAAATCAAAGGAAGGGTAAGTAGGGTAGGGTTGGCCAAAATTGTGAGGGATTGGGCCCCTCATGGCCCAATTTGATCAAATAGATCAAAGCTTGTGGCCCGAAAGCCTGAACGAATCCCGATTCACGAAAACACTGTTACGCGATTAAATTTCCGAAAAGAACACGCATCCGCGAAAAATAAAATATAGAAATACTTTATATACCCATATGATATAAAAATATCATAATTAAAATGATTTGGATTCAAAAATCTCAAAAGTCCAACCGTTGATTTAAAAACCAAAATGATATAGAAATCCACGACACGTAGAAACGTACAATTTTAAATACGAATACAAATATTCATATAACACATAATAAATAATATACTATTACTAAAATAATAATATAAGTCATAGAAATGACGTGGCATAAATAACAATTAACGGACGTTAAATAATAAACGGTAAAAGATAACGGACAAAGTAGGGTCGTGACATGTAACCTGTTAGGATTGCGACACGTGTACGACTAACTGTGCGCCTTACGCGTTTTTTTTTCTTCCATTTTTAGGCCCTAACCGTTTATGCTATAATTAGGGCGATTATTTTACCACATTTGGTAAAAATTCAAAAAATCCATCTCTTCTCTACTTTGCAACTCCGATCAAGTTCCGGCTAGTTTCTCGTTTCTTAACCCAGGTCAATGCAATCTTCCATCTTCATCCCCTTTTTTAAGTTGTAAATATGTGTTCTGCATCTTCAACCACCTTCCAAGTCCATTCCATCTCCTCAACCCTAGATGATGAATCCATACCAGCTATTATCGACTGGTATCCACCAATTGCCCAATACACCCCTACCCTTCCACTCACAAATCAACGAGCCCATAAACCCCCAACCAACATGGTTGGATTCTACGATGTAACCCTAGAAGTCAGAAACACTCGCATTCCTCCGACTAACTTTTTCATGGCGGTTTTGTCATCGTATAACATTGGCCTGGGGCAATTACATCCCTATACTGCTGCTCGTCTATCGTTATTTGAGATGTGGTGTAGGGCGAACAACTAGGAACTGTCGATTAACGTCTTCAAAAACATTTTCCGTTACCAAGTTAATGAGCACGATTGGTACAATTTCACCGTTTGGGCAGCTTTTACGTCTGGTTTGAAGAAGGGTTTAAATACCTCCTAGATAGATTCTTTTTACTATGTCGATAACAAATTCGTTCCTCAACAATTCGCTAACTTTCTTCAATGGCATTCTGGTGCTAACACTGCTTTAAATTGCCTCCCCCCCCCCTCAATGACACCGCCAGAACAGGAACAGTTTAACCTCTATCCCGGTAAGAAACTAAGCATTCGGGTTTACTTAACGAAAGGGGTATAATTTTATCTTTGAAATAATTACGCATCATTTACCTTTAGATAGAGAGTATGCTAACCATTGTATGTCATTGTTTGCAGAGATAAATCTTTACCAGGTTATGGTTGAAGAAAGTTTGAAGGGTTATTCTATGAAAAAGGAAGTTGCTGATGAAGATGTTCCAGTCAATGTCGTAGATGATTTAAACGCTCTGGTTGAGGACGATGAATAGCCACTCAAGCGCAGAAGCTCCGTGCGTTTGAATCCTCCAGTGAAGAAGAAGAAGTCCGACGCCCCATCCTCCGAAGGTATAACATTGTATAGCGTACAGATTTCATTATATCATACCTTCATTGTTTGTTTAGAAACTAACATATACGTTTCTGTATTTCCAGTTGTGAACCTTGAGGAAGATGCAGCCCTAATAGTGACTCTTGTCCAGCCTGCCATCAATGCACCCATGCCCACACCTGCGCCCTCAGCAACATCTGCGCCCCTTGAATCAACTACCTGGATGCCCGCAACATGTTCTAATCCAGTCCAAATCGCTATTATTGCGCCCTTGCCAACCAATCCTGCAACTCCTCCTACTACTGGTCCCTCGATTGCTTATGTCTCAGGTCCCAAACTGAACATCAACCCTTATGCACCCATCCGCATTGATAACTTGGAAGCGATTCTAAATGTTTCGAAGCATGCTGCATCGGAACAGCACATGTATATGCAAGGATGTGCTCATGCTGACATAAGGCGTGAGTTAAAGAAGATGACGCCAGATCAAAAGGAATGCTTTGATACACAGCTATCGTTTCTGACATGGGTAAGGGATTGTGATCGTTTAAAAAGTGAGCGTTCTCATAAGGCAGAGGTGAATCTATCTGGGCAGTTATAGATGAGGTTGATTGCCCTAGAGTCGAAGCTTAAAGTGGTTGATGAAGCATTGAAAATAGTGGAGGCCACTGTTGAAGTGTTAAAGAAGGAAAAGGTTGAGCTTCTAAATGCACAAGCTGATCTGGTAGAGGAAAAAAATTTGCTCAAGGAGGAACTTGCTACTGCTAATTCCAACCTTGATTTTTTAACCTTTGAAAAATAGGACATCTCCGCGCACCTTGATCGGGTGGCCGCTGGTCGTGATTCAACGTTAAACAACTTTGCCGCAGTGAAAGCTGCTCTTTCGCAAATTGCATCAAAGGTTCTCAGCTCTTCCACCATTGGCAAAATTTACTCAGACGCAATCAGGGCCATCAAAGCATTGGAGAGGGTAAACTTTTGGAAGCTCATTTCAGACAACATAGAGGTTCCAACAGATTTGCCCAAAGTTGTTGCTGATTAGCTTGAGAGTGATTCTTTAGCCAAGGCGCTCGAGTCCAGTCGTGCGATGGAGAACATTTAAATTCAATCCTTGATTCAAGAAAGTGTTAACCATGCGACCTCAGTGCAGGATTTGTTAGAGCTCGTGATGTAAGGAGGTGAGCCAGAGGGCTCGGGCACTGCTATGGCGTGCTTTGTGAGGCGCATAGTAGTTTTTTGAAGTGACAGGTGTATAGGTGAGCCATAGGCATATAACATCTTCAGCCCTGTACGCCCGCACTTTGGGGGGTACATCTGCAGGGAGCATGCTCGGTTATAGGTGCTACCTGCAATAAGGATGTGCTCCCCGCCTTTCAGTACAAGACCACATATAGGTCAAACTTTGTTTTTCTTTTTACATGGGGTGATCCGCCTGATCGCTGCGAGCGAGGGTTTGAAGGATCATTCCCATTAGTGTAGGGCAGTGTTCCAAATAATGCCAGGTAGTTTAGATTTTCCTTTCTTTCTTTCTTTTTTATTTTTGGGCCTGCGTGCAAATCATTAAAGCTTAGGCCTGTGTGCCATATTTTGCATATTGGGCCTGCGTGCCCTTAGTACTTTTTAATGTTTTCTTTTGGTACTATTGCAACATTAATGAAATTTCTTTTGCTAACTTTATTGTTTCAAGTCTTCATTACTCTTATCAAATATCGTAGTTGTGATGCATACAAACAAATGTATACTTTGTTTATTATCAAAGTTTAATAATGCTAACCAACTATTGTGGACATAGCAAGTGCTTTTCATTTCATTACTAAGTAAAGTACTTAGAGTCTTCCAAGTGAACCAACACTTACGTTAGTGGGCAAGCAACCCCAATGCTTGTCGTTTATAGTCATGACTTGTAGTATTCTAGTCTGTGATAGTGTGTTGGTCTAGAAAAACCAAAGTCTATTACCCACCCTAAAATCTAGCCTTGTAACCAAACAGGCATCTGCCACGAGGGAGCTAGAGATCACCCCTTAAAAGGCAGGATGGACGTAACTGCTATCAAAATGTGCGTTGAAACATAACCAAATGTTTCCATACAAAAATTAAATTTATTTATGACAAAATAAATAAAATCTAAAAGTCATAACCAAATGACAAACCATTACAACCAAAAAGAAATACTAATTGTCTTTGGAAATAAAGCAACATTTTAAGTATACTGGAAAATGTAAGTGCTCAAAGTGCGGGTTGATAAATCCCGTGTGTTGCAGCCTGACAATTATATATAGCATCTTTTCAGATTGGTTGCATGCCAAGTATGAGGTACTCGTCTTCCAGTTACTTCAGCTAGGATATAAGATCTTGTAGCACTTGTGCCAATTATTTCATAGGGACATTCCCAATTAGGTCCAAGCTTTCCAATATCCTCTGCTCGGCTTGCCTCATTATTGTGCCACACATACTCTCCCACTTTAAATAACAATGGCTTGACGCGCTTATCATAATACTTGGAGATTTTCTGCTTGTTCATGGCTTCTCGTATAGCTACAATTTCTCTGCGCTCCTCTAGCATGTCTAGGTTAGCGTGCAAGCCTTCACCATTGCTTGACTCATCATAGCTTTGAACTCTCTTCGTGGGCACCAATATTTCCGCAGGGATAATAGCTTCAGTCCCATAAACTAAGCTAAAAGTAGTTTTACATGTGCTATTCTTATGAGTAGTTCGATGCGCCCATAATACACTTGGGAGTTCATCGACCCATTCATTTACATATAAGCCCAAGCGTACCTTTATCCCCTTTACAATATCCCAGTTTTGTTACTTCACATTACCCATTCGCCTGGGTGTGCGACCGATGTGAAAGATTGCTTAATATTCAGGTCTTGGCACCAGGACCGGAATGGTTCTCCTTCTAACACCATTATCGTTGACGATTTCATTGGGAATACCAAACCTGCACACAATATCTTCCCAAAAGAAGTTGTGAATGCTCCTGCTAGTAATTGTTACTAATGCCTTCGCCTCCACCCATTTAGTAAAGTAATCAATTGCTACCACTAAGAATTTGATTCCCCCTGAGTAAACAATGATTGCATTAATACTATGAAAGCGCATAGTTAGCAAAGTATTATTCATATAAATTATTCCACGCGTACCTGAGCACGCGGTACTAGGGCCGACAATGTCGATGGACCACTTGCAGAATGGCCAAGCCACCCTATTAGTATCATAGGATGTTGCGGTGCTCTGTTGATGGGCACGTGCTGTTGACATGATTGACATGTTCTCACGACCTCAGATGCATCTTCGTGAATGGTGGGCCAGTAATACCCAATGCGCATAACCTTTGCGGCTACTATAGCCGGAGTGCAGAGCACAATACCCTTCATGAATCTCTCTGAGCACTTCTTACGCTTGATTTGGACCAATACATAGCATGCTTGGCCCAAGGAACGACTTTCTGTAAAGAGCTCCATCCACCAAAGTGTACATGGGCGCTTTCATGCGTACCTTTCTCGCTTCCTTTTCGTCTGTAGGGAGCATTCCTTCTATTAAAAACTTAGTTATGGGTGTCATCCAGTTTGGGCTTTCCTCCTCGATAGGCGCGACGGTGGATTTCTCATCAATAGATTTTTGCGTTAGTTATTCCACCCATACATTTCTGCGCAAGTGATCAAAGGCTAGAGCAGCCACCCATACAATTCCCAAGGTTGACTTTCCAGTGGTTCGGTTGTGATACTCTCCTTTGATGCTTCTATCTCGACCGTAGTTTCAGCCAAGTAATCTGCCAATATCTATCCTTTGGCAGCTGTTCGCGGAGAGAAGTTTATTTCGTGCTCCCCCAATTCTATGCCTAATTTAGCCAATCGCCCCGAAACGTCAGGTTTGTACAGCACCTGTGATGATACAATCATTGTCAGTATGTCGCATCTAATCCATGCACGCTAAAAGTGACTTATAAGATTGAGTTATACATAGGTAGCACGTTCCGCGACTTGTACCTGTCTTATTGGTTGGTCAGTCAATACCACTATAGGATGCACTTGGAAATATCGACGCAACCTACGAGTTGTGTGCACAAGCGCGTATACCAACTTTTCCATTGGAGTGTAATTAACCTCACTACCACTAAGCGCCTTACTGACAAAGTATACATGCATCTGTACCCGCGTTTTAGAGAATGGGTTGCACATACAAATAAACATATAACTTTCTATGCGTATAAAAAATAAACAAAGCATGATACATACCTGCCCCCTATCTGTGACAAGAACAGAGCTTATGGCTTCTTTCGAAGACGTAAGATACAGCATTAATGTTTCTCCTACCACTGGCGCGGTTAAAGTAGGCAATTCTTTCAAAAGCGCCTTCATTTCTAGAAAAGCTTTCTCGGCCTCCTCTGTCCACTTGAAGTCTGACTTTTTCAATAAGTTCTTTAAAGTATGGAAGAATGGCAAAGACCTCTCTGCTTCTTTTAACAAGAAGCATGTTAGTGCATCTTTTCTGGATTTTGGTGACTACATCTGTTCCACCGCTTCAATTTTATTAGGATTTGCACGAATTCCTCTTGGGGTTACTATGTGCCCCAGGAATTTTCCCACTTCTTCCCCAAAACTACACTTTGCGAACTTAAGCTTCATGTTGATTTTGCGCAGGGATTTGAACGTTTCAAGTATGTCATCCAGCAGTTGCACTTCCGTATTTCTTTTGATAACCAAATCGTCAACATAAGCTTCAAGGTTCCTACCGATTTAGTCTTTAAACGCAGCATCGACCACTCGCTGATAGGTTAGGCCCGCGTTTTTCAGTCCAAAGGGCATTTTTGTATAATAATAGATCCCTTGATCTGTATGGAACGCGGTCTTGTCCTCTTCGCCATCTGAATCTAATGGTACCCCTTGTACACATCCAAGAAACATTTAAATCTGGACCCAGATAATGATTCAACTTTCCAATCTATCTTCGGAAGAGGATAGTTGTCTTTGGGACACGCTTTGTTAATATCCTTGAAATCAACGCACGTGCGTCATGAACCATCAGCCTTTTTGAGTAAGATGGGATTTGCTACCCAAGTTTGATAGTGCACCTCCCTAAGTGTGTTCGCATTCACTAGCTTTTCCACCTCCATTCGCTGCCATTCTCTTCTTTCCGGGGCCATAGGCCTTTTCTTTTATCGCACCAGAGTTAAACTTGGGCTAGCATATAACTTGTGCTCTGCTATTTCGCGAGGTACTCCCGTCATGTACTCTTCACTCCACGCAAAAACAACCATATTGGTTATCAGCATATTCCGCAACTTGACTTTGACGTTGTTGGATAAGTTGCCCCCAATCTGAATTCGCTTGTCTGGCTACTTTGGATTGACAATAATAGTGCAGCTTCACATTTGTTCATCAATGGTAGGAAGTGATTTTGGTGGCGTGATGGATGCACAAAGCGCCCTTTCAGACTCTGTCCGGATGATTGCTATTCCTTGCTTGGTAGGAAATTTTATCATACCATGAACTGTTGAAGGCACCGCGCTAAACTTCTGCAAAGTAACTCTTCCTAAAAGCGCATTGTAACAAGAGTAAGAGCGTACCATGCAAAATTCAATGGGCACAGCTCGAGAGCGAGAGGGATCATTATCATCTGCTAATTCCAATTCGAGTTCAATACACCCCAACGGCCATGCCTGTAGTGACCCGAACTTTTCCATGTTTATATATATTAAATGAAATTTATACTTACATGATTAAGTGTTTCCAACATGTTAAGCAATCAAACTTGTTAAGACTTGATTAATTGAAATAGGTTTCATATAGACAATTGACCACCCAAGTTGACCGGTGATTCACGAACGTTAAAACTTGTAAAAACTATATGATAACATATATATGGACATATATATAGTTAACATGATATTATGATAAGTAAACATATCATTAAGTATATTAACAATGAACTACATATGTAAAAACAAGACTACTAACTTAATGATTTTGAAACAAGACATATATGTAACGATTATCGTTGTAACGACATTTAATGTATATATATCATATTAAGATATATTAATACATCATGATATCATGATAATGTAATAATTTAATATCTCATTTGATTTAATAAACAATGGGTTAACAACATTTAACAAGATCGTTAACCTAAAGGTTTCAAAACAACACTTACATGTAACGACTAACGATGACTTAACGACTCAGTTAAAATGTATATACATGTAGTGTTTTAATATGTATTCATACACTTTTGAAAGACTTCAAGACACTTATCAAAATACTTCTACTTAAAAAAATGCTTACAATTACATCCTCGTTCAGTTTCATCAACAATTCTAATCGTATGCACCCGTATTCGTACTCGTACAATACACAGCTTTTAGATGTATGTACTATTGGTATATACACTCCAATGATCAGCTCTTAGCAGCCCATGTGAGTCACCTAACAAATGTGGGAACCATCATTTGGCAACTAGTATGAAATATCTCATAAAATTACAAAAATATGAGTAATCATTCATGACTTATTTACATGAAAACAAAATTACATATCCTTTATATCTAATCCATATACCAACGACCAAAAACACCTATAAACACTTTCATTCTTCAATTTTATTCATCTAATTGATCTCTCTCAAGTTGTATCTTCAAGTTCTAAGTGTTCTTCATAAATTCTACAAGTTCTAGTTTCATAAAATCAAGAATACTTCCAAGTTTGCAAGCTTACTTCCAATCTTGTAGAGTGATCATCCAACCTCAAGAAATCTTTCTTATTTACAGTAAGATATCTTTCTAATACAAGGTAATACTCATATTCAAACTTTGATTCAACTTCTATAACTATAACAATCTTATTTCGAGTGGAAATCTTACTTGAACTTGTTTTCGTGTCATGATTCTATTTCAAGAACTTTCAAGCCATCCAAGATCCTTTGAAGCTAGATCCATTTTTCTCATTTCCAGTAGCTTTATCCAAAAAACTTGAGGTAGTAATGATGTCCATAACATCATTCGATTCATATATATAAAGCTATCTTATTCGAAGGTTTGAACATGTAATCACTAGAACATAGTTTAGTTAATTCTAAACTTGTTCGCAAACAAAAGTTAATCCTTCTAACTTGACTTTTAAAATCAAATAAACACATGTTCTATATCTATATGATATGCTAACTTAATGATTTAAAACTGGAAAACACGAAAAACACTGTAAAACCGGATATACGCCGTCGTAGTAACACCGCAGGCTGTTTTGGGTTAGTTAATTAAAAACTATGTTAAACTTTGATTTAAAAGTTGTTCTTCTGGGAAAATGATATTTATTATGAACATGAAACTATATCCAAAAATCATGGTTAAACTCAAAGTGAAAGTATGTTTTCTAAAATGGTCATCTAGACGTCGTTCTTTCGACTGAAATGACTACCTTTACAAAAATGACTTGTAACTTATATTTTCGACTATAAACCTATACTTTTTATATTTAGATTCATAAAATAGAGTTCAATATGAAACCATAGCAATTTGATTCACTTAAATCGGATTTAAAATGAAGAAGTTATGGGTAAAACAAGATTGGATAATTTTTTCTTGTTGTAGCTACGTAAAAATTGGTAACAAATCTATATTAATTATATCCTAGCTAACTTATATTGTATTATATATGTATTCTAATATATTATGTAATCTTGGGATACCATAGACACGTATGTAAATATTTTGACATATCATATCGACCCATGTGTATATATTATTTGGAACAACCATATACACTCTATATGCAGTAATGTGAGAGTTAACTATACAGGGTTGAGGTTGATTCTAAAAATATATATACTTTGAGTTGTGATCTAGCCTGAGACGTGTATACACTGGGTCGTGGATTGATTCAAGATAATATATATCATTTTTTTCTGTACATCTAACTTTGGACAACTAGTTGTAGGTTACTAACGAGAACAGCTGACTTAATAAATTAAAACATCAAAATGTATTAAAAGTGTTGTAAATATATTTTGAACATACTTTGATATATATGTACATATTTGTTATAGGTTCGTGAATCGACCAGTGGCCAAGTCTTACTTCCGACGAAATAAAAATCTGTGAAAGTGAGTTATAGTCCCACTTTTAAAATCTAATATTTTGGGATGAGAATACATGCAGTTTTATAAATGTTTTACGAAATAGACACAAGTAATTGAAACTACATTATATGGGTGAATGATCGAAGCCGAATATGCCCCTTTTGCTTGGTAACCTAAGAATTAGTAAACCGATCTACTAATTGACGTGAATCCTAAAGATAGATCTATTGGGCCTAACGAACCCCATCCAAAGTACCGGATACTTTAGTACTTCGAATTCGTTTTTATCATGTCCGAAGGATTTCCCGGAATGATAGGGGATATTCTAATATGCATCTTGTTAATGTCGGTTACCAGGTATTCACCATATGAATGAATTTTATCTCTATGTATGGGATGTATAATGAAATATGAAATCTTGTGGTCTATTATTATGATTTGATAATATATAGGATAAACCGATAACTCACCAACATTTTTGTTGACGTTTTAAGCATGTTTATTCTCATGTGATTATTAAGAGCTTCCGTTGTTGCATACTAAAATAAGGACAAGATTTGGAGTCCATGCTTGTATGATATTATGTAAAAACTGCATTCAAGAAACTTATTTTTGATGTAATATGTTCTTATTGTAAACCATTATGTAATGGTCGTATGTAAACGGTATATTTTAGATTATCATTATTTGATAATCTACGTAATGCTTTTTAAACCTTTATCGATAAAATAAAGGTTATGGTTGTTTTAAAAATGAATGCAGTCTTTGAAAAACGTCTCATATAGAGGTCAAAACCTCGCGACAAAATCAATTAATATGGAACGTTTATAATCAATATGAACGGGACATTTCAGTTGGTATCCGAGCGTTGGTCTTAGAGAACCATAAAATTGCATTAGTGTGTCTTACTGAGTTTGTTAGGATGCATTAGTGAGTCTGGACTTCGACCGTATTTTTCTTTAAAAAAAAAAATGATTGCTTAACATATTTTTTTGTTGGAAACTATATATTGTTAACATGTAAATATTATGTGATATATTAATCTCTTAATGTGTTAGATATTGTGTGATAGATGTCTACCTATACTACAAATCCCATTGATTCACCTAATAATAATGAAGAGTCGAATATATTTTTGGAAGAGGAACCGGAGGAGGAGGAACTGGAAGAGGAGGAACCGGAAGAAGAGGAACTAGAAGATGAGGAATCAGAAGAGGAGGAACCAGAAGAAGAAGAGGTTCCGGAGGAAGAAATATTGATACCTATAGTAAATCGATTAAATAAAAGAAAATCCTCAACCAACGGACCAAAGTTAATAATGGTCAATGGTGTTTCCGCCGAGGAAGCAAAATATTGGGAAGATTTCCAATTTTTCGGTGAATCGGATTCCGATGAGGATTCCGATGATGTTATAGAAATTACCTCGACCCAATTTAATAAAGCGAAAGAAAATAATAAGGGAAAAGGTATAAAAATAGAGAAACCCGATTCCAACCCCGATGAACTTTATATGTATCGACAACATCCGTATTTTCTAAAATGTAACAATGACCTGGGAACCTCTAAACCACCAGTTTTTTCTAAACCATTATAAAAAACGATGGCTCGTATTAGAGGAACATCATATATTCCTAGAAAATTAGGAAAACGAACCAAGTCCGAAGAAGAAGAAACCGGTGATTCAGATTAAAGGGTTGTAATCATGTTGTGTATTATATGTATTGTAGTGTGCTTATACTTTTATGTTCTGTGTAAAAATTTCTTGTATTGTTTGTTAATTATCTTTTACGAATCTAATCCTTGTCTATTTTACAGTATAAAAACAAAATGGACGTTAAGGGTAGACGACCGAATATTTTAGAAGACCTACCAGAGGATATGATTGAGGAAATCTTGTCTAGAGTCGGTCAGAATTCATCAGCACATTTAGTTATGGCGAAATTAACTTGTCAAACATTTGAAAGACTTTCCGGAAATGCCTTAGTTTATAAAAGGCTTTCCTTTGATAGGTGGGGTATATCACATTGGGGAGACCGTAAGTTACGCCGTGTTTTCTTTAAAGCGTTAAATGCGGGGAACCCAAATGCAATTTTACGCTACGGGTTAAGAACCTATTTTGACTCAACATATCCCAACATAGGATTTCGTGAATTAGAAAGAGCTTCTAACATGCAACATAATGAAGCATGTTATGCTTACGGGTTAGTGATGTTCGCTTCTTACCAAAGTGAGAAAAAGAACATCGGATTGCAGCTTTTAAATAAAACTTTTCCACAAGTGACGGCTTCAGTAGTTGGGGTGAGAAATAAGGTTTTTAGATTATTACGGGGCTGTTGGACATTACGAAACCGTCGTCCTTTTGATGACGTTACAACACGCTGCCTAGCCAATGGTCATAACGGTTATTTTCCACAAGACCAAGGATGGGAAGTCGTCTTAGTAAAACTAGAATGCATGACTTGTTTCTGGACTTATGAATTACGTGTCTTTATTTCCTTTGTTGAACAACTTGCGTATTAACTAGGTTTATCTTCAAAACTGTCCTGTATCAAAGTGTACTATATTTCATGTTATATGTAATATAGCGATGTTGTAAGTTTGAAGAATATTTATATGTGATATATTATTATAATCAGTTTTTCATATGGAATTGTAGTAGTTAAATTGTATATTAGCTACTAAGTATGAACTTAACGGGTAGGTAGTACCCGAATTTAAACTTATAAAACGCTATTATGAAGAAAAAGCTTTTATAAATGAGTTCATATTATGCTACGAAATACTATTGACTACTCTTAATATTCTGTATGATTAACTCTATTCAGTTGGCTATTTTGAAGGAAATGGCACCGACAACTCGACAAACCATGAATATAAGCGAAGAGGAATTTCGTATCTTTCTTGCTGCAAACATAGCCGCAGTACAGGCTGCGCTACATACCAACAATAATTCTGAATCTAGCAACGCAGCTAACGGCTCAAGAAATTGTGTAGGATGCACCTACAAAGAATTCACTGCCTACAAACCTTTGAAATTTGATGGAACCGAAGGACCAATTGGATTGAAACGGTGGACCGAGAAAGTCGAATCGGTGTTTGCCATAAGTAAGTGTACTGAAGAGGACAAAGTTAAGTACGCTACGTATACCTTCACAGGTACTGCGTTAACGTGGTGGAACACCTATCTTGAACAGGTAGGACGAAATGCTGCTTACGCACTACCGTGGTCGGAATTCAAGCAATTGATGAACGAGCAGTACCGTCCTAGAAACGAAGTCAATAAACTCAAGGCAGAACTTAGAGAGTTACGAACACAAGGGTTTGACGTTACCACATATGAACGACGATTCACAGAGTTGTGCCTATTGTGTCTGGGAGCATTCGAAGATGAAGAAGAGAAGATCAACGCATTTGTAAAAGGGTTACCAGTAAGGATTCAAGAAGATGTAAGTTCACACGAGCCCGCTTCTATACAGAAGGCAAGTCGAATGGCTCATAAACTCATAAATCAGATTGAGGGAAGAATTAAAGAGCAGGCGGCTGAAGAAGCCAACACAAAACAACTCAAGAGGAAGTGGGAGGAAAACGGTGACAAGAGTCACTAGTACAACAACGATAACAATTACCACCACAATCGCAACAACTATCCCAACAACTGCAATAATAATCGCAACAATAACCGCAATCCTAACAATAACAACAACAAACATCCCAACAACAACAACAACTACAACAACCGTTTCAACAAAAATAACAATCCCAACAACAACCTCAATAACAACAACGGCAACAAAAACCAAAAACAGCCATGTCATAGGTGTGAAGAAAATCACCAGGGGTTTTGCACGACATTTTGCAACAGGTGTAAAAGAAATGGTCATAACGAGACAAAGTGTGAGGTCTACGGACCAAAGTTTAACAGAACTAAGGGAGCAAATAATGCCGGAACAAGTAATGTCGAAACGAATAGTGTCGGAGCAAGTAATACCAACGTTGTTTGTTATAAATGTGGAAAACCGGGCCATATTATTAGAAATTGCCCGAATCTGGGGAATACTAATGGGCAGGGCCGTGGAAGAGTTTTCAATATTAATGCGGCAGAAGCACATGAAGGCCCGGAGCTTGTTACGGGTATGTTTCTTATTGACGATAAATCTGCTTATGTTTTATTTGATTCGGGTGCGGATAGAAGCTATATGAGTAGAGAATTTTGTGCTAAATTAAGTTTCCCATTGACGACTTTGGATAGTAAATTTTTACTCGAATTAGCAAATGGTAAATTAATTTCAGCAGATAATATATGTTTGAATCGATAAATTAAACTGGTTAGCGAAACATTTAAGATTGACCTGATACCAGTAGAGTTAGGGAGTTTTGATGTGATAATCGGTATGGACTAGTTGAAAGAAGTGAAGGCAGAGATCGTTTGTTACAAAAATGCAATTCGCATTATACGAGAAAAAGGAAAACCCTTAATGGTGTACGGAGAAAAGAGCAACGCAAAGTTAAATCTTATTAGTAACCTGAAGGCACAAAAACTAATAAGAAAAGGTTGCTATGCTGTGCTAGCACACATCAAGAAAGTTAATTCCGAAAAAAAAGAACATCAATGATATTCCAGTCGCAAAAGAATTTCCCGATGTATTTCCGAAAGAATTACCGGGACTACCTCCACACCGATCCGTTGAATTTCAAATAGACCTTGTACCGGGAGCTGCACCAATAGCTCGTGCTCCATACAGACTCGCAACTAGCGAAATGAAGGAACTTCAGAGCCAATTACAAGAACTTTTAGAGCGTGGTTTCATTCTACCAAGCACATCACCATGGGGAGCTCCTGTTTTGTTTGTCAAGAAGAAAGATGGTACATTCAGGTTGTGTATCGACTACAGAGAGTTGAACAAACTTAACATCAAGAATCGTTACCCATTACTGAGAATCGACGACTTATTTGATCAGCTACAAGGCTCGTCTGTTTATTCGAAGATTGATTTACGTTTTGGGTATCATCAAATGTGGGTGAAGGAGGATGAGATTCCAAAGACTGCTTTTAGGACACGTTACGGTCATTACGAGTTTTTGGTTATGCCATTTGGATTTACTTACGCACCAGCTGTGTTCATGGACCTCATGAACCGAGTGTGCGGGCCATATCTTAACAAGTTTGTCATTGTTTTCATCGATGACATACTTATTTACACGAAGAATGATCAAGAGCACGAAGAATATATGAGAAAAGTGCTAGAGTCGCTGAGGAAAGAAAAACTGTACGCTAAGTTTTCAAAGTGTGCATTTTGGTTGGAAGAAGTTCAATTCCTCGGTCACATAGTGAACAAAGAAGGTATTCAGGTGGATCCAGCAAAGATTGAAACCGTTGAAAAGTGGGAAACCCCGAAAACTCCGAAACACATAAGCCAGTTTTTAGGACTAGCTGGTTACTACAGAAGGTTCATCCAAGACTTTTCCAGAATAGCAAAACCCTTGACTGCATTAACGCATAAAGGGAAGAAATTTGAATGGAAGGATGAACAAGAGAAAGCGTTTCAGTTATTGAAGAAAAAGTTAACTATGGCACCTATATTGTTATTACCTGAAGGGAATGATGATTTTGTGATATATTGTGATGCCTCAAAGCAAGGTCTCGATTGTGTATTAATGTAACGAACGAAAGTAATTGCTTATGCGTCTAGACAATTGAAGATTCACGAACAAAATTATACGACGCATGATTTGGAATTAGGCGCGGTTGTTTTTGCATTAAAGACTTGGAGGTACTACTTATATGGGGTCAAAAGTATTATATATACCGACCACAAAAGTCTTCAACACATATTTAATCAGAAACAACTAAATATGAGGCAGCGTAGGTGGATTGAATTGTTGAATGATTACGACTTTGAGATTCGTTACCACCCGGGGAAGGCAAATGTGGTAGCCGATGCCTTGAGCAGAAAGGACAGAGAAACCATTCGAGTAAAATCTATGAATATAATGATTCACAATAACCTTACTACTCAAATAAAGGAGGCGCAACAAGGAGTTTTAAAAGAGTTAAATTTAAAGGATGAAATACCCAAAGGATCGGAGAAGCATCTTAATATTCGGGAAGACGGAGCCCGGTATAGGGCTGAAAGGATTTGGGTACCAAAATTTGGAGATATGAGAGAAATGGTACTTAGAGAAGCTCATAAAACCAGATACTCAATACATCCTGGAACGGGGAAGATGTACAAGGATCTCAAGAAACATTTTTGGTTGGGGCGCTATCAGTTTTAGCCATTGCTTGTGATGTTATGATAGTTACGTATTGGTCATATTGTGCACTACAACGGGTGTTTAGTGATTGGTGTTATCCGTAAGGATTCGTTTGGTTCGGTCTTCATCATTTTGGGTTGTTGACCTTAGGTCGAGACTTGGTTGCTTTTAGCATTGTACTCAGTAATGGTACGCTAAGGGATTGATATCTCGGTAAGAGATTGATTGAGTTTTTCCTGATGTGAGGGATTGAGCAAGTTTTAATGCTCGGATTTGCGGATTTGATAAATTGCGGTGACGATTTAGTTGTTAAGCGATTCATTGGGAAGAATTGCATAGGAAAGTCGAATTGGGACTTATGTTTGAGGACCATGGAGTGTGGTCCATTTGGTTAAGTGATGAGGATCACGAGGACGTGATCGATTCTAAGTGGGAGAGAGTTGTAAGACCCCAATAATTATGGCACACAGAGTTTTAAATGATGTACGTTTAGTGGGCAAGCATTGTGTAATTAAACAAAGTTTAGATTCTGCCCAGACATGGGTGCGCGCCGCGCACCATAAGGTGTGCGCGCCGCGCACATGCCCAGCGACAGAATTCTGCCTTTTTCTATTTTAAGTTTAATGAAGGGCTTTTTGGTCTTTTCATTTGAGGCCGGATCTCAGGCCTTATCAGCTGGTTTGGATCCACTTTTGGACCATTTTCACATCCATTCATCACTCTCAAGTATCTTAGAGAGAGAGGGAGAATTCTAGTGAGAGAATTGGGGCTTTGGAGAGGAAGGAGCTTGAATTGATCAAAGTCTCGGAATTTAAAGTTGTTCAACTCGTTATTAGCTTCATTTTGGTTGTTGTGGTAAGTTCTAAATCCGAATTTCATTGTTTGATTTTGATATTCAAGTTAGGGTTTGAACTTAAATTGTTGATAAACCCATTTAAACTCATGAAGTGAGTTTAGTGTTGCTTGTAATCGGGTTTATTGTTATTGTTGGTGGATTTTAGGTTGGTGAACAAATTAGTTATGATTAGGACTTGTAATTGGGTTTAATCACTAGGTTTATTGATTATGGAAGTATTGGAACCCTTTTTGTGTGTTTGAAAGACTAATTTTGGAATTGAGTCAAAATTAGGGTTTTTGGGTGATTTTGAGATTGATAAGTGTTTAACACTTAAGATTGGGTTCATTGGCATATTAGAACCATGTTCGCTTGTGATTAGTGATTATTGGTTAGTTTGGACGCGTTTTGTGTTTATGAGTGCAATTGGTCGAATTTGCACTAAGTGTCGAATTGAGTTGGTTGTAAATCGACTCTAAGTGTGTTGTTGTAATTGTGATAAAGGAATAGGTACTTTCCATTGACGAGTTGCGAATTACTTGGAAGCATTCATCAAGACGACAAGGTGAGTGTTAATATCCTATGTGTATATGTATGTGTAGGATGGGTGCGGGTCGGGTGAAGTGGTTCTCGGTTATAGAGCTCACTTCACATATAGGTGGATTTTTATGGACTTGTAATACATCCAATTGGCACGGTTGTGCGTTTTGGTTGACCACCGTTGGCGAGTTGCACACTTATGTGTACGATATCACATGGATTATGATTCGGAGTTATAACCCCGAGGGCGTGGGTTATGGTGTGGGAAATGAATATCGGTTTGCTCGTATGCATAATATTTTGGGTAGTGAATCTCGGGTAGTGTGGATTCATGATGACTCGGGTTGTTCGGTCATCTTGTTGATGAGGTAGTGAATCTCGGGTTGTGCAAATTCACTAAGGCTCGGGTAGTTTGGCCAACCTCAGTTGTTGAATTGGTGAAGAAGTGAATATCGGGTTGTGCGAATTCACTAAGGCTTGGGTTGTTCGGCCAATCTTCATTGTGGTATTTGGTTTTCGGTATTGGGTTAAGGGGTTAACCTTGGGCATTTATATATAAATTGTTATATATATTGATGTATTGTTGTGATGTAGCTAACCCTCCGGGTGTAGCTATTTGGCGTTGTTCACATCGTCGTTGGTGAAATTATGTTTGTTGATGTATTTTAGCTTGTTGCTTAGTGATCGTACGGTATGCTTATATTAGCTTGCCTTTATGCTTGGATGCTCCGGTATGCGGTATTTGATTATTTGTGTGACGTGTCCATTTTATGCATATATATGTATGTAGTATATTTTCACTCACTAAGCATTAGCTTACCCTCTCGTTGTTGACTTTTTTATAGATTTGCTTGGAGACGGTGGTTCGGGTACAAATGGGGGCTAGTGGACTTGCGTAGTTGCTTAGAAGATCTTGTTTTTGAATTTGATTAAGATTGGGGAGCATATTCCCAATCGCCATGCTCGGTATTTATTTTGTGTTAAAAACAATGCGGTTGAAAATTTGTATTTTGTACGAAAGTCGTAAAACGGCCGATGTGGGCCCGGTCTCGTAAAACTCATTTTATTATTGGAACGTGTAAGTTTTAACTAATATAAAATGTTGTGAAAAGCTTTTGGTCTAAAAGTGTCGGGAAGCAAGAGATCTTTTTACGAAAATTGGAAAAAGTGGACAGCGGGCTGCCAGACCCTGTGCGCGCCGCGCACAGGTGTGGGTGCGCGCCGCGCACCTCATCTGGTCAGCTCAGTTTTAAATTTTTTTTTATGCTGCGTTTTTGGTTGGTTAACGGGTTGGGTCGTTACATATTATTATAAGAAAATTCGGCCAACGGCAAATATCTATCCCAACCATTACCAAAATCAATAACGCACGCTCGCAACATGTCTTCCAACGTTTGAATTGTCATTTCTCCCTGACCATCCATCTGTAGATGATAAGCAGTGCTCATATCCAACTTTTTTCCCAAAGCTTCCTGTAGAGATTGCCGAAACCTCGATGTAAATCGACTGTCACGGTCTGAAATAATAGATACGGGAACACCATGTCTTGAAACAATTTCTTTTAAATTCAAACGAGTAATTTTCTCCATCGAATCAGTTTTCTTAATCGGCAAGAAATGAGCTGACTTAGTGAGTCGGTAAATAATAACCCAAATGGTATTATAACCACCCACAACTCTCGGTAACTTCGTAATAAAGTCTATTGCAATACCTTCCCACTTCCACTCGGGAATCTCAGGTTGTACTAAAAGTCCGGACGGTTTCTGATGTTCAACTTTAACTTTACTACAAGTCAAACACTTAGCCACATATGTAGCCACATTAGCTTTCAATTTAGGCCACCAATATAGCTCCTTGAGATCATGATACATCTTCCCTGAACCAAGGTGAATAGAGTATCTTGACTTATGAGCTTCATCTAAAACAAGTTGTCGCAAATAACCGAATTTCAGAACCTAAAGGTGTCCCGCAAAAAACCGAGTACCATCTGCTCGCACCTCTAACTATTTACTCAAGCCTCTAACCTTCTCGTTCGCAAAATTCTCCTCTTTCAAGGCTTCTTATTGAGCCACAATAATCTACCATGCGAGGTTTGTTCGAATGGTCATGTTCAAGGCTCTAAACCTGCGAGGTTCAACTCTCTCTTTTCGACTTAACGCATCGGCCACAACATTGGCCCTTCCTGGGTGATAAAGGAGTTCACAATCATAATCTTTCAATAACTCAATCCATCTTCGCTGTCTCATATTTAACTGTTTCTAATCAAGGATATGTTGAAAACTTTTGTGATCAGTGTACACTGTACTTTTGACCCCATATAGATAATGTCTCCAAATCTTAAGCGCAAACACAACAGCTCCAAACTCTAAATCATGGGTTGTATAATTTTGTTCATAGATCTTTAACTGACGTGATGAAAGGACCCGTACATATACATTATAAACGATTCACAATAGTTGATTACATCGCGAGGTATTTGACCTCTTGTAACGACCCGGAAATTTTTGACCAAATTTAAACCTTTATCTTTATATGTTTCAGACACGATAAGCAAAATCTGTAATGTGGAGTCTAGAAAATTTGAAATCTATATTCGGATAATCAATTACCCTTTTGACCATGCCTGACGATTCACGAACAATTGATTGTAACTTTATGTGTGCATATATTTATATAAATAATATTTTGATATAATAATTAATATTTACAAATTGTTATAGTTTTATAATCATTGATAATGAGATTATAGTGACATTATTATAATTAATATTATTATCATTATGAATAATATTTTTACCCCTTTGAGTTTAAGTGTTAGTACTTCGTACACGTTAATTGAAACAGAAAATACATAATTATTAAACCTTTTTGATCGAGTTTCAAACAGGTAATGAGTGAAATAATTAAACATGTTTAATCTCAAAATTTAGGATTTTTAGGGACACTTTTACACTTCAACTGTTTAGCAATGATCACGAAACGCTTCCCATCAAAACTGTCGGTACAAAGGACAATCAAATGGTGACTATCATATTAAAACACGTGATTATGTTGGTATGATCTTCTCAATGTTTCCCACTACATGTATTATTATCAATTATTGCTATGTTGCTTTGCTTTTCACAATTAGTATTATTACTTTATTATTTTGCTTTTCACAAGACTTACGGGGTATATATTAATATGTATGGAAACATAGATAAAGTTATAAGTTATGAATACTAACACTCCATCATTTTCCTCCATCACTCATCATATCCTTCATTCTCTCAAATCATTATACTACCATGGCAATCCACCACCTAGACACCATTCGACCTCAAACCATCATCACCTAATCACCATCTTAATCGACTAAAAGATTGCTACAACAACAATATAATGAATTCTGTTTCGGTTTACTCCTATCTGTTTTGATCGACACCCAAAACAGTAAACCACCACCCTACAATCCCATTTTCTCTAACCTCTCTCTCCCTCTTTCACTCTTACAAAGTTCGGATGTCTTTTCTGTTTCGATCATCATAGACCACCCACGTTATTACGACATTGTTGCTGCTATATATAGCCATAAACTACCACCGGAAAACCAACTAGCTGCAGTCACGGATTGTAACTATTATGTTCGAAAACCTGTCAACCTTCAACCACTCTATCTCTCGTCTTCGTATCTCAAAACCGTTACAACCATTAAACTTTTAAACTATTTCTGTTTTGTAAGCCAAAACGCCACCCCTACCACGAACAAGTCCACTTAAATCCGCCATTAATCATCACTAATCACCTTGGTTCACCTCGCCATCCCCATCGGTTAACACCATCACCTATGATCAACACCCATTTCAATCGACCACCAACTTCACCTCCATAATTTTTGTGAATCTATTTTCCATCACTGCCACTATCGATATCCACCTTCTTTCTCCTCCATGAATCCCCATAACAAACCACTAAGGGTTACCACCCATTTAACAACACCACCACGAGACCCATCACTATTTTTTTTTCTTTTTCTTCTTCTTGTTGCTTCTTCGTTAACAACCAAACTTCTACCATGAAAATATTACTGCTACTAGTTGTTACTAATTCGGTGCAGCTGCAAAAACCGTCTCCCTCTTCACCTTCATCACCCTAAACCACCATATCACCATCTCTTGTTCAAACCGTCACTTATCTAATTGATTACTGTTGCTTCGTATATTTTTTTTTTTGTTTGTTTCAGTCCGAAAACAACCCACAACCATTATCGAATCACCTCAGTTTCTGTTTCTTAATCGAACCATGACTAACCTGCAAACCACAAGTGTTTTAGTTCCTGATTAATTTGTTGTAAAATAACGATGGTGATGATAGACAATATTATGATGATGAAGAAGACGTGATGAATGATTGATAATTCGTTAATAATATTAACAATAATGATGATGCAGAGATTTAAACAAGGATGATAACGATGGTGAATTAAAAAGCGAACCCCACTTGATTGTTTCCTTGTCGTGTTACTAATCTGATTTCTAATCCACAAAAACAATTACTGGACTGGGTTTCTCGATTTCGGCCTCGCTTCATTTTCTAGTTAGGCTTGGTGGATTATTCTTGGGCCGAGAGTTTTTAGTGCAGCTCACTGTATTGGCCCATCGGTATACGAGTTAGATATAATATAGTTGAGATATTAATCAGATATTTGAAGTGGAGTAGATGGTTTGGTGTAGTCTTGGGTATTCGAGAGATCGCGGGTTCGAGTCCCGGCTTGGACACTTTAATTCCTTCTTTTAGTATTTTAAGGTAGATTTTGACAAAATTATTATTATTATTATTGTTATTATTATCATTAAATCATTAAAACCATTATTATTACTAAAATAGGTAATATTAGTATTAGTATCATTATGAATATCATTAATAGTAAAAGTATTATTATTATGATTATTATTACTACTACTATTATTATGATCATTTTTATTTTTCAAAAATATTAAAATTATCATTTTTATCAAAAATTATTATTATTAGTATTATTATTTTTAAACAAATACACCTTTTAATTATTATTATTAATATTATTTTACCAAATAAATATTTGTTATATAAAAATATATTTAAACCTATATGACTTAAATATATTAATATTTTTTTTAAGCAAAACTAATTATGTATCTAAAGAATATGAAATAAAAATAGTTAATTAAGTTATTAATGAAATATATAAATTACTAAGATAACAAATAGTACATAAATTCGTTTGATTAAAATTATGTGTGTTAATATATATATATATAAATGATATAGGTTCGTGAATCCGAGGCCAACCTTATACTTGATCAACGATGTTATATGTATTTTTACTACAAAATACATTAGGTGAGTATATAGTCCCACTTTTAAACTCTAAATATTTCGGGATGAGAATACATGTATTTTATGTTTTACGTTATGGACACAAGTAACTGAAAAATATATTCTACGTTGAGTTGTACCACTGGCATACTTCCCTGTAGCTTGGTAACTGTTATTTACAGCGGTATTGTAAACGCGAATCCTGTTGATAGATCTATCGGGCCTGACAACCCCAACCGGACTGGACGACCAGTATTCAACGGTTGCACAGTACTTCGTTTTGTGACTACACTTGGTACAGTGTAGTAAGATTTCATAATAAAGGGAATATGCGATGTGATTAAATGTTAAGTATGGTTACCAAGTGCTCAACCACTTAGAATATTTTTATTAAATGTTTACATATGAAATCTTGTGGTCCATTGTTATAACGCTGCTAGCATCAAACCTATATATCTCACCAACTTTATGTTGACATTTTAAAGCATGTTATTCTCAGGTACGAATTAAGTCTTCCGCTGTGCATTAGCTCATACTAAGGACATTACTTGGAGTCGATCATCGCAATGGGACCAACTGTTGAAGATTTCGTCCGGGAGGATTAGTCGCGGACGTTTCAGTTGGTATCAGAGCGGTGGTCTTAGTGAACCAGGTCTTGCATTAGTGTGTCTAACTAGTAGCTGTTAGGATACATTAATGAGTCTGGACTTCGACCGTGCCTGCATGTCAAAAGTTTTGCTTATCATTTCTAGTCGTAAATTATTTGCTTATCATCCTTAAGAAATTGCCTACCTATCATTCTCAAGTCTAGACACGTTCTACTGCATTTAGTGCATCGATAGCGTATAGACGAGATTCATATCTTAGCGCACCTTAGACTTGCCTGATATATGCCGTAAGTTCCCCTGTAGTCTACGAAATCTTTAGAATTATATATAGATATTCTATATAGTTAGAATATCATCCGACATCCGAAAATCATTTCACATCGAAGATCTCTTCCATTCACCAAATTGCCCTCTTGGCAATGAACCAGAAGCACTTACCGGCGAACCTGTTCGAGAAACCATTTTCTCCCTTATCTCTAGAGTATCTCGTCACGATTATATATTATCCCATATTTCGAATCTTGTTCATTCGCTCGCTCCAACCGCCAATCATCCCGGTGTACAAGCAGAAGTTAACGAACTACGCGCTCGTGTGACGGCTTTGGAGAATATGGTGCGAATGTTGCAAACACCAGCAGCAGCACCAGCAGCATAATCAGCACCACCATCATCAACGTCAACGGTATCCTTATTATCCCCAAATCACAACCGCGTCGTAAATCTCCACGTCACAAACTATACCTCAAGCATAATCACCGTTCTACGTATTGTTCTATCTACATAATTTTCGTTCTACATAACGTTCTACATTGGTTACCATCACTTTACATAACATTCTACATCAATTATCTCCGTTCGATATGACGATTATTTAATTTCTAAAGTTAGAAATTATGTAATCTGGTATTAACGATAAATCAAATGAGTTTAATATCTTATTGACTCATTAAATCCATAATTGCATCTGAAGAAAATATATATGCAAGTATATTTTCATAAAGATTGTAATTAAAAACTCTTTCGTACAAACTGTTAATGATGAAAATATTTTAACGGGTGGGTAGTACCCGAGGAATATTTAGAATTCACATTAATAAGTTACACTGTACATTCTTCGAATCTGATTCAACGGACGTTTGCTATCCTGCTTACAACCACCGATATACATATCTGTTCACCATAAAATGACCATTTCTGTTCAGATTTCATATTTGGATTTTGACCTATCAGAATCCAACAAGTGGCATAAAGAAGAAAACATTGGACAAAATAAAATTTGTTAGAAACAGACGAATTAACTAAATTGAAATATTGTTAGGAATCCACGCTAACTGTTCCTAGCTAACTGTTCCCGGCTAACATTTAATTTATCGCAATTTACATTCTCGCAATTTTAATTTCTGCACTGTACATACTGTCGGGACACGTATGCAAGGTTTCGACTTATCATATCGACCCATCTATATATATATTTCGGAACAACCGCAGACACTCTATATGTGAAGGTGGGAGTTGGCTATACAGGGTCGGAGTTGATTCCAAAATATATATATACTTTGAGTTGTGATCGACACCGAGACCGGTACACGGGTCACGATACGTATTAATATTATATAATAAATTATATATGAATATGTTGAACTATTGGACTGTTGGACTGTTAATTTTGGACAATTAAAATGAGTTAAAATGCTGATTATATATATATGAAACTAAACAATTCTTCAAGTTTGCCACTTGATTCTATTTTAAACCTCATTCGTATCTTGACGATTACAATTCGCATTCACAACTTTTCCTGATTCTTGAAAACACCTCGATCGAAAGGTTGAACCCGCTGCACCTCGTTTACGGAAGAAAGATTTATGCATACAGTGATGCACCTGAAAAATTTCCGAAACCGAAGTTATAGTAAAAACTTATCCGCGTCAAATTCCTTATCATCCATTAGCAAAAACAACCCTACAATTTCTTTTCAAGAAGCTAATTTTGTCACAGCTCCACTTCGACTTCTCAGTAAGACTACTCCTACTATAACCTTGATATTTATACCTTGTCTTTTCGCCGTCGTTACCGGAGAATCTTTTATATTTCACAAACACCATCAGCAGATGTACCAGCAACTCCTTATCTCTTTGGCGAAATCCGCAATCAGTATTCTGAAAATCTCGTAGAAATTCTCCCAGCTATACCGAAAACGTTTATCCCTAAGAATTACATATTTCGAATGTGAAATTTCTGAAAAACACCCTGGACTATGAAGTAGTTCTTGAAATGTTGATAAAGCAGCAAAAACCGTAAACGACCTTAACAGTCAAAAGTTTACGATGAAGTAAAGTATGTTGGAAAAACTCAGAAAAAGAGAAGAGGTGAAATTGGAAAATGGATTAAGCAAAGTATGAAGGAGACCGTGGACAAATCATGAAAACTAAACCCGACTTCAAAAGATTCAAATGATTTAGTGCCTGCTAAAACCGTTAGTAAGAACCCTACTCCTTATTCTAAATCTTTCCAGATGATATTCCTCATCCTCATCTTATCTTAAATATTATAAGATATCTTCAAAATCTTCCGTTATACATATTCTCCATATTTCTGGAGATATTTTCACAACTATTCTTATCCGAGATCATTTATCTCTCCGTAACATCTGCGTTACAACATAAAAGAAACTGTGTTAGTTTCTAAGTTCTAAAACCTTCGAGTTTAAAATAAGAATGTTCTGAAGTAGTGTTGGGAACTGATGCATGAATTAGTATAATATAATGAAACTTGATCAACTTCATTATATTACAGTAAGTCATGTTAAGTTTCTAATGGAATATGATGATTCACAGTACCGTCATCATGTGCCATGTTACACGGCTCTTACATTCTATCTAATCCCCAAATGTATTAGGAACATATCGTCTTGATAGTTCTATCTTTTCTAGGGTATTCTGGTAATTTAACAAATCAAAATCGTGCCAATACCCTTTCTTTGTTAGAACATTAGCTATGTTCATTCCAAATTTCATACCTACGAATTTCGGACCATTTCTCGCCTGACTTGAGGATGGGAAGATTAAAAACACTATAACTCCAAGGAAATAGTAGAAGTAAATAAAAATCCTCCGGTGGTAGATGGAAGAGAAGAATGACGGATGTGAAAATTTGGAGTATATCAAAAATCAGAATTGGATGGAGCATGCCAACGAATATCTTGAAGTAGGAATTAAGGAAAAAGAGTAGAAGATGTGAGTTGTGAAAATAAGGAAACGAAGGAGTGGATTTATAGTGAATTATTCGACAGAGAAATCGGAACAGATTATTGCATTAATCAAAGAAGATTTTGATTTCCTAAATCGCCGAATAACCAAATCTTATTACGTAAGATTTTCTTTAAACTCCGCGAATTCCGGAAATTTATCATAAATACGTTATCGGTTAGAATGAGTATATCTTTACTCATCTCACTCTTTTGTGATAACTCCACTCGTGTGCATCACACGATCGAATCGTCCTATCTATATCTCTCAATAATGATAAAACTCCATTATTTCCTTATATTCGTCATGAAAATATCCCTGTTGTTATCCATGACGACCTCTATCAAATTTCGGGGACGAAATTTCTTTAACGGGTGGGTAATGTAACGACCCGGAAATTTTCGACCAAATTTAAACCTTTATCTTTATATGTTTCAGACACGATAAGCAAAATCTGTAATGTGGAGTCTAGAAAATTTGAAATCTATATTCGGATAATCAATTACCCTTTTGACCATGCCTGACGATTCACGAACAATTGATTGTAACTTTATGTGTGCATATATTTATATAAATAATATTTTGATATAATAATTAATATTTACAAATTGTTATAGTTTTATAATCATTGATAATGAGATTATAGTGACATTATTATAATTAATATTATTATCATTATGAATAATATTTTTACCCCTTTGAGTTTAAGTGTTAGTACTTCGTACACGTTAATTGAAACAGAAAATACATAATTATTAAACCTTTTTGATCGAGTTTCAAACAGGTAATGAGTGAAATAATTAAACATGTTTAATCTCAAAATTTAGGATTTTTAGGGACACTTTTACACTTCAACTGTTTAGCAATGATCACGAAACGCTTCCCATCAAAACTGTCGGTACAAAGGACAATCAAATGGTGACTATCATATTAAAACACGTGATTATGTTGGTATGATCTTCTCAATGTTTCCCACTACATGTATTATTATCAATTATTGCTATGTTGCTTTGCTTTTCACAATTAGTATTATTACTTTATTATTTTGCTTTTCACAAGACTTACGGGGTATATATTAATATGTATGGAAACATAGATAAAGTTATAAGTTATGAATACTAACACTCCATCATTTTCCTCCATCACTCATCATATCCTTCATTCTCTCAAATCATTATACTACCATGGCAATCCACCACCTAGACACCATTCGACCTCAAACCATCATCACCTAATCACCATCTTAATCGACTAAAAGATTGCTACAACAACAATATAATGAATTCTGTTTCGGTTTACTCCTATCTGTTTTGATCGACACCCAAAACAGTAAACCACCACCCTACAATCCCATTTTCTCTAACCTCTCTCTCCCTCTTTCACTCTTACAAAGTTCGGATGTCTTTTCTGTTTCGATCATCATAGACCACCCACGTTATTACGACATTGTTGCTGCTATATATAGCCATAAACTACCACCGGAAAACCAACTAGCTGCAGTCACGGATTGTAACTATTATGTTCGAAAACCTGTCAACCTTCAACCACTCTATCTCTCGTCTTCGTATCTCAAAACCGTTACAACCATTAAACTTTTAAACTATTTCTGTTTTGTAAGCCAAAACGCCACCCCTACCACGAACAAGTCCACTTAAATCCGCCATTAATCATCACTAATCACCTTGGTTCACCTCGCCATCCCCATCGGTTAACACCATCACCTATGATCAACACCCATTTCAATCGACCACCAACTTCACCTCCATAATTTTTGTGAATCTATTTTCCATCACTGCCACTATCGATATCCACCTTCTTTCTCCTCCATGAATCCCCATAACAAACCACTAAGGGTTACCACCCATTTAACAACACCACCACGAGACCCATCACTATTTTTTTTTCTTTTTCTTCTTCTTGTTGCTTCTTCGTTAACAACCAAACTTCTACCATGAAAATATTACTGCTACTAGTTGTTACTAATTCGGTGCAGCTGCAAAAACTGTCTCCCTCTTCACCTTCATCACCCTAAACCACCATATCACCATCTCTTGTTCAAACCGTCACTTATCTAATTGATTACTGTTGCTTCGTATATTTTTTTTTTTTTGTTTGTTTCAGTCCGAAAACAACCCACAACCATTATCGAATCACCTCAGTTTCTGTTTCTTAATCGAACCATGACTAACCTGCAAACCACAAGTGTTTTAGTTCCTGATTAATTTGTTGTAAAATAACGATGGTGATGATAGACAATATTATGATGATGAAGAAGACGTGATGAATGATTGATAATTCGTTAATAATATTAACAATAATGATGATGCAGAGATTTAAACAAGGATGATAACGATGGTGAATTAAAAAGCGAACCCCACTTGATTGTTTCCTTGTCGTGTTACTAATCTGATTTCTAATCCACAAAAACAATTACTGGACTGGGTTTCTCGATTTCGGCCTCGCTTCATTTTCTAGTTAGGCTTGGTGGATTATTCTTGGGCCGAGAGTTTTTAGTGCAGCTCACTGTATTGGCCCATCGGTATACGAGTTAGATATAATATAGTTGAGATATTAATCAGATATTTGAAGTGGAGTAGATGGTTTGGTGTAGTCTTGGGTATTCGAGAGATCGCGGGTTCGAGTCCCGGCTTGGACACTTTAATTCCTTCTTTTAGTATTTTAAGGTAGATTTTGACAAAATTATTATTATTATTATTGTTATTATTATCATTAAATCATTAAAACCATTATTATTACTAAAATAGGTAATATTAGTATTAGTATCATTATGAATATCATTAATAGTAAAAGTATTATTATTATGATTATTATTACTACTACTATTATTATGATCATTTTTATTTTTCAAAAATATTAAAATTATCATTTTTATCAAAAATTATTATTATTAGTATTATTATTTTTAAACAAATACACCTTTTAATTATTATTATTAATATTATTTTACCAAATAAATATTTGTTATATAAAAATATATTTAAACCTATATGACTTAAATATATTAATATTTTTTTTAAGCAAAACTAATTATGTATCTAAAGAATATGAAATAAAAATAGTTAATTAAGTTATTAATGAAATATATAAATTACTAAGATAACAAATAGTACATAAATTCGTTTGATTAAAATTATGTGTGTTAATATATATATATATAAATGATATAGGTTCGTGAATCCGAGGCCAACCTTATACTTGATCAACGATGTTATATGTATTTTTACTACAAAATACATTAGGTGAGTATATAGTCCGACTTTTAAACTCTAAATATTTCGGGATGAGAATACATGTATTTTATGTTTTACGTTATGGACACAAGTAACTGAAAAATATATTCTACGTTGAGTTGTACCACTGGCATACTTCCCTGTAGCTTGGTAACTGTTATTTACAGCGGTATTGTAAACGCGAATCCTGTTGATAGATCTATCGGGCCTGACAACCCCAACCGGACTGGACGACCAGTATTCAACGGTTGCACAGTACTTCGTTTTGTGACTACACTTGGTACAGTGTAGTAAGATTTCATAATAAAGGGAATATGCGATGTGATTAAATGTTAAGTATGGTTACCAAGTGCTCAACCACTTAGAATATTTTTATTAAATGTTTACATATGAAATCTTGTGGTCCATTGTTATAACGCTGCTAGCATCAAACCTATATATCTCACCAACTTTATGTTGACATTTTAAAGCATGTTATTCTCAGGTACGAATTAAGTCTTCCGCTGTGCATTAGCTCATACTAAGGACATTACTTGGAGTCGATCATCGCAATGGGACCAACTGTTGAAGATTTCGTCCGGGAGGATTAGTCGCGGACGTTTCACCTCTATATGATACGTTTTACAAACATTGCATTCGTTTTTAAAAGAAAAACTTTCTTTACATCAAAAATTGATGGCATGCATACCATTTCATATTACATCCAACTATAATTGACTTAATATTAATCTTGATGAACTCAACGACTCGAATGCAACGTCTTTCAAAGTATGTCTTGAATGACTCCAAGTAATATCCTTAAAATGAGCTAATGCACAGTGGAAGATTTCTTTAATACCTGAGAATAAACATGCTTTAAAGTGTCAACCAAAAGGTTGGTGAGTTCATTAGTTTATCATAACCCATCATTTCCGTAATAGTAATAGACCACAAGATTTCAGTTTCTATAAATATCCGTACACTCGCAAGTGTATAAAAGTATTCTATAAGTTGTAGGCACCCGGTAACAAGCCTTAACATTCATGTTTTACCCTCTGAAGTACACCAGATCAGGTGTGTTTAATATAACTTCGAAGTACTAAAGCATCCCATAGTCAGGATGGGGTTTGTCAAGCCCAATATATCTATCTTTAGGATTCGCGCCTACCGTACATAGACAAGTAGTTTAATGTTACCAAGCTAAGGGTATATTTCTGGTTTAAACCCACGTAGAATTTGTTTTAGTACTTGTGCCTATTTTGTAAAACATTTATAAAACAGCGCATGTATTCTCAGCCCAAAAATATATATTGCCAAAGCAATTAAAAAGGGAGCAAATGAAACTCACAATACTGTATTTCGTAGCAATTATGTATATGACGGCACTGAACAAGTGCAGGGTTTGTCTCGGATTCACAAACCTATATTAAGTATATATATTTATATGTTGGTCAATATCTGTCTAACAATTTAGGTCAAGTCGTAGTGTATCACAATCCTAATGCTCGAGACCGACATGCAAAAGTCAACAAAAGTCAACTTGACCCAAAATGACTTTCAAAATCTATACATGTTTATTATATAACTTATATATAGTAGTTTTATATATTTAAATATATTTATCAGATCTTATTATACTAAATAATACAAGTCATTTATTAATAAATAAAAATTTATATTAAAATTCATATATGATAAAAATATACTTTTATATATCTCAAGTAATAAAATTTATAAAATTCACTTAATATCATAAAAATATAGTGGTATGTATTATTAATGTAATTACATTACGTGTGATAAAAATATCTTTGTACGCATATTTATTTGATAAAATAATATTGATAATAATAATAATAATGATAAAAATAATAAAATGATAGTTTCAATAAAAATATTAATTTTTATTAATAAAGATAATTTTAGTAATAACATCAACTGATAACAGTTATAATAATCGTTTTAATAATAATATTAAAATTAATGATAATTCAGTTGACCATATCTTTTAATCCGTTCATCGAAACCACACGATTTCTAAATGAAAAGTTATTAATTTTTTTCTTCAGCTTTTCAACGACATGCATATCATATAACTTATCTCGGTAGCATATGTATCAAATTCGTGATTTATCATAAACTATTTAACGACGAAACTAAGCATACAAACATGCATAATCATATATACTTGAGCACTAGTCAGGGATACACTATTAATATATAAAAGATAAGATATGAATGCTCACATATCAATATTGTGATTCAATATTGCAGGAAAGTACGTAGACGCAACGAAAATGATAAACGTTAGGTTGTCCTCACGAGCAATACCCTCGATCAATACCCATAACCTTCATAGCTATAACCCATAATTTCCTTAGCTATATCCCATTTGAAAACTTATTTTGAAATCGTCTGAATATAACTCCGTCGTAGTATTTTATGTATACTAATAATATCTTGAAATAGTACTAAGTAAATATATATATATGTAATTCGATTGAGAGAGTTTAGAGAAATATATTTTCAAGTTTCTATAAAATAATGAAACCTATTGAATTCTATTTATAATAGATTTTTGAATTATTAAAGTGAATTATTAAAGTATGAATTATTAAAGTGAATTATTAAAGTATGAATTATTAAAGTGAATTATTAAAGTATGAATTATTAAAGTGAATTATTAAAGTATGAATTATTAAAGTGAATTATTAAAGTATGAATTATTAAAGTTAAAGTAAAGTAAAAGTAAAGTAAAGGTAAAGTTAAAGTATAGTAAAAGTATAAAACTATGTACGTATAATACGCGTATAAAAATATATAATATTAATTTAAATCGTTATATATATTTAATAAAATAAAATATAAATATCGTTATCTTTATCATACTGGTTAAGTAATGAGTTGTCAAAAAGAATAGATTTCTTAAATCACATTGGACCTCATAACATAGGCCCGTAATCATATCATAATGTATCTGATAATTCAATCATTTGTTATTATCTCTTAATTCTGTCGATAAATATATCGAAACAAATATGTTCATGTAAAGTATCATATATCTAATACTTTGTTAATATTTTCAGTTAATATTATATATTATATATACATATCTATATACACATAATTGTTCGTGAATCGTCGAACACGGTCAAAGGGTAATTGATTACATGAATGTAGTTCCAAACTTTTTAAGATTCAACATTACAAATTCTGCTTATCGTGTCGGAAACATATAAAGGTTAAGCTTAAATTTGGTCGGAAATTTCCGGGTCGTCACAGTACCTACCCGTTAAAGAAATTTCGTCCCGAAATTTGATCGAGGTCGTCATGGCTAACTATAAAAATGTTTTCATGATGAATATGAGTTGATAAATAGAGTTTTATCATCATTGAGTAATATAGATAAAATAATTTGATTACGCGAAGAGTATAAGTGAAGCTATCGCAAGAGAGTGAAATGAGTAAACGTATATTCGTTTTAACCGATGACGTAGTTATGATTGATTTTCGGAATTCATGGGATTTAAAGAAAATCTTTGCAATAAGATTTGGTTCTTCGGCGATTAAGGAAATCAGGATCTTCTTTGATTAAATGCGATAATCTGTCTCGATTTCTCTGTCTGACATTTTACTATAATTCCACCCCCTTCGTTTCTTTATTTCCACATCTCACACCTTCTAGTCTTTCTCCCCAATTCATACTTTAAAGCATTCATTAATATGCTTCATCCAGTATTGATTCTTGATATACTCTTAACTTTCATATATATCATTCTTCTTTTTCATCTACCACAGGAGGAAGTTATTTTCTTCTACCATTACCTTGGGGTTATTGTGTTTTTCATTCTCCCGTGTCTTTATATTGCTATACGCATTGATATACACGGTTTGTAATTTCGGGGTTGTTATCGGGCTTTATATTCTCCATTATATTTTGGAGCTTCATGCTTTCGTTTTCTCTTTCCGACCTTAAGTCAAGCGGATAATGGTCCAGAATTCGTAGATATGAATTTTTGGATGAACATAGTTAATGTTCCAAGAAGAAAATCGTAATGGCACGATCTTGATTTGGCAAATTACCAGAATATCCGAAAATATAGAGCTATCAAGATGATATGTTCTTAATATGTTTGGAAATTGGGTAGAATGTAAGAGTCGTGTAAACAGTACATGATGACGGTATGTTCTGTGAATCATCACGTTCCATTAGAAATTCAGCATGACTTACTGTAATATAATCACGTTGATCAAGTGTCATTATATTATACTAACTCATGCTTCAGTTCCCAACACTACTTCAAAAACATTCATATTTTAAATTCAATTTTTTTTTTTAGAATTTAGAAACTAACACAGTTTCTTTTTATGTTGTAACGCAGATATTGCGAAGAGATAAAAGATTTCAGATAAGAATAGTTGTGAAAATATCTTCAGGAATATCGAAGATATTATAATAAAAGATACGATAATATGGATGATGAAGAAGATTTGTCTGTGAAGGTTTAGAATAAGAAGTAAGTTGTTTGCTAACGATTTCAGTAGACCCTGAATCATTTGGATCCTTTGAAGGCAGGTTTAGTCTTTGTGATTTGTCCACAGCCTCCTTCATGGTCTGCTCAATCCGTTTTCTAGTTTCAAACTTTCTCTTTTTCTCAGCTTTACCACCATACTATTCTTTATCATCAAACTTTTGACTGTTAAAGTCGTTTACAGTTTTTGCTACTTCATCAGTATTTTTCCAAATTCGGAGAACTAGTTCATGGTTTGGGATGTTTTTCAGAAAATTCACATTCGAAGTATGTAAGTCTAGGAGATAGACGTTATATGTATAACTTTTGACGTAAAATTGTCACGAAATTCAAAACACTGATTGCTAATTCCCAGTAGTTGGTGTGACAATTATTGTTACAGGATGTAGGTGAGTACATGATGGGATTTTAATGAATAAGTATAGTGGCTTTTCGGAGAGGCTTAAGTCGAAGGTTAATGAAGTTGTTGATAAGTTTACTGCTAATGTGGCGAGATATCAAAGGTTCCCCGGTAACAATGATGAAGGGGTAATTGTTATAATAAGGTTTATTCGTATAAACAAATGAAGGTGATTTGCTGGAGCTGTGACAAAACTGTCTATTTTGGAAAGAGATTGAAAAATTATATTTGGTAATAAATATCAAAGAATCTGACATGGATACGTGTTAAACTATAACTTTGGTTTCGAGAGCTTTTCAGATGCATGACAGTGGGTAATATGTGGTTGGATCATCATCTCGCATGTCTTTAGGAATTTCGAAGTGTTTGAACACATATTGTAATTGTTAATATACATATGATGTTCTAAGATTTTGAATGATACAAATATTTTTGTGAGTTCCATGAATAGAAATGAGGTTCTAGGACAGTTTTGAAGTCAAAGTATAGTTTTGAAAGATGTAGGAATTTAAGAGTGACGATTTCGGTTATATCTTGAATCGAATTCTGAGATTTCAAAATCAGAATATGTAATTAGATTTTGAATGAGTATGGTTGTTTTGATTTTTATAAAAGAATGTATATTGTTGTGAAAGTAAGGAGTATAATGGATGATTTGCTGAATCAGATTCGAAGAATGTAACATATTAATTATGAATTTATATATCTCTCGGGTATTACCTACCCGTTAAAAAAAATTCACAATTAATATTTTGTACAAAAGAATTTTATTACAGTCTTTATGAAAATATATATGTGTATATTTCTTCAGATGTAATATTGATTTAATGAGTTAATATTAAATTAAACTCATTTGATTTATGGTTAAGGCGAGGATAGATAATTTCTAAACTTTAGAAATTACATAATCGCCGTAGAATGTTTCCCCAATGATGTTATGAATCAATACTTCATTGTTGTGGTATTCCTTGGTATCTACATGGCGTATGACGTCGATGCTCGTGGGACAGATTGTGAAGTTGAGGTTTGCGATGCGGTTGTTGTTGGTGGTGGTAATGGTACTGTTGATGTTGTTGATGGTGGTACTGGTTATGCTGTTGGTGCTGCTGCTAGTGTTTGTAACCTTTGCACCATATTCTCCAAAGCCACTACCCGAGCGCGAAGCTCGTTGACTTCTTCTATTACACCGGGGTAATTTTCGGTTCGGACGAGCGGATAAATAAGATCTAGAATTTGGTGTAGTATACAATCATGACGAGATACTCTGGAAATGAGAGAGAAAATGGTGTTTCGGACAGGTTCGCCGGTAAGTGCTTCAGGTTCATTGCCAAGAGGGCAATGTGGTGGATGAAAGGGATCGCCTTCTTCTTGTCTCCAATGGTTAAGTAAATTACGAACCCATCCCCAATTCATCCAGAATAGATGATGGCTAATTGGTTGATTCATTCCGGTCACGCTGCTTTCGGAGCTCATGTGGAAATCCATATCGGCATTGCTGTCGGAATCCGAGGAACTCGAACTGGTTGAGGGATCCATCTTGTATGATCAGGGAAAGAATTTTTTGGTATAAAATAGATTGTAGAATTTAGATTTGGTATTCGTCAATACATAATTTACATATGTATATATAATACCAAAATCCCATAAATTACGGAGGAATCTTTGAAAGATGTCAGTCAAAGTTCACAGTGACAGATATGCTAAGATAAGAATTCGTCTATACACTATTATGCAATAAATGTAGGAAAACGCGTCTAGACTTAAGAATGATAAGCAGGTAATTTCCTAAGGATGGTAAGTAGATGATTTCCGACTAAAAATGATAAGCAAAAATTTTGACATGCAGACACGGTCGAAGTCCAGACTCACTAATGCATCTTAACAACTATCAGTTAGACACACTAATGCAAGACCTGGTTCACTAAGACCACCGCTCTGATACCAACTGAAAGGACCCGTTCATATACATTATAAACGATTCACAATAGTTGATTACATCGCGAGGTATTTGACCTATATATGATACGTTTTACAAACATTGCATTCGTTTTTAAAAGACAAACTTTCTATACATCAAAAATTGACGGCATGCATACCATTTCATATTACATCCAACTATAATTGACTTAATATTAATCTTGATGAACTCAACGACTCGAATGCAACGTCTTTCAAAGTATGTCTTGAATGACTTCAAGTAATATCCTTAAAATGAGCTAATGCACAGCGGAAGATTTCTTTAATACCTAAGAATAAACATGCTTTAAAGTGTCAACCAAAAGGTTGGTGAGTTCATTAGTTTATCATAATCCATCATTTCCGTAATAGTAATAGACCACAAGATTTCAGTTTCTATAAATATCCGTACACTCGCAAGTGTATAAAAGTATTCTATAAGTTGTAGGCACCCGGTAACAAGCCTTGACGTTCATGTTTTACCCTCTGAAGTACACCGGATCAGGAGTGTTTAATATAACTTCGAAGTACTAAAGCATCCCATAGTCAGGATGGGGTTTGTCAGGCTCAATAGATCTATCTTTAGGATTCGCGCCTACCGTACATAGACAAGTAGTTTAATGTTACCAAGCTAAGGGTATATTTCTGGTTTAAACCCATGTAGAATTTGTTTTAGTACTTGTGCCTATTTCGTAAAACATTTATAAAACAGCGCATGTATTCTCAGCCCAAAAATATATATTGCAAAAGCAATTAAAAATGGAGCAAATGAAACTCACAATACTGTATTTCGTAGCAATTATGTATATGACGGCACTGAACAAGTGCAGGGTTTGTCTCGGATTCACGAACCTATATTAAGTATATATATTTATATGTTGGTCAATATCTGTCTAACAATTTAGGTCAAGTCGTAGTGTATCACAATCCTAATGCTCGAGACCGACATGCAAAAGTCAACAAAAGTCAACTTGACCCAAAATGACTTTCAAAATCTATACATGTTTATTATATAACTTATATATAGTAGTTTTATATATTTAAATATATTTATCAGATCTTATTATACTAAATAATACAAGTCATTTATTAATAAATAAAAATTTATATTAAAATTTATATATGATTAAAATATACTTTTATATATCTCAAGTAATAAAATTTATAAAATTCACTTAATATCATAAAAATATAGTGGTATGTATTATTAATGTAATTACATTACGTGTGGTAAAAATATCTTTGTACGCATATTTATTTGATAAAATAATATTGATAATAATAATAATGATAAAAATAATAAAATGATAGTTTCAATAAAAATATTAATTTTTAGTAATAAAGATAATTTTAGTAATAACATCAACTGATAACAGTTATAATAATCGTTTTAATAATAATATTAAAATTAATGATAATTCAGTTGACCATATCTTTTAATCCGTTCATCGAAACCATACGATTTCTAAATGAAAAGTTATTAATTTTTTTCTTCAGCTTTTCAACGACATGCATATCATATAACTTATCTCAGTAGCATATGTATCAAATTCGTGATTTATCATAAACTATTTAATGACGAAACTAAGCATACAAACATGCATAATCATATATACTCGAGCACTAGTCAGGGATACACTATTAATATATAAAAGATAAGATATTAATGCTCACGTATCAATATTGTGATTCAATATTGCAGGAAAGTACGTAGACGCAACGAAAATGATAAACGTTAGGTTGACCTCACGAGCAATACCCTCGATCAATACCCATAACCTTCATAGCTATAAACCATAATTTCCTTAGTTATATCCCATTTGAAAACTTATTTTGAAATCGTCTGAATATAACTCCGTCGTAGTATTTTATGTATACTAATAATATCTTAAAATAGTACTAAGTAAATATATATATATATGTAATTCGATTGAGAGAGTTTAGAGAAATATATTTTCAAGTTTCTATAAAATAATGAAACCTATTGAATTCTATTTATAATAGATTTTTGAATTATTAAAGTGAATTATTAAAGTATGAATTATTAAAGTGAATTATTAAAGTATAAATTATTAAAGTGAATTATTAAAGTATGAATTATTAAAGTGAATTATTAAAGTATGAATTATTAAAGTGAATTATTAAAGTATGAATTATTAAAGTAAAAGTAAAGTAAAAGTAAAGTAAAGGTAAAGTTAAAGTATAGTAAAAGTATAAAACTATGTACGTATAATACGCGTATAAAAATATATAATATTAATTTAAATCGTTATATATATTTAATAAAATAAAATATAAATATCGTTATCTTTATCATACTGGTTAAGTAATGAGTTGTCAAAAAGAATAGATTTCTTAAATCACAGTGGACCTCATAACATAGGCCCGTAATCATATCATAATGTATCTGATAATTCAATCATTTGATATTATCTCTTAATTCTGTCGATAAATATATCGAAACAAATATGTTCATGTAAAGTATCATATATCTAATACTTTGTTAATGTTTTCAGTTAATATTATATATTATATATACATATCTATATACACATAATTGTTCATGAATCGTCGAACACGGTCAAATGGTAATTGATTACATGAATGTAATTCCAAACTTTTTAAGATTCAACATTACAAATTCTGCTTATCGTGTCAGAAACATATAAAGGTTAAGTTTAAATTTGGTCGGAAATTTCCGGGTCGTCACACGTGAAGTGTAAGCGATGACTTTCTTTCGTTGCATCAAAACACAACCAAAGCCCTGACGCGATGCATCACAATAGACAACAAAATCGTCATTACCCTCAAGTAGTGATAATATCAGAGCGGAAGTTTATTTCTTCTTCAGAGTTTAGAAAGCGGCATCTTGTTCATCCTTCCACTCATACTTCTTCCCCTTGTGCGTTAAAGCAGTCAGAGGTTTAGCTATTCGAGAGAAATCTTGAATGAACCTTCTATAATAACCTGCTAATCCTAGAAACTGACGAATCTGAGTAGGAGTTTTCGAAATTTATCACTTCTCAATCGCCTCAATCTTAGCAGGCTCAACTTGAATTCCCTTCTTACTAACAACGTGTCCAAGGAATTGAACTTCTTTCAGCCAAAATGCACACTTTGAAAACTTAGCATATAGTTCTTCTTTTCTTAACAAATCGAGCACTAACTTCAAATGTTCTTCGTGCCCTTGATCACTCTTGGAGTAGATGAGAATATCATCGATGAAAACGATAACGAATTTGTCCAGATAGGGTCTACACACACGGTTCATGAGGTCCATGAACACTGCAGGTGTGTTAGTTAATCCGAACGGCATAACAAGGAATTCGTAGTGACCATAACGAGTACGAAATGCGGTTTTCGGAATATCAGTTTCTTTAACCCGCAGTTGGTGATAACCGGAATGAAGATCGATCTTAGAATAAACAGACGAACCTTGAATTTGATCGAACAGATCATCAATTCTTAGAAGATGGTAACGGTTCTTAACTGTAAGCTTGTTCAACTCACGATAATCAATACACAAACGGAAGGAACCATCTTTCTTTTTAATGAACAGAACTGGAGCTCCCCAAGGGGACGAACTGGGACGAATGAAATATAGTTGCAACCAACGAAGGAAGAAATACACAGAGTATCCATATCAGTGGTATAGGTGTTTAAGGCAATTCCTTCAAAGGGGATAACAAGGATCATAGATTTTAAAGTAAAATTCATTACATTTCTAAAAGGAGAACGTACGAAAGGTGTGATCTTTCAACGAGAGTGAACTTCCTCGCACAATGAGCGAGTCAATCTAGGATTCATCCTTATTCTTAAATTAAGGTGCGGATGAAAAGAAACGTGGATCATGAGTTATAAAGAATAGTCGACTCCAGGTGAGATGAATCTCCAAAAATGATTTCATGCACCTCAAAGTATTTAATCATAGGATCGATGTTTACGAGGGTGTCGTGGTTAGCCGTAAATATCAAGAGTAGAAACTTCTCAGATGATCTAGTGTAATATCTATCTGTGATATCAACTATAACAACAGTTGGGGTAGAAACCCACCCAGTGCCTTTCCTGAGAATAGGGTGACCACTGAACGTACCTCGGAAACTGATTTATTAGTCCGCGTTTCGGTCATGTCCAACCACAAGAGGGAAAATTTAATGAGCGCAAAGACTTCCCAACAATTTTATAAAACTACCATCCAAAGTGGCGTAAGAGTTTTTATCAATGAACTTAATGGTAAGTTTCATCCTTAAACGGAGGATGAGAAGAACTGTGATCCAAACAGACTGTAAAGTAATGCGAAAATTTTAATATAATCAATCAAAGAAGTTTTGAAAAAAGCTTTAAACTTTTAATGTGACCCCATAAACGGAACGAAATTCTTAGAAAATTTAAAAGTATGTATAATGTGTACCATTTTACGTAAAACAATTTGACTTAGTTAAACAACTCAATAAAGGAGTTGTTTTAAAATAATTTTGAAGGTATAATTTAGTATGTACTAACCAACATAAGTTAAGTTAAATTTATTTATTTAATTTTATACGTACATATGTGATTGTATAAATTGCATACGTGACAGAAAATCTTATTTCTTCCATTCGTCCATAAATCCCATGAGGACCGCCTAATTAAACAAATGTGTGAAAATTCTGATGATAAGCAGGGTATTCATATTTCAGAGGTTACGAGTTGAAATAAGATCATAGAAGATCGAGTGAAAGACTTGAATCGTCGTGCGACATTTGACCAACAAATGTTACGAGGTCATGAAAACCAATGAGCTAAATATTGTTTTGACTATTATCAGGACACAAGTCCTTGGGCAAACTGTTCACGTGCGAAGCTGTCGCTAACAAGTGAGGTATAAAGGATAAAGCATGAGATATGTAGTTTGATTAAAACGAGTTTCCCGTATCTCAACAATTTAGAAAATGAGTACTTTCCTTACACATGTAATAACATTGGAATTTTCTGAATGAGTGGTGTAAAAATTTTCTTTGACTCGCTTTCTATTCCTCATGTCACAATATTGGAATTTCTATATGAATTAACGTAATATAATCACGTTGGCCTGAGGTCATTATATTATACTAATTCATAGTTCCATTCCAATAGCACTACATGAGGTCAGGACACGCGATCAACCTCGAATTTCCACACAATTTCTCTAAAACCATTTCTTAAACAATGTACTAAGGATAGCACAAATGACAAAAACATCAAAAGTAATGAATAAGAGTAACGATGACATAAAAATGTCTTTAAAGTCTCAAAATCATCACGTGTCAAGAATGACGTTTCCGGTTCGCAACCCAAAGCATAAAGGCACAACGGCAAAAAGGCACGTAATATAACAAGAATGTTATATACTTAAACAGAATAGCTGACATTGAAATGCCGAGCATTTAGAAGTCAAGAATGGCATCTCATGTAATATAACTCAAACGTTATATACATAACCATAATAGATGACATAGAAATATCGAGAATTTCAGAAGTCAAGAATGACATCCATCGGTTTCACTATCCGAGGTGTTCTTATAAAGATAAACTCGCATGAGTCGGAGAATATGTTTAAATCGGAATGGCAGTTCCTCCCGGATTCAGAACATAACAGAGATGTACGTATATGAAAACAATATACATACCAATACGATACAAATAATCACATATAATAATATATTATAGGTCGGGCTGTAGACTAGACTCACTAATGCACCCTATTGACTCGGGTAACGACATCAATGCAGCCTAACTCCCTACAACCAAAGCTTTGATTCCAACTTTGACGACCCGTCAAAGTACACTTGATGACCATCGTTATCTTGGTCCCACAACTTGATCATAAATCTATATGAATTTGATAAATAACCTTGCATTCTTTATTTAAAAATGATTTCCTATAAAAGAAACCTACCCAAAATATGTAAGTTTAGAAAAACCGTACATAAATTCTTAACCAAAAGTTGACCAAAACAAAGTCAACAAACACCCACAATTTAATGTTTCAAAATAGAATGCAAGTTAATGTTTAACAAAAGCTGCCATCATAAATATGCAGACTCTCTAAGCACAACGGAAGCAATCAATCATGAACCTGAGAATAAAACATGCGAGTAACTGTCAACAAAAATGTTGAGTGAATTATAGGTTTAATATTGCAAACAATATTTAAATTAAACCATAAAAATTTATGTTTGAAAACATAAAACTCATTTTGGACCACCAAATTATATGCTCGAAAACATATAAAAACATTATTTCATTATCCGTGAGCCACCTGGTAACCACTTAACCAATTCCACCCTTACCAAACAACAATATACACTGAACAGGTGTATCTTCAAATAATTACGAAGTACTAATACATTTTGATTATACATTTCTAGCACAACTAGCTCGAAATGGGGTTGTCAAACCCAATAGATCTATCCATAGGATTCGCGTTCACCAGTAGAAACCAGTGATTACAATTATCAGATTATGGAATATTTTTGTTCGACTCACAATGAATAATTTAAACCAACTTCCACTTGTGTCCAATATGAAAAAAATAAAATGCATGTATTCTCATCCCAAAAGATTTAAAATAGAAAAATGGGACTATAAATCACCTTAACGTAAGGAAGCAACAACACAGAAATTGCGAACAGCAAAAGGTAAAACGATCAAAAATGATCACAACACTGACCTATAAATAAAGCAGGTCGATATAAATAATTAACTTAGGTCAAGTCTTAGTATGATAGCTATAGTACTTGTTGCAAATAAGCATAGAACAACACTCAGTATGTTTCGATATGATCAGGACAGCGTTTAACACGTACTTTCTATTATTAGAAAGTTTATATTTTTGGCAGGTTTCCATTTCTGGAAAAATTCTATTTTTGGAAAGTTTCTATTTTAGGAAAGTTTCTATATTTATAAAGTTTCTATTTTAGAAAAGTTTCTATATTTAGAAAGTTTCCATATTTAGAAAGTTTCTAATTTTAGAAAGTTTTTAACTTAGGAAAGTTTCCTTAATTAGAAAGTCAACAAAAGTCAACTGAAAGTCAAAGTCAATCGAAAGTTAACTCAAAAGTCAACCTTGGTCAAACATAGTCAACATTAGCTTTTTAAAGAATAAGTTATAGTAATAATATAAGTTATAATGTTATTTAAAGTCATATATGTATAATTATGTCATTACATAAGTTTAATTAAATTAAATTGAATTAATAAAGTTAGCATAAGTTTAAATGATATAATTAATATAACATAAGTATTTAATTTATTAATTAAATATTAGTCGTAACATAAGTATTATTAATTAATAATAAATTTTTAATCATATCATAATTATTATTAATTAATATTGAATTATTAATCATATCATAAGTATTTAATTATAATTATTAAACCATAAGTATTTAATAATTAAATTATAATTAAATAATAACTAAGTCTTATAATAATTAAATAATTATTTAATCTTTATTATAAGTCTTATAATAATAATCTCATAACATAAGTTTAATACTTATTATAAGTATTTTTCATTAATAATAAAAGTATTATTAATCATAAGTTTAATTAAAAGTTTAATTAAATCATAAAGTGATTAATAAATGATATAATAAATATATATATCATAAGTCTCAAATAAAATTAATTACTTTTATATCATAATTAATTTAATAATAATAAAAATCATTATTTATATCATAAGTTAAATTTTATAACCATAAGTTTAATTAAAACGTTCGTCGGGTGATATCTTGAGCCTCGGGTGTCGGTTTTCGACGAGTCTTATATATATCCTCGTCTAACCAATCCACCTAACACATTAGTGTACTCAAGAACACTCTAAAATCATACACCAAGTCATGACCTACAGCCATGAATCAACTTGGAACTTTAATCCGTTCAAAAACTTGTTTTAGTCGTACCGGGTGATTCGTGGCTCGAATTTCGATGACCCGAACATGGATGTTCATCCAATCATCAATCCTAACACACTATTACACCCTAGAGACTCTAAAAATGGTCACAAAGTCTGAACCCAACTGATTACATTCATTTTTACATTTTAATCTCATGAAAACACTAAATCAAGCATAACTTTTGATCCAGGACTCGAAATAACATGAATCCAAAGTCCAAAATTATTGTCTTGATGAGAGGAACTCATCTAAACAATTTATTTAATCAAAAACACAGGTTAAGTTTACTTATTTTAACAAAATATCTGCTGTCCAATTTTAATCATACCGAAAACATACATAAACGAGCATTTCTACGCATCAATTCAACAATACAACAAGATACAAGTACTATAACATCAAAATAATATCATAATCAGTAAAAATAAATGAAATTGAAATACCTAGGGTTTATGTTTATACCCTAATCAAAAGATGAGAAGAAGGATGATATAGAACGCAAAAAGGAGCACCCGATTGTGTAACAAGTCTTGAGAAATGATGATCAATTGATGTTTGATTGTATGGTTGCTTGTGGTGGCTGAAAATGATGATAATGGAGCAAGGAAAATCGGTCATAAGGAGGTGGGAGGAGAAATGAGAGCCAAAAGTAGGTTTAGGTTAGAAAAATAAGGATAAATGAAAATGAAATGGAAAAAAAATCAAAGGAAGGGTAAGTAGGGTAGTGTTGGCCAAAATTGTGAGGGATTGGGCCCCTCATGGCCCAATTTGATCAAATAGATCAAAGCTTGTGGCCCGAAAGCCCGAACGAATCCCGATTCACGAAAACACTATTACGCGATTAAATTTCCGAAAAGAACACGCATCCGCGAAAAATAAAATATAGAAATACTTTATATACCCATATGATATAAAAATATCATAATTAAAATGATTTGGATTCAAAAATCTCAAAAGTCCAACCGTTGATTTAAAAACCGAAATGATATAGAAATCCACGACACGTAGAAACGTACAATTTTAAATATGAATACAAATATTCATATAACACATAATAAATAATATACTATTACTAAAATAATAATATAAGTCATAGAAATGACGTGGCACGAATAACAATTAATGGACGTTAAATAATAAACGGTAAAAGATAACGGACAAAGTAGGGTCGTGACATGTAACCTGTTAGGATTGCGACACGTGTACGACTAACTGTGCGCCTTACGCGTTTTTTTTTTTCCATTTTTAGGCCCTAACCGTTTATGCTATAATTAGGGCGATTATTTTACCACATTTGGTAAAAATTCAAAAAATCCATCTCTTCTCTACTTTGCAACTCCGATCAAGTTCCGGCTAGTTTCTCGTTTCTTAACCCAGGTCAATGCAATCTTCCATCTTCATCCCCTTTTTTAAGTTGTAAATATGTGTTCTGCATCTTCAACCACCTTCCAAGTCCATTCCATCTCTTCAACCCTAGATGATGAATCCATACCAGCTATTATCGACTGGTATCCACCAATTGCCCAATACACCCCTACCCTTCCACTCACAAATCAACGAGCCCATAAACCCCCAACCAACATGGTTGGAGTCTACGATGTAACCCTAGAAGTCAGAAACACTCGCATTCCTTCGACTAACTTTTTCATGGCGGTTTTGTCATCGTATAACATTGGTCTGGGGCAATTACATCCCTATACTGCTGCTCGTCTATCGTTATTTGAGATGTGGTGTAGGGCGAACAACCAGGAACTGTCGATTAACATCTTCAAAAACATTTTCCGTTACCAAGTTAATGAGCACGATTGGTACAGTTTCACCGATCGGGCAGCTTTTACATCTGGTTTGAAGAAGGGTTTAAATACCTCCTAGATAGATTCTTTTTACTATGTCGATAACAAATTCGTTCCTCAACAATTCGCTAACTTTCTTCAATGGCATTCTGGTGCTAACACTGCTTTAAATTGCCTCCCCCCCCCTCAATGACACCGCTGGAACAGGAACAGTTTAACCTCTATCCCGGTAAGAAACTAAGCATTCGGGTTTACCCAAACGAAGTTCTTTACTTGGCCGGAATCTCTTCCTACTGGAAATACAGTGGATTCCGTCTAGTCATTTTGCTTAACGAAAGGGGCATAATTTTATCTTTGAAATAATTACGCATCATTTACCTTTAGATAGAGAGTATGCTAACCATCGTATGTCATTGTTTGCAGAGATAAATCTTTACCAGGTTATGGTTGAAGAAAGTTTGAAGGGTTATTCTATGAAAAAGGAAGTTGCTAATGAAGATGTTCCAGTCAATGTCGTAGATGATTTAAACGCTCTGGTTGAGGAAGATGAATAGCCACTCAAGCGCAGAAGCTCCGTGCGTTTAAATCCTCCAGTGAAGAAGAAGAAGTCCGATGCCCCATCCTCCTAAGGTATAACATTGTATAGCGTACAGATTTCATTATATCATACCTTCATTGCTTGTTTAGAAACTAACATATACGTTTCTGTATTTCCAGTTGTGAACCTTGAGGAAGATGCAGCCCCAATAGTGACTCTTGTCCAGCCTGCCATCAATGCGCCCATGCCCACACCTGCGCCCTCAGCAACATCTGCGCCCCTTGAATCAACTACCTGGATGCCCGCAACATGTTCTAATCCAGTCCAAATTGCTATTATTACGCCCTTTCCAACCAATCCTGCAACTCCTCCTACTACTGGTCCCTCGATTACTTCTGTCTCAGGTCCCAAACTGAACAACAACCCTTATGCACCCATTCGCATTGATAACTTGGAAGCGATTCTAAATGTTTTGAAGCATGCTGCATCAGAACAGCACATGTATATGCAAGGATGTGCTCATGCTGACATAAGGCGTGAGTTAAAGAAGATGACGCCAGATCAAAAGGCATGCTTTGATACACAGCTATCGTTTCTGACATGGGTAAGGGATTGTGATCGTTTAAAAAGTGAGCGTTCTCATAAGGCAGAGGTGAATCTATCTGGGCAGTTATAGATGAGGTTGATTGCCCTAGAGTCGAAGCTTAAAGTTGCCGATGAAGCATTGAAAACAGTGGAGGCCACTGTTGAAGTGTTAAAGAAGGAAAAGGTTGAGCTTCTAAATGCACAAGCTGATCTGGTAGAGGAAAAAAATTTGCTCAAGGAGGAAATTGCTACTGCTAATTCCAACCTTGATTTTTTAACCTTTGAAAAACAGGACATCTCCGCGCACCTTGATCGGGTGGCCGCTGGTCGTGATTCAACGTTAAACAACTTCGCCGCACTGAAAGCTGCTCTTTCGCAAATTGCATCAAAGGTTCTCAGCTTTTCCACCGTTGGCAAAATTTACTCAGACGCAATCAGGGCCATCAAAGCATTGGAGCGGGTAAACTTTTGGAAGCTCATTTCAGACAACATAGAGGTTCCAACAGATTTGCCCAAAGTTGTTGCTGATTAGCTTGAGAGTGATTCTTTAGCCAAGGCACTCGAGTCCAGTCGTGTGATGGAGAACATTTAAATTCAATCCTTGATTCAAGAAAGTGTTAACCATGCGACCTCAGTGCAGGATTTATTAGAGCTCGTGATGTAAGGAGGTGAGCCAGAGGGCTCGGGCACTGCTATGGCGTGCTTTGTGAGGCGCATAGTAGTTTTTTGAAGTGACAGGTGTATAGGTGAGCCATAGGCATATAACATCTTCAGCCCTGTACGCCTGCACTTTGGGGGGTACATCTGCAGGGAGCATGCTCGGTTATAGGTGCTACCTGTAATAAGGATGTGCTCCCCGCCTTTCAGTACAAGACCACATATAGGTCAAACTTTGAAGGATCATTCCCATTAGTGTAGGGCAGTGTTCCAAATAATGCCAGGTAGTTTAGATTTTCCTTTCTTTCTTTCTTTTTTATTTTTGGTCCTGCGTGCAAATCATTAAAGCTTAGGCCTGTGTGCCATATTTTACATATTGGGCCTGCGTGCCCTTAGTACTTTTTAATGTTTTCTTTTGGTACTATTGCAACATTAATGAAATTTCTTTTGCTAACTTTATTGTTTCAAGTCTTCATTACTCTTATCAAATATTGTAGTTGTGATGCATACAAACAAATGTATACTTTGTTTATTATCAAAGTTTAATAATGCTAACCAACTATTGTGGACATAGCAAGTGCTTTTCATTTCATTACTAAGTAAAGTACTTAGAGTCTTCCAAGTGACCCAACACTTACGTTAGTGAGCAAGCAACCCCAATGCTTGTCATTTATAGTCATGACTTGTAGTATTCTAGTCTGCGAGAGTGTGTTGGTCTAGAAAAACCAAAGCCTATTACCCACCCTAAAATCTAGCCTTGTAACCAAATAGGCTTCTGCCACGCGGGAGCTAGAGATCAACCCTTAAAAGGCAGGATGGACGTAACTGCTATCAAAATGTGCGTTGAAACATAACCAAATGTTTCCATACAAAAATTAAATTTATTAATGACAAAATAAATAAAATCTAAAAGTCATAACCAAATGACAAACCATTAAACCAAAAAGAAATACTAATTGTCTTTGGAAATAAAGCAACATTTTAAGTATACTGGAAAATGTAAGTGCTCAAAGTGCGGGTTGATAAATCCCGTGTGTTGCAGCCTGACAATTATATATAGCATCTTTTCAGATTGGTTGCATGCCAAGTACGAGGTACTCGTCTTCCAGTTACTTCAGCTAGGATATAAGATCTTGTAGCACTTGTGCCAATTATTTCATAGGGGCATTCCCAATTAGGCCCAAGCTTTCCAATATCCTCTGCTCGGCTTGCCTCATTATTGCGCCACACATACTCTCCCACTATAAATAACAATGGCTTGACGCGCTTATCATAATACTTGGAGATTTTCTGCTTGTTCATGGCTTCTCGTATAGCTACAATTTCTCTGCGCTCCTCTAGCATGTCTATGTTAGCGCGCAAGCCTTCACCATTGCTTGACTCATCATAGCTTTGAACTCTCTTCCTGGGCACCAATATTTCCGCAGGGATAATAGCTTCAGTCCCATAAACTAAGCTGAAAGTAGTTTTACCTGTGCTATTCTTATGAGTAGTTCGATGCGCCCATAATACACTTGGGAGTTCATCGACCCATTAATTTCCATATAAGCCCAAGCATACCTTTATCCCCTTTACAATATCCCAGTTTTGTTACTTCACATTACCCATTTGCCTGGGTGTGCGACCGATGTGAAAGATTGCTTAATATTCAGGTCTTGGCACCAGGACCGGAATGGTTCTCCTTCTAACTGGGTTCCATTATTGTTGACGATTTCATTGGGAATACCAAACCTGCACACAATATCTTCCCAAAAGAAGTTGCGAATGCTCCTGCTAGTAATTGTTACTAATGCCTTCGCCTCCACCCATTTAGTGAAGTAATCAATTGCTACCACTAAGAATTTGATTCCCCCTGAGTAAACAATTATTGCATTAATACTATGAAAGCGCATAGTTAGCAAAGTATTATTCATATAAATTATTCCACGCGTACCTGAGCACGCGGTAATAGGGCCGACAATGTCGATGGACCATTTGCAGAATGGCCAAGCCACCCTATTAGTATCATAGGATGTTGCGGTGCTCTGCTGATGGGCACGTGCTGTTGACATGATTGACATGTTCTCACGACCTCAGATGCATCTTCGTGAATGGTGGGCCAGTAATACCCAATGCGCATAACCTTTGCGGCTACTATAGCCGGAGTGCAGAGCGCAATACCCTTCATGAATCTCTCTGAGCACTTCTTACGCTTGATTTGGACCAATACATAGCATGCTTGGCCCAAGGAACGACTTTCTGTAAAGAGCTCCATCCACCAAAGTGTACATGGGCGCTTTCATGCGTACCTTTCTCGCTTCCTTTTCGTCTGTAGGGAGCATTCCTTCTATTAAAAACTTAGTTATGGGTGTCATCCAGTTTGGGCTTTCCTCCTCGATAGGCGCGACGGTGGATTTCTCATCAATAGATTTTTGCGTTAGTTATTCCACCCATACATTTATGCGCAAGTGATCAAAGGCTAGAGCAGCCACCCATACAATTCCCAAGGTTGACTTTCCAGTGGTTCGGTTGTGATACTCTCCTTTGACGCTTCTATCTCGACTGTAGTTTCAGCCAAGTAATCTGCCAATATCTATCCTTTGGCAGCTGTTCACGGAGAGAAGTTTATTTCGTGCTCCCCCAATTCTATGCCTAATTTAGCCAATCGCCCCGAAACGTCAGGTTTGTACAGCACCTGTGATGATACAATCATTGTCAGTATGTCGCATCTAATCCATGCAGGCTAAAAGTGACTTATAAGATTGAGTTATACATAGGTAGCTCGTTCCGCGACCTGTACCTGTCTTATTGGTTGGTCAGTCAATACCATTATAGGATGCGCTTGGAAATATCGACGCAACCTACGAGCTGTGTGCACAAGCGCGTATACCAGCTTTTCCATTGTAGTTTAATTAACCTCACTACCACTAAGCGCCTTACTGACAAAGTATACATGCATCTGTACCCGCGTTTTAGAGAATGGGTTGCACATACACATAAACATATAACTTTCTATGCTTATAAAAAATAAACAAAGCATGATACATACCTGCCCCATATCTGTGACAAGAACAGAGCTTATGGCTTCTTTCGAAGTCGTAAGATACAGCATTAATGTTTCTCCTACCTCTGGCGCGGTTAAAGTAGGCAATTCTTTCAAAAGCGCCTTCATTTCTAGAAAAGCTTTCTCGGCCTCCTCTGTCCACTTGAAGTCTGACTTTTTCAATAAGTTCTTTAAAGTATGGAAGAATGGCAAAGACCTCTCTGCTTCTTTTAACAAGAAGCATGTTAGTGCATCTTTTCTGGATTTTGGTGACTGCATCTGTTCCACCGCTTCAATTTTATTAGGATTTGCACGAATTCCTCTTGGGGTTACTATGTGCCCCAGGAATTTTCCCACTTCTTCCCTAAAACTACACTTTGTGAACTTAAGCTTCATGTTGATTTTGCGCAGGGATTTGAACGTTTCAAGTATGTCATCCAGCAGTTGCACTTCCGTATTTCTTTTGATAACCAAATTGTCAACATAAGCTTCAAGGTTCCTACCGATTTAGTCTTTAAACGCAGCATCGACCACTCGCTGATAGGTTGGGCCCGCGTTTTTCAGTCCAAAGGGCATTTTTGTGTAACAATAGATCCCTTGATCTGTATGGAACGCGGTCTTGTCCTCTTCGCCATCTGAATCTAATGGTACCCCTTGTACACATCCAAGAAACATTTAAATCTGGACCCAGATAATGATTCAACTTTCCAATCTATCTTCGGAAGAGGATAGTTGTCTTTGGGACACGCTTTGTTAATATCCTTGAAATCAACGCACGTGCGTCATGAACCATCAGCCTTTTTGAGTAAGATGGGATTTGCTACCCAAGTTTGATAGTGCACCTCCCTAAGTATGTTCGCATTCACTAGCTTTTCCACCTCCATTCGCTGCCATTCTCTTCTTTCTGGGGCCATAGGCCTTTTCTTTTATCGCACCGGAGTTAAACTTGGGCTAGCATATAACTTGTGCTCTGCTATTTCGTGAGGTACTCCCGTCATGTCCTATTCACTCCATGCAAAAACAACCATATTGGTTATCAGCATATTCCGCAACTTGACTTTGACGTCGTTGGATAAGTTGCCCCCAATCTGAATTCGCTTGTCTGGGTGCTTTGGATTGACAATAATAGTGCAGCTTCACATTTGTTCATCAATGGTAGGAAGCAATTTTGGTGGCGTGATGGATGCACAAAGCGCCCTTTCAGACTCTGTCCGGATGATTGCTATTCCTTGCTTGGTAGGAAATTTTATCATACCATGAACTGTTGAAGGCACCGCGCTAAACTTCTGCAAAGTAACTCTTCCTAAAAGTGCATTGTAACAAGAGTAAGAGCGTACCATGCAAAATTCAATGGGCACAACTCAAGAGCGAGAGGGATCATTATCATCTGCTAATTCCAATTCGAGTTCAATACACCCCAACGGCCATGCCTGTAGTGACCCGAACTTTTCCATGTTTATATATATTAAATGAAATTTATACTTACATGATTAAGTGTTTCCAACATGTTAAGCAATCAAACTTGTTAAGACTTGATTAATTGAAATAGGTTTCATATAGACAATTGACCACCCAAGTTGACCGGTGATTCACGAACGTTAAAACTTGTAAAAACTATATGATGACATATATATGGACATATATATAGTTAACATGATATTATGATAAGTAACATATCATTAAGTATATTAACAATGAACTACATATGTAAAAACAAGACTACTAACTTAATGATTTTGAAACGAGACATATATGTAACGATTATTGTTGTAACGACATTTAATGTATATATATCATATTAAGATATATTAATACATCATGATATCATGATAATGTAATAATTTAACATCTCATTTGATTTAATAAACAATGGGTTAACAACATTTAACAAGATCGTTAACCTAAAGGTTTCAAAACAACACTTACATGTAACGACTAACGATGACTTAACGACTCAGTTAAAATGTATATACATGTAGTGTTTTAATATGTATTCATACACTTTTTAAAGACTTCAAGACACTTATCAAAATACTTCTAGTTAAAAAAAAATGCTTACAATTACATCCTCGTTCAGTTTCATCAACAATTCTACTCGTATGCACCCGTATTCGTACTCGTACAATACACAGCTTTTAGATGTATGTACTATTGGTATATACACTCCAATGATCAGCTCTTAGCAGCCCATGTGAGTCACCTAACACATGTGGGAACCATCATTTGACAACTAGCATGAAATATCTCATAAAATTACAAAAATATGAGTAATCATTCATGACTTATTTACATGAAAACAAAATTACATATCCTTTATATCTAATCCATATACCAACGACCAAAAACACCTATAAACACTTTCATTCTTCAATTTTATTCATCTAATTGATCTCTCTCAAGTTCTATCTTCAAGTTCTAAGTGTTCTTCATAAATTCTACAAGTTCTAGTTTCATAAAATCAAGAATACTTCCAAGTTTGCTAGCTTACTTCCAATCTTGTAGAGTGATCATCCAACCTCAAGAAATCTTTCTTATTTACAGTAAGATATCTTTCTAATACAAGGTAATACTCATATTCAAACTTTGATTCAACTTCTATAACTATAACAATCTTATTTCGAGTGAAAATTTTACTTGAACTTGTTTTCGTGTCATGATTCTATTTCAAGAACTTTCAAGCCATCCAAGATCCTTTGAAGCTAGATCTATTTTTATCATTTCCAGTAGCTTTATCCAGAAAACTTGAGGTAGTAATGATGTCCATAACATCATTCGATTCATACATATAATGCTATCTTATTCGAAGGTTTGAACATGTAATCACTAGAACATAGTTTAGTTAATTCTAAACTTGTTCGCAAATAAAAGTTAATCCTTCTAACTTGACTTTTAAAATCAAATAAACATATGTTATATATCTATATGATATGCTAACTTAATGATTTAAAACTGGAAAACACGAAAAATACCGTAAAACCGGATATACGCCGTCGTAGTAACACCGCGGGCTGTTTTGGGTTAGTTAATTAAAAACTATGTTAAACTTTGATTTAAAAGTTGTTCTTCTGGGAAAATGATATTTATTATGAACATGAAACTATATCCAAAAATCAGGGTTAAACTCAAAGTGGAAGTATGTTTTCTAAAATGGTCATCTAGACGTCGTTCTTTCGACTGAAATGACTACCTTTACAAAAATGACTTGTAACTTATATTTTCGACTCTAAACCTATACTTTTTATATTTAGATTCATAAAATAGAGTTCAATATGAAACCATAGCAATTTGATTCACTTAAATCGGATTTAAAATGAAGAAGTTATGGGTAAAACAAGATTGGATAATTTTTTCTTGTTGTAGCTACGTAAAAATTGGTAACAAATCTATATTAATTATATCCTAGCTAACTTATATTGTATTATATATGTATTCTAATATATTATGTAATCTTGGGATACCATAGACACGTATGTAAATATTTTGACATATCATATCGACCCATGTGTATATATTATTTGGAACAACCATAGACACTCTATATGCAGTAATGTGGAAGTTAGCTATACAGGGTTGAGGTTGATTCCAAATATATATATACTTTGAGTTGTGATCTAGCCTGTGACGTGTATACACTGGGTCGTGGATTGATTCAAGATAATATATATCATTTTTTTCTGTACATCTAACTTGGGACAACTAGTTGTAGGTTACTAACGAGAACAGCTGACTTAATAAATTTAAAACATCAAAATGTATTAAAAGTGTTGTAAATATATTTTGAACATACTTTGATATATATGTACATATTTGTTATAGGTTCGTGAATCGACCAGTGGCCAAGTCTTATTTTCCGACGAAGTAAAAATCTGTGAAAGTGAGTTATAGTCCCACTTTTAAAATCTAATATTTTGGGATGAGAATACATGCAGTTTTATAAATGTTTTACGAAATAGACACAAGTAATTGAAACTACATTATATGGGTGAATGATCGAAGCCGAATATGCCCCTTTTGCTTGGTAACCTAAGAATTAGTAAACCGATCTACTAATTGACGCGAATCCTAAAGATAGATCTATTGGGCCTAACGAACCCCATCCAAAGTACCGGATGCTTTAGTACTTCGAATTCGTTTTTATCATGTCCGAAGGATTTCTCGGAATGATAGGGGATATTCTAAAATGCATCTTGTTAATGTCAGTTAACAGGTGTTCACCATATGAATGAATTTTATCTCTATGTATGGGATGTATATTGAAATATGAAATCTTGTGGTCTATTATTATGATTTGATAATATATAGGATAAACTGATAACTCACCAACATTTTTGTTGACGTTTTAAGCATGTTTATTCTCAGGTGATTATTAAGAGCTTCCGTTGTTGCATACTAAAATAAGGACAAGATTTGGAGTCCATGCTTGTATGATATTATGTAAAAACTGCATTCAAGAAACTTATTTTTGATGTAATATGTTCTTATTGTAAACCATTATGTAATGGTCGTATGTAAACGGTATATTTTAGATTATCATTATTTGATAATCTACGTAATGCTTTTTAAACCTTTATCGATAAAATAAAGGTTATGGTTATTTTAAAAATGAATGCAGTCTTTGAAAAAAGTCTCATATAGAGGTCAAAACCTCGCGACAAAATCAATTAATATGGAACGTTTATAATCAATATGAACGGGACATTTCAGTTGGTATCCGAGCGTTGGTCTTAGAGAACCATAAAATTGCATTAATGTGTCTTACCGAGTTTGTTAGGATGCATTAGTGAGTCTGGACTTCGACCGTATTTTTTTAAAAAAAAAAAAAAAAAAACGATTGCTTAACATATTTTTTTGTTGGAAACTATATATTGTTAACATGTAAATATTATGTGATATATTAATCTCTTAACGTGTTTGATATTGTGTAATAGATGTCTACCTCTACTACAAATCCCATTGATTCACCTAATAATAATGAAGAGTCGAATATATTTTGGGAAGATTCACAAATTCCCGAAGAGGAACCGGAGGAGGAGGAACCGGAAGAGGAGGAACCGGAAGAAGAGGAACTAGAAGATGAGGAATTGGAAGAGGAGGAACCAGAAGAAGAAGAGGTTCTGGAGGAAGAAATATTGATACCTATAGTAAATCGATTAAATAAAATAAAATCCTCAACCAACGGACCAAAGTTAATAATGGTCAATGGTGTTTCCGCCGAGGAAGCAAAATATTGGGAAGATTACCAATTTTTCGATGAATCGGATTCCGATGAGGATTCCGATGATGTTATAGAAATTACCTCGGCCCAATTTAATAAAGCGAAAGAAAATAATAAGGGAAAAGGTATAAAAATAGAGAAACCCGATTCCAACCCCGATGAACTTTATATGTATCGACAACATCCGTATTTCCTAAAATGTAACAATGACCCGGGAACCTCTAAACCACCAGTTTTTTCTAAACCATTATAAAAAATGATGGCTCATATTAGAGGAACAGCATATATTCCTAAAAAATAAGGAAAACGAACCAAGTCCGAAGAAGAAGAAACCGGTGATTCAGATTAAAGGGTTGTAATCATGTTGTGTATTATATGTATTATAGTGTGCTTATACTTTTATGTTCTATATAAAAATTGCTTGTATTGTTTGTTAATTATCTTTTACGAATCTAATCCTTGTCTATTTTACAGTATAAAAACAAAATGGACGTTAAGGGTAGACGACCGAATATTTTAGAAGACCTACCAGAGGATATGATTGAGGAAATCTTGTCTAGAGTCGGTCAGAATTCATCAGCACATTTAGTTATGGCGAAATTAACTTGTCAAACATTTGAAAGACTTTCCGGAAATGCCTTAGTTTATAAAAGGCTTTCCGTTGATAGGTGGGGTATATCACATTGGGGAGACCGTAAGTTACGCCGTGTTTTATTTAAAGCGTTAAATGCGGGGAACCCAAATGCGATTTTACGCTACGGGTTAAGAACCTATTTTGACTCAACATATCCCAACATAGGATTTCGTGAATTAGAAAGAGCTTCTAACATGCAACATAATGAAGCATGTTATGCTTACGGGTTAGTGATGTTCGCTTCTTACCAAAGTAAGAAAAAGAACATCGGATTGCAGCTTTTAAATAAAACTTTCCCACAAGTGACGGCTTCAGTAGTTGGGGTGAGAAATAAGGTTTTTAGATTATTACGGGGCTGTTGGACATTACGAAACCGTCGTCCTTTTGACGACGTTACAACATGCTGCCTAGCCAATGGTCATAACGGTTATTTTCCACAAGACCAAGGATGGGAAGTCGTCTTAGTAAAACCAGAATGCATGACTTGTTTCTGGAATTATGAATTACGTGTCTTTATTTCCTTTGTTGAACAACTTGCGTATTAACTAGGTTTATCTTCAAAACTGTCCTGTATCAAAGTGTACTATATTTCATGTTATATGTAATATAGCGATGTTGTAAGTTTGAAGAATATTTATATGTGATATATTATTATAATCAGTTTTTCATATGGAATTGTAGTAGTTGAATTGTATATTAGCTACTAAGTATGAACTTAACGGGTAGGTAGTACCCGAATTTAAACTTATAAAATGCTATTATGAAGAAAAAGCTTTTATAAATGAGTTCATATTATGCTACGAAATACTATTGACTACTCTTAATATTCTGTATGATTAACTCGATTCAGTTGGCTATTTTGAAGGAAATGGCACCGACGACTCGACAAACCATGAATATAAGCGAAGATGAATTTCGTACCTTTCTTGCTGCAAACATAGCCGCAGTACAGGCTGCGCTACATACCAACAATAACTCTGAATCTAGCAATGCAGCTAACGGCTCAAGAAATCGTGTAGGATGCACCTACAAAGAATTCACTGCCTACAAACCTTTGGAATTTGATGGAACCGAAGGACCAATTGGATTGAAACGGTGGATCGAGAAAGTCAAATCGGTGTTTGCCATAAGTAAGTGTACTGAAGAGGACAAAGTTAAGTACGCTTCGCAGGTACTGCGTTAACGTGGTGGAACACCTATCTTGAACAGGTAGGACGAAATGCTGCATACGCACTACCGTGGTCGGCATTCAAGCAATTGATGAACGAGCAGTACCGTCCTAGAAACGAAGTCAATAAACTCAAGGCAGAACTTAGAGAGTTACGAACACAAGGGTTTGACGTTACCACATATGAACGACGATTCACAAAGTTGTGCCTATTGTGTCTGGGAGCATTCGAAGATGAAGAAGAGAAGATCGATGCATTTGTAAAAGGGTTACCAGTAAGGATTTAAGAAGATGTAAGTTCACACGAGCCCGCTTCTATACAGAAGGCAAGTCGAATGGCTCATAAACTCATAAATCAGATTGAGGGAAGAATTAAAGAGTAGGTGGCTGAAGAAGCCAACACAAAACAACTCAAGAGGAAGTGGGAGGAAAACGATGACAAGAGTCACCAGTACAACAACGATAACAATTACAACCACAATCGCAACAACTATCCCAACAACTGCAACAATAATCGCAACAATAACTTCAATCCTAACAATAACAACAACAAACATCCCAACAACAACAACAACTACAACAACCGTTTCAACAACAATAACAATCCCAACAACAACCTCAATAACAACAACGGCAACAAAAACCAAAAACAGCCATGTCATAGGTGTGAAGAAAATCACCAGGGGTTTTGCACGACATTTTGCAACAGGTGTAAAAGAAATGGTCATAGTGAGATAAAGTGTGAGGTCTACGGACTAAAGTTTAACAGAACTAAGGGAGCAAATAATGCCGGAACAAGTAATGTCGAAACGAATAGTGTCGGAGCAAGTAATACCAACGCTGTTTGTTATAAATGTGGAAAACCGGGCCATATTATTAGAAATTGCCCGAATCTAGGGAATACTAATGGGCAGGGCCATGGAAGAGTTTTCAATATTAATGCGGCAGAAGCACATGAAGGCCCGGAGCTTGTTACGGGTACGTTTCTTATTGACGATAAATCTTCTTATGTTTTATTTGATTCGGGTGTGGATAGAAGCTATATGAGTATAGAATTTTGTGCTAAATTAAATTTCCCATTGACGCCTTTGGATAGTAAATTTTTACTCGAATTAGCAAATGGTAAATTAATTTCAGCAGATAATATATGTTTGAATCGATAAATTAAAATGGTTAGCGAAACATTTAAGATTGACCTAATACCAGTAGAGTTAGGGAGTTTTGATGTGATAATCGGTATGGACTGGTTGAAAGAAGTGAAGGCAGAGATCGTTTGTTACAAAAATGCAATTCGCATTATACGAGAAAAAGGAAAACCCTTAATGGTGTACGGAGAAAAGAGCAACTCAAAGTTAAATCTTATTAGTAACCTGAAGGCACAAAAACTAATAAGAAAAGGTTGCTATGCTGTGCTAGCACACGTCGAGAAAGTTAATTCCGAAGAAAAGAACATCAATGATATTCCCGTCGCAAAAGAATTTCCCGATGTATTTCCGAAAGAATTACCGGGACTACCTCCACACCGATCCGTTGAATTTCAAATAGACCTTGTACCGGGAGCTGCACCAATAGATCGTGCTCCATACAGACTCGCAACTAGCGAAATGAAGGAACTTCAGAGCCAATTACAAGAACTTTTAGAGCGTGGTTTCATTCTACCAAGCACATCACCATGGGGAGCTCCTGTTTTGTTTGTCAAGAAGAAAGATGGTACATTCAGGTTGTGTATCGACTATCGAGAGTTGACCAACTTAACATCAAGATTGATTTATGTTCTGGGTATCATCAAATGCGGGTGAAGGAGGATGATATTCCAAAGACTGCTTTTAGGACACGTTACGGTCATTACGAGTTTATGGTTATGCCATTTGGATTTACTAACGCACCAGCTGTGTTCATGGACCTCATGAACCGAGTGTGCGGGCCATATCTTGACAAGTTTGTCATTGTTTTCATCGATGACATACTTATTTACACGAAGAATGATCAAGAGCACGAAGAATATATGAGAAAAGTGCTAGAGTCGCTGAGGAAAGAAAAACTGTACGCTAAATTTTCAAAGTGTGCATTTTGGTTGGAAGAAGTTCAATTCCTCGGTCACATAGTGAACAAAGAAGGTATTCAGGTGGATCCAGCAAAGATTGAAACCGTTAAAAAGTGGGAAACCCCGAAAACTCCGAAACACATAAGCCAGTTTTTAGGACTAGCTGGTTACTACAGAAGGTTCATCCAAGACTTTTCCAAAATAGCAAAACCCTTGACTGCATTAACGCATAAAGGGAAGAAATTTGAATGGAAGGATGAACAAGAGAAAGCGTTTCAGTTATTGAAGAAAAAGTTAACTATGGCACCTATATTGTTATTACCTGAAGGGAATGATGATTTTGTGATATATTGTGATGCCTCAAAGCAAGGTCTCGATTGTGTATTAATGTAACGAACGAAAGTAATTGCTTATGCGTCTAGACAATTGAAGATTCACGAACAAAATTATACGACGCATGATTTGGAATTAGGCGCGGTTGTTTTTGCATTAAAGACTTGGAGGCACTACTTATATGGGGTCAAAAGTATTATATATACCGACCACAAAAGTCTTCAACACATATTTAATCAGAAACAACTGAATATGAGGCAGCGTAGGTGGATTGAATTGTTGAATGATTACGACTTTGAGATTCGTTACCACCCGGTGAAGGGAAATGTGGTAGCCGACGCCTTGAGCAGAAAGGACAGAGAACCCATTCGAGTAAAATCTATGAATATAATGATTCACAATAACCTTACTACTCAAATAAAGGAGGCGCAACAAGGAGTTTTAAAAGAGGGAAATTTAAAGGATGAAATACCCAAAGGATCGGAGAAGCATCTTAATATTCGGGAAGACGGAACCCAGTATAGGGCTGAAAGGATTTGGGTACCAAAATTTGGAGATATGAGAGAAATGGTACTTAGAGAAGCTCATAAAACCAGATACTCAATACATCCTGGAACGGGGAAGATGTACAAGGATCTCAAGAAACATTTTTGGTTGGGGCGCTATCGGTTTTAGCCGTTGCTTGTGATGTTACGATAGTTGCGTATTGGTCATATTGTGCACTACAACGGGTGTTTAGTGATTGGTGTTATCCGTAAGGATTCGTTTGGTTCGATCTTCATCATTTCGAGTTGTTGACCTTAGGTTGAGACTTGGTTGCTTTTAGCATTGTACTCAGTAAGGGTACGCTAAGGGATTGATATCTCGGTAAGAGATTGATTGAGTTTTTCCTGATGTGAGGGATTGAGCAAGTTTTAATGCTCGGATTTGCGGATTTGATAAATTGCGGTGACGATTTAGTTGTTAAGCGATTCATTGGGAAGAATTGCTTAGGAAAGTCGAATTGGGACTTATGTTTGAGGACCGTGGAGTGTGGCCCATTTGGTTAAGTGATGAGGATCACGAGGACGTGATCGATTCTAAGTGGGGGAGAGTTGTAAGACCCCAATAATTATGGCACACAGAGTTTTAAATGATGTACGTTTAGTGGGCAAGCATTGTGTAATTAAACAAAGTTTAGATTCTGCCCAGACATGGGTGCGCGCCGCGCACCATAAGCTGTGCGCGCCGCGCACATGCCCAGCGACAGAATTCTGCCTTTTTCTATTTTAAGTTTAATGAAGGGCTTTTTGGTCTTTTCATTTGAGGCCGGATCTCAGGCCTTATCAGCTGGTTTGGATCCACTTTTAGATCATTTTCACATCCATTCATCACTCTCAAGTATCTTAGAGAGAGAAGGAGAATTCTAGTGAGAGAATTGGGGCTTTGGAGAGGAAGGAGTTTGAATTGATCAAAGTCTCGGGTTTTAAAGTTGTTCACCTCGTTATTAGCTTCATTTTGGTTGTTGTGGTAAGTTCTAAATCCGAATTTCATTGTTTGATTTTGATATTCAAGTTAGGGTTTGAACTTAAATTGTTGATAAACCCATTTAAACTCATGAAGTGAGTTTAGTGTTGCTTGTAATCGGGTTTATTGTTATTGTTGGTAGATTTTGGGTTGGTGTACAAATTGGTTATGATTAGGACTTGTAATTGGGTTTAATCACTAGGTTTAGTGATTATGGAAGTATTGGAACCCTTTTTGTGTGTTTGAAAGACTAATTTTGGAATTGAGTCAAAATTAGGGTTTTTGGTTGATTTTGAGATTGATAAGTGTTTAACACTTAAGATTGGGTTCATTGGCATATTAGAACCATGTTCGCTTGTGATTAGTGATTATTGGTTAGTTTGGACGCGTTTTGTGTTTATGAGTGCAATTGGTCGAATTTGCACTAAGTGTCGAATTGGGTTGGTTGTAAATCGACTCTAAGTGTGTTGTTGTAATTGTGATAAAGGAATAGGTACTTTCCATTGACGAGTTGCGGATTACTTGGAAGCATTCATCAAGACGACAAGGTGAGTTTTAATATCCTATGTGTATATGTATGTGTAGGATGGGTGCGGGTCGGGTGAAGTGGTTCTCGGTTATAGAGCTCACTTCACATATAGGTGGATTTTTATGGACTTGTAATACATCCAATTGGCACGGTTGTGCGTTTTGGTTGACCACCGTTGGCGAGTTGCACACTTATGTGTACGATATCACATGGATTATGATTCGGAGTTATAACCCCGAGGGCGTGGGTTATGGTGTGGGAAATGAATATCGGTTTGCTCGTATGCATAATATTTTGGGTAGTGAATCTCGGGTAGTGCGGATTCATGATGACTCGGGTTGTTCGGTCATCTTGTTGATGAGGTAGTGAATCTCGGGTTGTGCGAATTCACTAAGGCTCAGGTAGTTCGGCCAACCTCAGTTGTTGAATTGGTGAAGAAGTGAATATCGGGTTGTGCGAATTCACTAAGGCTTGTGTTGTTCGGCCAATCTTCGTTGTGGTATTTGGTTTTCGGTATTGGGTTAAGGGGTTAACCTTGGGCGTTTATATATAAATTGTTATATATATTGATGTATTGTTGTGATGTAGCTAACCCTCCGGGTGTAGCTATTTGGCGTTGTTCACATCGTCGTTGGTGAACTTATGTTTGTTGATGTATTTTAGGTTGTTGCTTAGTGATCGTACGGTATGCTTAGATTAGCTTGCCTTTATGCTTGGATGCTCCGGTATGCGGTATTTGATTATTTGTGTGACGTGTCCATTTTATGCATATATATGTATGTAGTATATTTTCACTCACTAAGCATTAGCTTACCCTCTCGTTGTTGACTTTTTTATAGATTTGCTTGGAGATGGTGGATCGGGTAAGCGTGGGGGCTAGTGGACTTGCGTAGTTGCTTAGAAGATCTTGCTTTTGAATTTGATTAAGATTGGGTAGCATATTCTCAATCGCCATGCTCGGTATTTATTTTGTGTTAAAAACAATACGGTTGAAAATTTGTATTTTGTACAAAAGTCGTAAAACGGTCGATGTGGGCCCGGTCTCGTAAAACTCATTTTATTATTGGAACGTGTAAGTTTTAACTAATATAAAATGTTGTGAAAAGCTTTTGGTCTAAAAGTGTCGGGAAGCAAGAGATCTTTTTACGAAAATTGGAAAAAGTGGACAGCGGGCTGCCAGGCCCTGTGCACGCCGCGCACAGGTGTGGGTGCGCGCCGCGCACCTCATCTGGTCAGCTCAGTTTTAAATTTTTTTTTTATGCTGCGTTTTTGGTTGGTTAACGGGTTGGGTCGTTACATGTTATTATAAGAAAATTCGGCCAACGGCAAATATCTATCCCAACCATTACCAAAATCAATAACGCACGCTCGCAACATGTCTTCCAACGTTTGAATGGTCCTTTCTCCCTGACCATCCATCTGTAGATGATAAGCAGTGCTCATATCCAACTTTGTTCCCAAAGCTTCCTGTAGAGATTGCCGAAACCTCGATGTAAATCGACTGTCATGGTCTGAAATAATAGATACGGGAACACCATGTCTTGAAACAATTTCTTTTAAATTCAAACGAGTAATTTTCTCCATCGAATCAGTTTCCTTAATCGGCAAGAAATGAGCTAACTTAGTGAGTCGGTAAACAATAACCCAAATGGTATTATAACCACCCACAACTCTCGGTAACTTCGTAATAAAGTCCATTGCAATACCTTCCCACTTCCACTCGGGAATCTCAGGTTGTACTAAAAGTCCGGACGGTTTCTGATGTTCAGCTTTAACTTTAGTACAAGTCAAACACTTAGCCACATAAGTAGCCACATCAGCTTTCAATTTAGGCCACCAATATAGCTCCTTGAGATCATGATACATCTTCCCTGAACCAGGGTGAATAGAGTATCTTAACTTATGAGCTTCATCTAAAACAAGTTGTCGCAAATAACCGAATTTCGGAACCTAAAGGTGTCCCGCAAAAAACCGATTACCATCTGCTCGCACCTCTAACTGTTTACTCAAGCCTCTAACCTTCTCGTTCGCAAAATTCTCCTCTTTCAAGGCTTCTTATTGAGCCACAAGAATCTACCTTGCAAGGTTTGTTCGAATGGTCATGTTCAAGGCTCTAAACCTGCGAGGTTCAACTCTCTCTTTTTGACTTAACGCATCGGCCACAACATTGGCCCTTCCTGGGTGATAAAGGAGTTCACAATCATAATCTTTCAATAACTCAATCCATCTTCGCTGTCTCATATTTAACTGTTTCTAATCAAGGATATGTTGAAAACTTTTGTGATCAGTGTACACTGTACTTTTGACCCCATATAGATAATGTCTCCAAATCTTAAGCGCAAACACAACAGCTCCAAACTCTAAATCATGGGTTGTATAATTTTGTTCATAGATCTTTAACTGACGTGAAGCGTAAGCGATGACTTTCTTTCGTTGCATCAAAACACAACCAAAGCCCTTACGCGATGCATCACAATAGACAACAAAATCATCATTACCCTCAAGTAGTGATAATATCGGAGCGGAAGTTTATTTCTTCTTCAGAGTTTGGAAAGCGGCATCTTGTTCATCCTTCCACTCATACTTCTTCCCCTTGTGCGTTAAAGCAGTCAGAGGTTTAGCTATTCGAGAGAAATCTTGAATGAACCTTCTATAATAACCTGCTAATCCTAGAAACTGACGAATCTGAGTAAGAGTTTTCGAAATTTATCAATTCTCAATCGCCTCAATCTTAGCAGGCTCAACTTGAATTCCCTTCTTACTAACAACGTGTCCAAGGAATTGAACTTCTTTCAGCCAAAATGCACACTTTGAAAACTTAGCATATAGTTCTTCTTTTCTTAACAAATCGAGCACTAACTTCAAATGTTCTTCGTGCTCTTGATCACTCTTGGAGTAGATGAGAATATCATCGATGAAAACGATAACGAATTTGTCCAGATAGGGTCTACACACACGGTTCATGAGGTCCATGAACACTGCAGGTGTGTTAGTTAATCCGAACGGCATAACAAGGAATTCGTAGTGACCATAACGAGTACGAAATGCGGTTTTCGGAACATCAGTTTCTTTAACCCGCAGTTAGTGATAACCAGAATGAAGATCGATCTTAGAATAAACAGATAAACCTTGAATTTGATCGAACAGATCATCAATTCTTAGAAGATGGTAACGGTTCTTAACTGTAAGCTTGTTCAACTCACGATAATCAATACACAAACGGAAGGAACCATCTTTCTTTTTAACGAACAGAACTGGAGCTCCCCAAGGGGACGAACTGGGACGAATGAAATATAGTTGCAACCAACGAAGGAAGAAATACACAGAGTATCCATATCAGTGGTATAGGTGTTTAAGGCAATTCCTTCAAAGGGGATAACAAGGATCATAGATTTCAAAGTAAAATTCATTACATTTCTGAAAGGGGAACGTACGAAAGGTGTGATCTTTCAACGAGAGTGAACTTCCTCGCACAATGAGCGAGTCAATCTAGGATTCATCCTTATTCTTAAATTAAGGTGCGGATGAAAAGAAATATGGATCATGAGTTATAAAGAATAGTCGACTCCAGGTGAGATGAATCTCCAAAAATGATTTCGTGCACCTCAAAGTATTTAATCATAGGATTGATGTTTACGAGGGTGTCGTGGTTAGCCGTAAATATCAAGAGTAGAAACTTCTCAGATGATCTAGTGTAATATCTATCTGTGATACCAACTATAACAACAGTTGGGGTAGAAACCCACCCAGTGCCTTTCCTGAGAACAGGGTGACCACTGAACGTACCTCGGAAACTGATTTATTAGTCCGCGTTTCGGTCATGTCCAACCACAAGAGGGGAAATTTAATGAGCGCAAAGACTTCCCAACAATTTTATAAAACGGCCATCCAAAGTGGCGTAAGAGTTTTTATCAGTGAACTTAATGGTAAGTTTCATCCTTAAACGGAGGATGAGAAGAACTGTGATCCAAACAAACTGTAGAGTAATGCGAAAATTTTAATATAATCAATCAAAGAAGTTTTGAAAAAAGCTTTAAACTTTTAATGTGACCCCATAAACGGAACGAAATTCTTAGTAAATTTAAAAGTATGTACAACGTGTACCATTTTACGTAAAACAATTTGACTTAGTTAAACAACTCAATAAAGGAGTTGTTTTAAAATAATTTTGAAGGTATAATTTAGTATGTACTAACCAACATAAGTTAAGTTAAATTTATTTATTTAATTTTATACGTACATATGTGATTGTATAAATTGCATACGTGACAGAAAATCTTATTTCTTCCATTCGTCCATAAATCCCATGAGGACCGCCCAATTAAACAAATGTGTGAAAATTCTGATGATAAGTAGGGTATTCATATTTCAGAGGTTACGAGTTGAAATAAGTTCATAGAAGATCGAGTGAAGGACTTGAATCGTCGTGCGACATTTGACCAACAAATGTTACGAGGTCATGAAAACCAATGAGCTAAATATTATTTTGACTATTATCAGGACACAAGTCCTTGGGCAAACTGTTCACGTGCGAAGCTGTCGCTAACAAGTGAGGTATAAAGGATAAAGCATGAGATATGTAGTTTGGTTAAAACGAGTTTCCCGTATCTCAACAATTTAGAAAATGAGTACTTTCCTTACTCATGTAATAACATTGGAATTTTCTGAATGAGTGGTGTAAAAATTTTCTTTGACTCGCTTTCTATTCCTCATGTCACAATATTGGAATTTCTATATGAATTAACGTAATATAATCACGTTGGCCTGAGGTCATTATATTATACTAATTCATAGTTCCATTCCAATAGCACTACATGAGGTCAGGACACGCGATCAACCTCAAATTTCCACATAATTTCTCTAAAACCATTTCTTAAACAATGTACTAAGGATAGCACAAATGACAAAAGCATCAAAAGTAATGAATAAGAGTAACGATGACATAAAAATGTCTTTAAAGTCTCAAAATCATCACGTGTCAAGAATGACGTTTCCGGTTCGCAACCCAAAGCATAAAGGCACAACGGCAAAAAGGCACGTAATATAACAAGAATGTTATATACTTAAACAAAATAGCTGACATTGAAATGCTGAGCATTTAGAAGTCAAGAATGACATCTCACGTAATATAACTCAAACGTTATATACATAACCATAATAGATGACATAGAAATATCGAGAATTTCAGAAGTCAAGAATGACATCCATCGGTTTCACTATCCGAGGTGTTCTTATAAAGATAAACTCGCATGAGTCGAAGAATATGTTTAAATCGGAATGGGAGTTCCTCCCGGATTCAGAACATAACAGAGATGTACGTATATGAAAACAATATACATACCAATACGATACAAATAATCACATATAATAATATATTATAGGTCGGGCTGTAGACTAGACTCACTAATGCACCCTATTGACTCGGGTAACGACATCAATGCAGCCTAACTCCCTACAACCAAAGCTTTGATACCAACTTTGACGACCCGTCAAAGTACACTTGATGACCATCGTTATCTTGGTCCCACAACTTGATCATAAATCTATATGAATTTGATAAATAACCTTGCATTCTTTATTTAAAAATGATTTCCTATAAAAGAAACCTACCCAAAATATGTAAGTTTAGAAAAACTGTACATAAATTCTTAACCAAAAGTTGACCAAAACAAAGTCAACAAACACCCACAATTTAATGTTTCAAAATAGAATGCAAGTTAATGTTTAACAAAAGCTGCCATCATAAATATGCAGACTCTCTAAGCACAACGGAAGCAATCAATCATGAACCTGAGAATAAAACATGCGAGTAACTGTCAACAAAAATGTTGAGTGAATTATAGGTTTAATATTGCAAACAATATTTAAATTAAACCATAAAAATTTATGTTTGTAAACATAAAAACTCATTTTGGACCACAAAATTATATGCTCAAAAACATATAAAAACATTATTCCATTATCCGTGAGCCACCTGGTAACCACTTAACCAATTTCACCCTTACCAAACAACAATATACACTGAACAGGTGTATCTTCAAATAATTACGAAGTACTAATACATTTCGATTATAAATTTCTAACACAACTAGCTCAAAATGGGGTTGTCAAACCCAATAGATCTATCCATAGGATTCGCGTTCACCAGTAGAAACCAGTGATTACAATTATCAGATTATGGAATATTTTTGTTCGACTCACAATGAATAATTTAAACCAACTTCCACTTGTGTCCAATATGAAAAAAATAAAATGCATGTATTCTCATCCCAAAAGATTTAAAATAGAAAAATGGGACTATAAATTACCTTAACTTAAGGAAGCAACAACACAGAAATTGCGAACAGCAAAAGGTAAAATGATCAAAAATGATCACAACACTGACCTATAAATAAAGCAGGTCGATATAAATAATTAACTTACGTCAAATCTTAGTATGATAGCTATAGTACTTGTTGCAAATAAGCATAGAACAACACTCAGTATGTTTCGGTATGATCAGGACAGCGTTTAACATGTACTTTCTATTATTAGAAAGTTTATATTTTTGGCAGGTTTCCATTTCTGGAAAAATTCTATTTTTGGAAAGTTTCTATTTTAGGAAAGTTTCTATATTTATAAAGTTTCTATTTTAGGAAAGTTTCTATATTTAGAAAGTTTCCATATTTAGAAAGTTTCTAATTTTAGAAAGTTTTTAACTTAGGAAAGTTTCCTTAATTAGAAAGTCAACAAAAGTCAACTGAAAGTCAAAGTCAATCGAAAGTTAACTCAAAAGTCAACCTTGGGCAAACATAGTCAACATTAGCTTTTTAAAGAATAAGTTATAGTAATAATATAAGTTATAATGTTATTTAAAGTCATATATGTATAATTATGTCATTACATAAGTTTAATTAAATTAAATTGAATTAATAAAGTTAGCATAAGTTTAAATGATATAATTAATATAACATAAGTATTTAATTTATTAATTAAATATTAGTCGTAACATAAGTATTATTAATTAATAATAAATTTTTAATCATATCATAATTATTATTAATTAATATTGAATTATTAATCATATCATAAGTATTTAATTATAATTATTAAACCATAAGTATTTAATAATTAAATTATAATTAAATAATAACTAAGTCTTATAATAATTAAATAATTATTTAATCTTTATTATAAGTCTTATAATAATAATCTCATAACATAAGTTTAATACTTATTATAAGTATTTTTCATTAATAATAAAAGTATTATTAATCATAAGTTTAATTAAAAGTTTAATTAAATCATAAAGTAATTAATAAATGATATAATAAATATATATATCATAAGTCTCAAATAAAATTAATTACTTTTATATCATAATTAATTTAATAATAATGAAAATCATTATTTATATCATAAGTTAAATTTTATAACCATAAGTTTAATTAAAACGTTCGTCGGGTCATATCTTGAGCCTCGGGTGTCGGTTTTCGACGAGTCTTATATATATCCTCGTCTAACCAATCCACCTAACACATTAGTGTACTCAAGAACACTCTAAAATCATACACCAAGTCATGACCTACAGCCATGAATCAACTTGGAACTTTAATCCGTTCAAAAACTTGTTTTAGTCGTACCGGGTGATTCGTGGCTCAGATTTTGATGACCCGAACATGGATGTTCATCCAATCATCAATCCTAACACACTATTACACCCTAGAGACTCTAAAAATGGTCACAAAGTCTGAACCCAACTGATTACATTCATTTTTACATTTTAATCTCATGAAAACACTAAATCAAGCATAACTTTTGATCCAGGACTCGAAATAACATGAATCCAAAGTCCAAAATTATTGTCTTGATGAGAGGAACTCATCTAAACAATTTATTTAATCAAAAACACAGGTTAAGTTTACTTATTTTAACAAAATATCTGCTGTCCAATTTTAATCATACCGAAAACATACATAAACGAGCATTTCTACGCATCAATTCAACAATACAACAAGATACAAGTACTATAACATCAAAATAATATCATAATCAGTAAAAATAAATGAAATTGAAATACCTAGGGTTTATGTTTATACCCTAATCAAAAGATGAGAAGAAGGATGATATAGAATGCAAAAAGGAGCACCCGATTGTGTAACAAGTCTTGAGAAATGATGATCAATTGATGTTTGATTGTATGGTTGCTTGTGGTGGCTGAAAATGATGATAATGGAGCAAGGAAAATCGGTCATAAGGAGGTGGGAGGAGAAATGAGAGCCAAAAGTAGGTTTAGGTTAGAAAAATAAGGATAAATGAAAATGAAATGGAAAAAAAATCAAAGGAAGGGTAAGTAGGGTAGTGTTGGCCAAAATTGTGAGGGATTGGGCCCCTCATGGCCCAATTTGATCAAATAGATCAAAGCTTGTGGCCCGAAAGCCCGAATGAATCCCGATTCACGAAAACACTGTTACGCGATTAAATTTCCGAAAAGAACACGCATCCGCGAAAAATAAAATATAGAAATACTTTATATACCCATATGATATAAAAATATCATAATTAAAATGATTTGGATTCAAAAATCTCAAAAGTCCAACCGTTGATTTAAAAACCGAAATGATATAGAAATCCACGACACGTAGAAACGTACAATTTTAAATACGAATACAAATATTCATATAACACATAATAAATAATATACTATTACTAAAATAATAATATAAGTCATAGAAATGACGTGGCACGAATAACAATTAACGGACGTTAAATAATAAACGGTAAAAGATAACGAACAAAGTAGGGTCGTGACATGTAACCTGTTAGGATTGCGACACGTGTACGACTAACTGTGCGCCTTACGCGTTTTTTTCCATGTTTAGGCCCTAACCGTTTATGCTATAATTAGGGCGATTATTTTACCACATTTGGTAAAAATTCAAAAAATCCATCTCTTCTCTACTTTGCAACTCCGATCAAGTTCCGGCTAGTTTCTCGTTTCTTAACCCTGGTCAATGCAATCTTCCATCTTCATCCCCTTTTTTAAGTTGTAAATATGTGTTCTGCATCTTCAACCACCTTCCAAGTCCATTCCATCTCCTCAACCCTAGATGATGAATCCATACCAGCTATTATCGACTGGTATCCACCAATTGCCCAATACGCCCCTACCCTTCCACTCACAAATCAACGAGCCCATAAACCCCCAACCAACATGGTTGGAGTCTACGATGTAACCCTAGAAGTCAGAAACACTCGCATTCCTCCGACTAACTTTTTCATGGCGGTTTTGTCATCGTATAACATTGGCCTGGGGCAATTACATCCCTATACTGCTGCTTGTCTATCGTTATTTGAGATGTGGTGTAGGGCGAACAACCAAGAATTGTCGATTAACGTCTTCAAAAACATTTTCCGTTACTAAGTTAATGAGCACGATTGGTACAGTTTCACCGATCGGGCAGCTTTTACGTCTGGTTTGAAGAAGGGTTTAAATACCTCCTAGATAGATTCTTTTTACTATGTCGATAACAAATTCGTTCCTCAACAATTCGCTAACTTTCTTCAATGGCATTCTGGTTCTAACACTACTTTAAATTGCCTCCTCCCCCCCCCCTCAATGACATCGCCGGAACAGGAACAGTTTAACCTCTATCCCGGTAAGAAACTAAGCATTCGGGTTTACCCAAACGAAGTTCTTTACTTGGCCGGAATCTCTTCCTACTGGAAATACAGTGGATTCCGTCTAGTCATTTTGCTTAACGAAAGGGGTATAATTTTATCTTTGAAATAATTACGCATCATTTACCTTTAAATAGAGAGTATGCTAACCATCGTATGTCATTGTTTGCAGAGATAAATCTTTACCAGGTTATGGTTGAAGAAAGTTTGAAGGGTTATTCTATGAAAAAGGAAGTTGCTGATGAAGATGTTCCAATCAATGTCGTAGATGATTTAAACGCTCTGGTTGAGGAAGATGAATAGCTACTCAAGCACAAAAGCTCCGTGCGTTTGAATCCTCCAGTGAAGAAGAAGAAGTCCGACGCCCCATCCTTCGAAGGTATAACATTGTATAGCGTACAAATTTCATTATATCATACCTTCATTGCTTGTTTAGAAACTAACATATACGTTTCTGTATTTCCAGTTGTGAACCTTGAGGAAGATGCAGCCCCAATAGTGACTCTTGTCCAGCCTGCCATCAATGCGCCCATGCCCACACCTGCGCCCTCAGCAACATCTGCGCCCCTTGAATCAACTACCTGGATGCCCGCAACATGTTCTAATCCAGTCCAAATCGCTATTATTGCGCCCTTGCCAACCAATCCTGCAACTCCTCCTACTACTGGTCCCTCGATTGCTTCTGTCTCAGGTCCCAAACTGAGCATCAACCCTTATGCACCCATTCGCATTGATAACTTGGAAGCGATTCTAAATGTTTCGAAGCATGCTGCATCGGAACAGCACATGTATATGAAAGGATGTGGTCATGCTGACATAAGGCGTGAATTAAAGAAGATGATGCCAGATCAAAAGGCATGCTTTGATTCACAGCTATCGTTTCTGACATGGGTAAGGGATTGTGATCATTTAAAAAGTGAGCGTTCTCATAAGGCAGAGGTGAATCTATCTGGGCAGTTATAGATGAGGTTGATTGCCCTAAAGTCGAAGCTTAAAGTGGCCAATGAAGCATTGAAAATAGTGGAGGCCACTGTTGAAGTGTTAAAGAAGGAAAAGGTTAAGCTTCTAAATGCACAAGCTGATCTGGTAGAGGAAAAAAATTTGCTCAAGGAGGAACTTGCTACTGCTAATTCCAACCTTGATTTTTTAACCTTTGAAAAATAGAACATCTCCTCGCACCTTGATCGGGTGGCCACTGGTCGTGATTCAACGTTAAACAACTTCGCCGCACTGAAAGCTGCTCTTTCACAAATTGCATCAAAGGTTCTCAGCTCTTCCACCGTTGGCAAAATTTACTCAGACGCAATCAGGGCCATCAAAGCATTGGAGCGGGTAAACTTTTGGAAGCTCATTTCAGACAACATAGAGGTTCCAACAGATTTACCCAAAGTTGTTGCTGATTAGCTTGAGAGTGATTCTTTAGCCAAGGTGCTCGAGTCCAGCCGTGCGATGGAGAACATTTAAATTCAATCCTTGATTCAAGAAAGTGTTAACCCTGCGACCTCAGTGCAGGATTTATTAGAGCTCGTGATGTAAGGAGGTGAGCTAGAGGGCTCGGGCACTGCTATGGCGTGCTTTGTGAGGCGCATAGTAGTTTTTTGAAGTGACAGGTGTATAGGTGAGCCATAGGCATATAACATCTTCAGCCCTGTACGCCTGCACTTTGGGGGGTACATCTGCAGGGAGCATGCTCGGTTATAGGTGCTACCTGCAATAAGGATGTGATCCCCGCCTTTCAGTACAAGACCACATATAGGTCAAACTTTGTTTTTCTTTTTACATGGGGTGATCCGCCTGATCGCTGCGAGCGAGGGTTTGAAGGATCATTCCCATTAGTGTAGGGCAGTGTTCCAAATAATGCCAGGTAGTTTAGATTTTCCTTTCCTTCTTTCTTTTTTATTTTTGGGCCTGCGTGCAAATCATTAAAGCTTAGGCCTGTGTGCCATATTTTGCATATTGGGCCTGCGTGCCCTTAGTACTTTTTAATGTTTTCTTTTGGTACTATTGCAACATTAATGAAATTTCTTTTGCTAACTTTATTGTTTCAAGTCTTCATTACTCTTATCAAATATCGTAGTTGTGATGCATACAAACAAATGTATACTTTGTTTATTATCAAAGTTTAATAATGCTAACCAACTATTGTGGACATAGCAAGTGCTTTTCATTTCATTACTAAGTAAAGTACTTAGAGTCTTCCAAGTGAACCAACACTTACGTTAGTGGGCAAGCAACCCCAATGCTTGTCGTTTATAGTCATGACTTGTAGTAATCTAGTCTGCAAGAGTGTGTTGGTCTAGAAAAACTAAAGTCTATTACCCACCCTAAAATCTAGCCTTGTAACCAAACAGGCTTCTGCCACGCGGGAGCTAGAGATCACCCCTTAAAAGGAAGGATGGACGTAACTGCTATCAAAATGTGCATTGAAACATAACCAAATGTTTCCATACAAAAATTAAATTTATTTATGACAAAATAAATAAAATCTAAAAGTCATAACCAAATGACAAACCATTACAACCAAAAAGAAATACTAATTGTCTTTGGAAATAAAGCAACATTTTAAGTATACTAGAAAATGTAAGTGCTCAAAGTGCGGGTTGATAAATCCCATGTGTTGTAGCCTGACAATTATATATAGCATCTTTTCAGATTGGTTGCATGCCAAGTACGAGGTACTCGTCTTCCAGTTACTTCAGCTAGGATATAAGATCTTGTAGCACTTGTGCCAATTATTTCATAGGGACATTCCCAATTAGGCCCAAGCTTTCCAATATCCTCTGCTCGGCTTGCCTCATTATTGCGCCACACATACTCTCCCACTTTAAATAACAATGGCTTGACGCGCTTATCATAATACTTGGAGATTTTCTGCTTGTTCATGGCTTCTCGTATAGCTACAATTTCTCTGCGCTCCTCTAGCATGTCTAGGTTAGCGCGCAAGCCTTCACCATTGCTTGACTCATCATAGCTTTGAACTGTCTTCGTGGGCACCAATATTTCTGCAGGGATAATAGCTTCAGTCCCATAAACAAAGCTGAAAGTAGTTTTACCTGTGCTATTCTTATGAGTAGTTCGATGCGCCCATAATACACTTGGGAGTTCATCGACCCATTCATTTCCATATAAGCCCAAGCGTACCTTTATCCCTTTTACAATATCCCAGTTTTGTTACTTCACATTACCCATTCGCCTGGGTGTGCGACCGATGTGAAAGATTGCTTAATATTCAGGTCTTGGCACCAGGACCGGAATGGTTCTCCTTCTAACTGGGTTCCATTATCATTGACGATTTCATTGGGAATACCAAACCTGCACACAATATCTTCCCAAAAGAAGTTGCGAATGCTCCTGCTAGTAATTGTTACTAATGCCTTCGCCTCCACCCATTTAGTGAAGTAATCAATTGCTACCACTAAGAATTTGATTCCCCCTGAGTAAACAATGATTGCATTAATACTATGAAAGCGCATAGTTAGCAAAGTATTATTCATATAAATTATTCCACGCGTACCTGAGCACGCGGTAATAGGGCCGACAATGTCGATGGACCACTTGCAGAATGGCCAAGCCACCCTATTAGTATCATAGGATGTTGCGGTGCTCTACTGATGGGCACGTGCTGTTGACATGATTGACATGTTCTCACGATCTCAGATGCATCTTCGTGAATGGTGGGCCAGTAATACCCAATGCGCATAACCTTTGCGGCTACTATAGCCGGAGTGCAGAGCGCAATACCCTTCATGAATCTCTCTGAGCACTTCTTAAGCTTGATTTGGACCAATACATAGCATGCTTGGCCCAAGGAACGACTTTCTGTAAAGAGCTCCATCCACCAAAGTGTACATGGGCGCTTTCATGCGTACCTTTCTCGCTTCCTTTTCGTCTGTAGGGAGCATTACTTCTATTAAAAACTTAGTTATGGGTGTCATCCAGTTTGGGCTTTCTTCCTCGATAGGCGCGATGGTGGATTTCTCATCAATAGATTTCTGTGTTAGTTATTCCACCCATACATTTCTGCGCAAGTGATCAAAGGCTAGAGCAGCCACCCATACAATTCCCAAGGTTGACTTTCTAGTGGATCGGTTGTGATACTCTCCTTTGACGCTTCTATCTCGACCGTAGTTTCAGCCAAGTAATCTGCCAATATCTATCCTTTGGCAGCTGTTCGCGGAGATAAGTTTATTTCGTGCTCCCCCAATTCTATATCTAATTTAGCCAATCGCCCCGAAACGTCAGGTTTGTACAGCACCTGTGATGATACAATCATTGTCAGTATGTCGCATCTAATCCATGCACGCTAAAAGTGACTTATAAGATTAAGTTATACATAGGTAGCGCGTTCCGCGACTTGTACCTGTCTTATTGGTTGGTCAGTCAATACCACTATAGGATGCGCTTGGAAATATCGACGCAACCTACGAGCTGTGTGCACAAGCGCGTATACCAGCTTTTCCATTGGAGTGTAATTAACCTCACTACCACTAAGCGCCTTACTGACAAAGTATACATGCATCTGTACCCGCGTTTTAGAGAATGGGTTGCACATACACATAAACATATAACTTTCTATGCGTATAAAAAATAAACAAAGCATGATACATACCTGCCCCCTATCTGTGACAAGAAAAGAGCTTATGGCTTCTTTCGAAGTCGTAAGATACAGCATTAATGTTTCTCCTACCACTGGCGCGGTTAAAGTAGGCAATTCTTTCAAAAGTGCCTTCATTTCTAGAAAAGCTTTCTCGGCCTACTCTGTCCACTTGAAGTCTGACTTTTTCAATAAGTTCTTTAAAGTATGGAAGAATGGCAAAGACCTCTCAGCTTCTTTTAACAAGAAGCATGTTAGTGCATCTTTTCTGGATTTTGGTGACTGCATCTGTTCCACCGCTTCAATTTTATTAGGATTTGCACGAATTCCTCTTGGGGTTACTATGTGCCGCAGGAATTTTCCCACTTCTTCCCCAAAACTACACTTTGCGAACTTAAGCTTCGTGTTGATTTTGCGCAGGGATTTGAACGTTTCAAGTATGTCATCCAGCAATTGCACTTCCATATTTCTTTTGATAACCAAATCGTCAACATAAGCTTCAAGGTTCCTACCGATTTAGTCTTTAAACGCAGCATCGACCACTCGCTGATAGGTTGGGCCCGTGTTTTTCAGTCCAAAGGGCATTTTTGTGTAACAATAGATCCCTTGATCTGTATGGAATGCGGTCTTGTCCTCTTCGCCATCTGAATCTAATGGTACCCCTTGTATACATCCAAGAAACATTTAAATCTGGACCCAGATAATGATTCAACTTTCCAATCTATCTTCGGAAGAGGATAGTTGTCTTTGGGACACGCTTTGTTAATATCCTTGAAATCAACGCAAGTGCGTCATGAACCATCAGCCTTTTTGAGTAAGATGGGATTTGCTACCCAAGTTTGATAGTGCACCTCCCTAAGTATGTTCGTATTCACTAGCTTTTCCACCTCCATTCGCTGCCATTCTCTTCTTTCCGGGGCCATAGGCCTTTTCTTTTATCACACCGGAGTTAAACTTGGGCTAGCATATAACTTGTGCTCTACTATTTCGTGAGGTACTCCCGTCATGTCCTCTTCACTCCATGCAAAAACAACCATATTGGTTATCAGCATATTCCGCAACTTGACTTTGACGTCGTTGGATAAGTTGCCCCCAATCTGAATTCGCTTGTATGGGTGCTTTGGATTGACAATAATAGTGCAGCTTCACATTTGTTCATCACTGGTAGGAAGCGATTTTGGTGGCGTGATGGATGCACAAAGCGCCCTTTCAGACTCTATCCGGATGATTGCTATTCCTTGCTTGGTAGGAAATTTTATCATACCATGAACTGTTGAAGGCACCGCGCTAAACTTCTACAAAGTAACTCTTCCTAAAAGCGCATTGTAACAAGAGTAAGAGCGTACCATGCAAAATTCAATGGGCACATCTCGAGAGCGAGAGGGATCATTATCATCTGCTAATTCCAATTCGAGTTCAATACACCCCAACGGCCATGCCTGTAGTGACCCGAACTTTTCCATGTTTATATATATTAAATGAAATTTATACTTACATGATTAAGTGTTTCCAATATGTTAAGCAATCAAACTTGTTAAGACTTGATTAATTGAAATAGGTTTCATATAGACAATTGACCACCCAAGTTGACCGGTGATTCACGTAGGTTAAAACTTGTAAAAACTATATGATGACATATATATGGACATATATATAGTTAACATGATATTATGATAAGTAAACATATCATTAAGTATATTAACAATGAACTACATATGTAAAAACAAGACTACTAACTTAATGATTTTGAAACGAGACATATATGTAACGATTATCGTTGTAACGACATTTAATGTATATATATCATATTAAGATATATTAATACATCATGATATCATGATAATGTAATAATTTAACATCTCATTTGATTTAATAAACAATGGGTTAACAACATTTAACAAGATCGTTAACCTAAAGGTTTCAAAACAACACTTACATGTAACGACTAACGATGACTTAACGACTCAGTTAAAATGTATATACATGTAGTGTTTTAATATGTATTCATACACTTTTGAAAGACTTCAAGACACTTATCAAAATACTTCTACTTAAAAAAAATGCTTACAATTACATCCTCGTTCAGTTTCATCAACAATTCTACTCGTATGCACCCGTATTCGTACTCGTACAATACACAGCTTTTAGATGTATGTACTATTGGTATATACACTCCAATGATCAGCTCTTAGCAGCCCATGTGAGTCACCTAACACATGTGGGAACCATCATTTGGCAACTAGCATGAAATATCTCATAAAATTACAAAAATATGAGTAATCATTCATGACTTATTTACATGAAAACAAAATTACATATCCTTTATATCTAATCCATATACCAACGAACAAAAACACCTATAAACACTTTCATTCTTCAATTTTATTCATCTAATTGATCTCTCTCTAGTTCTATCTTCAAGTTCTAAGTATTTTTCATAAATTCTACAAGTTCTAGTTTCATAAAATCAAGAATACTTCCAAGTTTGCTAGCTTACTTCCAATCTTGTAGAGTGATCATCCAACCTCAAGAAATCTTTCTTATTTACAGTAAGATATCTTTCTAATACAAGGTAATACTCATATTCAAACTTTGATTCAACTTCTATAACTATAACAATCTTATTTCGAGTGGAAATCTTACTTGAACTTGTTTTTGTGTCATGATTCTATTTCAAGAACTTTCAAGCCATCCAAGATCCTTTGAAGCTAGATCCATTTTTCTCATTTCCAGTAGCTTTATCCAGAAAACTTGAGGTAGTAATGATGTCCATAACATCATTCGATTCATACATATAAAGCTATCTTATTCGAAGGTTTGAACATGTAATCACTAGAACATAGTTTAATTAATTCTAAACTTGTTCGCAAACAAAAGTTAATCCTTCTAACTTGACTTTTAAAATCAAATAAGCACATGTTCTATATCTATATGATATGCTAACTTAATGATTTAAAACTGGAAAACACGAAAAACACCGTAAAACCGGATATACGCCGTCGTAGTAACACCGCAGGCTGTTTTGGGTTAGTTAATTAAAAACTATGTTAAACTTTGATTTAAAAGTTGTTCTTCTGGGAAAATTATATTTATTATGAACATGAAACTTTATCCAAAAATCATGGTTAAACTCAAAGTGGAAGTATGTTTTCTAAAATGGTCATCTAGACGTCGGTCTTTCGACTGAAATGACTACCTTTACAAAAATGACTTGTAACTTATATTTTCGACTATAAACCTATACTTTTTATATTTAGATTCATAAAATAGAGTTCAATATGAAACCATAGCAATTTGATTCACTTAAATCGGATTTAAAATGAAGAAGTTATGGGTAAAACAAGATTGGATAATTTTTTCTTGTTGTAGCTACGTAAAAATTGGTAACAAATCTATATTAATTATATCCTAGCTAACTTATATTATATTATATATGTATTCTAATATATTATGTAATCTTAGGATACCATAGACACGTATGTAAATATTTTGACATATCATATCGACCCATGTGTATATATTATTTGGAACAACCATAGACACTCTATATGCAGTAATGTGGGAGTTAGCTATACAGGGTTGAGGTTGATTCCAAAAATATATATACTTTGAGTTGTGATCTAGCCTGAGACGTGTATACACTGGGTCGTGGATTGATTCAAGATAATATATATCATTTTTTTCTGTACATCTAACTTTGGACAACTAGTTGTAGGTTACTAACGAGAACAGCTGACTTAATAAATTTAAAACATCAAAATGTATTAAAAGTGTTGTAAATATATTTTGAACATACTTTGATATATATGTACATATTTGTTATAGGTTCGTGAATCGACCAGTGGCCAAGTCTTACTTCCCGACGAAGTAAAAATCTGTGAAAGTGAGTTATAATCCCACTTTTAAAATCTAATATTTTGGGATGAGAATACATGCAGTTTTATAAATGTTTTACGAAATAGACACAAGTAATTGAAACTACATTATATGGGTGAATGATCGAAGCCGAATATGCCCCTTTTGCTTGGTAACCTAAGAATTAGTAAACCGATCTACTAATTGACGCGAATCCTAAAGATAGATCTATTGGGCCTAACGAACCCCATTCAAAGTACCGGATGCTTTAGTACTTCGAATTCGTTTTTATCATGTCCGAAGGATTTCCCGGAATGATAGGGGATATTCTAATATGCATCTTGTAATGTCGGTTACCAGGTGTTCACCATATGAATGAATTTTATCTCTATGTATGGGATGTATATTGAAATATGAAATCTTGTGGTCTATTATTATGATTTGATAATATATAGGATAAACCGATAACTCACCAACATTTTTGTTGACGTTTTAAGCATGTTTATTCTCAGGTGATTATTAAGAGCTTCCGTTGTTGCATACTAAAATAAGGACAAGATTTGGAGTCCATGCTTGGATGATATTATGTAAAAACTGCATTCAAGAAACTTATTTTTGATGTAATATGTTCTTATTGTAAACCATTATGTAATGGTCGTATGTAAACGGTATATTTTAGATTATCATTATTTGATAATCTACGTAATGCTTTTTAAACCTTTATCGATAAAATAAAGGTTATGGTTGTTTTAAAAATGAATGCAGTCTTTGAAAAACGTCTCATATAGAGGTCAAAACCTCGCGACAAAATCAATTAATATGGAACGTTTATAATCAATATGAACGGGACATTTCAGTTGGTATCCGAGCGTAGGTCTTAGAGAACCATAAAATTGCATTAGTGTGTCTTACCGAGTTTGTTAGGATGCATTAGTGAGTCTGGACTTCGACCGTATTTTTCTTTAAAAAAAAAAACGATTGCTTAAAATATTTTTTTGTTGGAAACTATATATTGTTAACATGTAAATATTATGTGATATATTAATCTCTTAACGTGTTTGATATTGTGTGATAGATGTCTACCTCTACTACAAATCCCATTGATTCACCTAATAATAATGAAGAGTCGAATATATTTTGGGAAGATTCACAAATTCCTGAAGAGGAACCGGAGGAGGAGGAACCGGAAGAGGAGGAACCGGAAGAAGAGGAACTAGAAGATGAGGAATCGGAAGAGGAGGAACCAGAAGAAGAAGAGGTTCCGGAGGAAGAAATATTGATACCTATAGTAAATCGATTAAATAAAAGAAAATCCTCAACCAACGGACCAAAGTTAATAATGGTCAATGGTGTTTCCGCCGAGGAAGCAAAATATTGGGAAGATTACCAATTTTTCGATGAATCGGATTCCGATGAGGATTCCAATGATGTTATAGAAATTACCTCGACCCAATTTAATAAAGCGAAAGAAAATAATAAGGGAAAAGGTATAAAAATAGAGAAACCCGATTCCAACCCCGATGAACTTTATATGTATCGACAACATCCGTATTTCCTAAAATCTAACAATGACCCGGGAACCTCTAAACCACCAGTTTTTTCTAAACCATTATAAAAAACGATGGCTCGTATTAGAGGAACAGCATATATTCCTAGAAAATTAGGAAAACGAACCAAGTCCGAAGAAGAAGAAACCGGTGATTCAGATTAAAGGGTTGTAATCATGTTGTGTATTATATGTATTGTAGTGTGCTTATACTTTTATGTTCTATGTAAAAATTGCTTGTATTGTTTGTTAATTATCTTTTACGAATCTAATCCTTGTCTATTTTACAGTATAAAAACAAAATGGACGTTAAGGGTAGACGACCGAATATTTTAGAAGACCTACCAGAGGATATGATTGAGGAAATCTTGTCTAGAGTCGGTCAGAATTCATCAGCACATTTAGTTATGGCGAAATTAACTTGTCAAACATTTGAAATACTTTCCGGAAATGCCTTAGTTTATAAAAGGCTTTCCTTTGATAGGTGGGGTATATCACATTGGGGAGACCGTAAGTTACGCCGTGTTTTCTTTAACGCGTTAAATGCGGGGAACCCAAATGCAATTTTACGCTACGGGTTAAGAACCTATTTTGACTCAACATATCCCAACATAGGATTTCGTGAATTAGAAAGAGCTTCTAACATGCAACATAATGAAGCATGTTATGCTTACGGGTTAGTGATGTTCGCTTCTTACCAAAGTGAGAAAAAGAACATCGGATTGCAGCTTTTAAATAAAACTTTCCCACAAGTGACGGCTTCAGTAGTTGGGGTGAGAAATAAGGTTTTTAGATTATTACGGGGCTGTTGGACATTACGAAACCGTCGTCCTTTTGACGACGTTACAACATGCTGCCTAGCCAATGGTCATAACGGTTATTTTCCATAAGACCAAGGATGGGAAGTCGTCTTAGTAAAACCAGAATGCATGACTTGTTTCTGGACTTATGAATTACGTGTCTTTATTTCCTTTGTTGAACAACTTGCGTATTAACTAGGTTTATCTTCAAAACTGTCCTGTATCAAAGTGTACTATATTTCATGTTATATGTAATATAGCGATGTTGTAAGTTTGAAGAATATTTATATGTGATATATTATTATAATCAGTTTTTCATATGGAATTGTAGTAGTTGAATTGTATATTAGCTACTAAGTATGAACTTAACGGGTAGGTAGTACCCGAATTTAAACTTATAAAACGCTATTATGAAGAAAAAACTTTTATAAATGAGTTCATATTATGCTACGAAATACTATTGACTACTCTTAATATTCTGTATGATTAACTCGATTCAGTTGGCTATTTTGAAGGAAATGGCACCGACGACTCGACAAACCATGAATATAAGCGAAGAGGAATTTCGTACCTTTCTTGCTGCAAACATAGCCGCAGTACAGGCTGCGCTACATACCGACAATAACTCTGAATCTAGCAATGCAGCTAACGGCTCAAGAAATCGTGTAGGATGCACCTACAAAGAATTCACTGCCTACAAACCTTTGGAATTTGATGGAACTGAAGGACCAATTGGATTGAAACGGTGGACCTAGAAAGTCGAATCGGTGTTTTCCATAAGTAAGTGTACTGAAGAGGACAAAGTTAAGTACGCTACGTATACCTTCACAGGTACTGCGTTAACGTGGTGGAACACCTATCTTGAACAGGTAGGACAAAATGCTGCTTACGCACTACCGTGGTCGGCATTCAAGCAATTGATGAACGAGCAGTATCGTCCTAGAAACGAAGTCAATAAACTCAAGGCAGAACTTAGAGAGTTACGAACACAAGGGTTTGACATTACCACATATGAACGACGATTCACAGAGTTGTGCCTATTGTGTCTGGGAGCATTCGAAGATGAAGAAGAGAAGATCGACGCATTTGTAAAAGGGTTACCAGTAAGGATTCAAGAAGATGTAAGTTCACACGAGCCCGCTTCTATACAGAAGGCAAGTCGAATGGCTCATAAACTCATAAATCAGATTGAGGGAAGAATTAAAGAGCAGGCGGCTGAAGAAGCCAACACAAAACAACTCAAGAGGAAGTGGGAGGAAAACGGTGACAAGAGTCACCAGTACAACAACGATAACAATTACAACCACAATCGCAACAACTATCCCAACAACTGCAACAACAATCGCAGCAATAACCGCAATCCTAACAATAACAACAACAAACATCCCAACAACAACAACTACTACAACAACCGTTTCAACAACAATAACAATCCCAACAACAACCTCAATAACAACAACGGCAACAAAAACCAAAAACAGCCGTGTCATAGGTGTGAAGAAAATCACCAGGGGTTTTGCACGACATTTTGCAATAGGTGTAAAAGAAATGGTCATAGCGAGACAAAGTGTGAGGTCTACGGACCAAAGTTTAATAGAACTAAGGGAGCAAATAATGCCGGAACAAGTAATGTCGAAATTAATAGTGTCGGAGCAAGTAATACCAACGCTGTTAGTTATAAATGTGGAAAACCGGGCCATATTATTAGAAATTGCCCGAATCTGGGGAATACTAATGGGCAGGGCCGTGGAAGAGTTTTCAATATTAATGCGGCAGAAGCACATGAAGGCCCGGAGCTTGTTACGGGTACGTTTCTTATTGACGATAAATCTACTTATGTTTTATTTGATTCGGGTGCGGATAGAAGCTATATGAGTAGAGAATTTTGTGCTAAATTAAGTTTCCCATTGACGCCTTTGGATAGTAAATTTTTACTCGAATTAGCAAATGGTAAATTAATTTCAGCAGATAATATATGTTTGAATCGATAAATTAAACTGGTTAGCGAAACATTTAAGATTGACCTGATACCAGTAGAGTTAGGGAGTTTTGATGTGATAATCGGTATGGACTGGTTGAAAGAAGTGAAGGCAGAGATCGTTTGTTACAAAAATGCAATTTGCATTATACGAGAAAAAGGAAAACCCTTAATGGTGTACAGAGAAAAGAGCAACGCAAAGTTAAATCTTATTAGTAACCTGAAGGCACAAAAACTAATAAGAAAAGGTTGCTATGCTGTGCTAGCGCATGTCGAGAAAGTTAATTCCGAAGAAAAGAACATCAATGATATTCCCGTCGCAAAAGAATTTCCCGATGTATTTCCGAAAGAATTACCGGGACTACATCCACACCGATCTGTTGAATTTCAAATAGACCTTGTACCGGGAGCTGCACCAATAGCTCGTGCTCCATACAGACTCGCAACTAGCAAAATGAAGGAACTTCAGAGCCAATTACAAGAACTTTTAGAGCGTGGTTTCATTCTACCAAGCACATCACCATGGGGAGCTCCTGTTTTTATTTGTCAAGAAGAAAGATGGTACATTCAGGTTGTGTATCGACTACCGAGAGTTGAACAAACTTAACATCAAGAACCGTTACCCATTACTGAGAATCGACGACTTATTTGATCAACTACAAGGCTCGTATGTTTATTCAAAGATTGATTTACGTTCTGGGTATCATCAAATGAGGGTGAAGGAGGATGATATTCCAAAGACTGCTTTTAGGACGCGTTACGGTCATTACGAGTTTATGGTTATGCCATTTGGATTTACTAACGCACCAGCTGTGTTCATGGACCTCGTGAACCGAGTGTGCGGGCCATATCTTGACAAGTTTGTCATTGTTTTCATCGATGACATACTTATTTACACGAAGAATGATCAAGAGCACTAAGAATATATGAGAAAAGTGCTAGAGTCGCTGAGGAAAGAAAAACTGTACGCTAAGTTTTCAAAGTGTGCATTTTGATTGGAAGAAGTTCAATTCCTCGGTCACATAGTGAACAAAGAAGGTATTTAGGTGGATCCAGCAAAGATTGAAACCGTTGAAAAGTGAGAAACCCCGAAAACTCCGAAACACATAAGCCAGTTTTTAGGACTAGCTGGTTACTACAGAAGGTTCATCCAAGACTTTTCCAGAATAGCAAAACCCTTGACTGCATTAACGCATAAAGGGAAGAAATTTGAATGGAAGGATGAACAAGAGAAAGCGTTTCCGTTATTGAAGAAAAAGTTAACTATGGCACCTATATTGTTATTACCTGAAGGGAATGATGATTTTGTGATATATTGTGATGCCTCAAAGCATGGTCTCGATTGTGTATTAATGTAACGAATGAAAGTAATTGCTTATGCGTCTAGACAATTGAAGATTCATGAACAAAATTATACGACGCATGATTTGGAATTAGGCGCGATTGTTTTTACATTAAAGACTTAGAGGCACTACTTATATGGGGTTAAAAGTATTATATATACCGACCACAAAAGTCTTCAACACATATTTAATCAGAAACAACTGAATATGAGGCAGCGTAGGTGGATTGAATTGTTGAATGATTACGACTTTGAGATTCATTACCACCCGGGGAAGGCAAATGTGGTAGCCGACGCCTTGAGCAGAAAGGACAGAGAACCCATTCGAGTAAAATCTATGAATATAATGATTCACAATAACCTTACTACTCAAATAAAGGAGGCGCAACAAGGAGTTTTAAAAGAGGGAAATTTAAAGGATGAAATACCCAAAGGATCGAAGAAGCATCTTAATATTCGGGATGACGGAACCCGGTATAGGGCTGAAAGGATTTGGGTACCAAAATTTGGAGATATTAGAGAAATGGTACTTAGAGAAACTCATAAAACCAGATACTCAATACATCCTGGAACGGGGAAGATGTACAAGGATCTCAAGAAACATTTTTGGTGGCCAGGTATGAAAGGCGATGTTTCTAAATACGTAGGAGAATGTTTGACGTGTTCTAAGGTCAAAGCTGAGCATCAGAAACCATCAGGTCTACTTCAACAACCCCAAATCCCGGAATGGAAATGGGAAAACATTACCATGGATTTCATCACTAAATTGCCAAGGACTGCAAGTGGTTTTGATACTATTTGGGTAATAGTTGATCGTCTCACCAAATTAGCACACTTCCTGCCAATAAGAGAAGATGACAAGATGGAGAAGTTAGCACGACTGTATTTGAAGGAAGTAATCTCCAGACATGGAATACCAATCTCTATTATCTCTGATAGGGATGGCAGATTTATTTCAAGAATCTGGCAGACATTACAGCAAGCATTAGGAACTCGTCTAGACATGAGTACTGCCTATCATCCACAAACTGATGGGCAGAGCGAAAGGACGATACAAATGCTTGAAGACATGCTACGAGCATGTGTTATTGATTTCGGAAATAGTTGGGATCGAAATCTACCGTTAGCAGAATTTTTCTACAACAACAGCTACCATTCAAGCATTGAGATGGCGCCGTTTGAAGCACTTTATGGTAGAAAGTGCAGGTCTCCAATTTGTTAGAGTGAAGTGGGGGATAGACAGATTATGGGTCTGGAAATAATACAAGAAACTACCGAGAAGATCATCCAAATTCAACAACTGTTGAAAACCACCCAAAGTCGACAAAAGAGCTACGCCGACATTAAAAGAAAAGATATAGAATTTGAAATTGGAGAGATGGTCATGCTTAAGGTTGCACCTTAGAAAGGCGTTGTTCGATTTGGTAAACGAGGGAAATTAAATCCAAGGTATATTAGACCATTCAAGATTATTGATCGTGTTGGACCAGTAGCTTACCGACTTGAGTTACCTCAACAACTCGCGGCTGTACATAACACTTTCCACATCTAGAATTTGAAGAAAAGTTTTGCTAAAGAAGATCTCACTATTCCGTTAGACGAAATCCAAATCAACGAAAAACTTCAATTCATCGAAATACCCGTTGAAATAATGGATCGTGAGGTTAAAAGACTTAAACAAAACAAGATACCAATTGTTAAGGTTCGATGGAATGCTCGTAGAGGACCCGAGTTCACCTGGGAACGAGAAGATCAGATGAAGAAGAAATACCGCACTTATTTCCAGAAGATACGTCAACACCTCCAACTGCTTAAAATTTTGGGATGAAATTTATTTAACGGGTAGGTACTGTAGTGACCCGAACTTTTCCATGTTTATATATATTAAATGAAATTTATACTTACATGATTAAGTGTTTCCAACATGTTAAGCAATCAAACTTGTTAAGACTTGATTAATTGAAATAGGTTTCATATAGACCATTAAAACTTGTAAAAACTATATGATGACATATATATGGATATATATATATATATATATATATATATATATATATATATATATATATATATATATATATAGTTAACATGATATTATGATAAGTAAACATATCATTAAGTATATTAACAATGAATTACATATGTAAAAACAAGACTACTAACTTAATGATTTTGAAACGAGACATATATGTAACGATTATCATTGTAACGACATTTAATGTATATATATCATTTTAAGATATATTAATACATCATGATATCATGATAATGTAATAATTTAACATCTCATTTGATTTAATAAACAATGGGTTAACAACATTTACCAAGATCGTTAACCTAAAGGTTTCAAAACAACACTTACATGTAACGACTAACGATGACTTAACGACTCAGTTAAAATGTATATACATGTAGTGTTTTAATATGTATTCGTACACTTTTGAAAGACTTCAAGACACTTATGAAAATACTTCTACTTAACAAAAATGCTTACAATTACATCCTCGTTCAGTTTCATCAACAATTCTACTCGTATGCACCCGTATTCGTACTCGTACAATACATAGCTTTTAGATGTATGTACTATTGGTATATACACTCCAATTATCAGCTCTTAGTAGCTCATGTAAGTCACCTAACACATGTGGGAACCATCATTTGGCAACTAGCATGAAATATCTCATAAAATTACCAAAATATGAGTAATCATTCATGACTTATTTACATGAAAACAAAATTACATATCCTTTATATCTAATCCATATACCAACGACCAAAAACACCTAAAAACACTTTCATTCTTCAATTTTATTCATCTAATTAATCTCTCTCAAGTTCTATCTTCAAGTTCTAAGTGTTCTTCATAAATTCTACAAGTTCTAGTTTCATAAAATCAAGAATACTTCCAAGTTTGCTGGCTTACTTCCAATCTTGTAGAGTGATCATCCAACCTCAAGAAATCTTTCTTATTACAGTAAGATATTTTTCTAATACAAGGTAATACTCATATTCAAACTTTGATTCAATTTCTATAACTATAACAATCTTATTTCGAGTGGAAATCTTACTTGAACATGTTTTCGTGTCATGATTCTACTTCAAGAACTTTCAAGCCATCCAAGATCCTTTGAAGCTAGATCCATTTTTCTCATTTCCAGTAGCTTTATCCAGAAAATTTGAGGTAGTAATGATGTCCATAACATCATTCGATTCATACATATAAAGCTATCTTATTCGAAGTATTGAACATGTAATCACTAGAACATAGTTTAGTTAATTCTAAACTTGTTCGCAAACAAAAGTTAATCCTTCTAAATTGACTTTTAAAATCAAATAAACAAATGTTCTATATATATATATATATATATGATATGTTAACTTAATGATTTAAAACTGAAAAACACGAAAAACACCGTAAAACCAGATATACGCCGTCGTAGTAACACCGCGGACTGTTTTGGGTTAGTTAATTAAAAACTATGTTAAACTTTGAATTAAAAGTTGTTCTTCTGGGAAAATGATTTTTATTATGAACATGAAACTATATCCAAAAATCATGGTTAAACTCAAAGTGGAAGTATGTTTTCTAAAATGGTCATCTAGACGTCGTTCTTTCGACTGAAATGACTACCTTTACAAAAACGACTTGTAACTTATATTTTCGACTATAAACCTATACTTTTTATTTTTAGATTCATAAAATAGAGTTCAATATGAAACCATAGCAATTTGATTCACTTAAATCGGATTTAAAATGAAGAAGTTATGGGTAAAACAAGATTGGATAATTTTTTCTTGTTGTAGCTACGTGAAAATTGGTAACAAATCTATATTAATCATATCCGAGCTAACTTATATTGTATTATATATGTATTCAAATATATTATGTAATCTTGGGATACCATAGACACGTATGCAAATGTTTTGACATATCATATCGACCCATGTGTATATATTATTTGGAACAACCATAGACACTCTATATGCAGTAATGTAGGAGTTAGCTATACAGGGTTGAGGTTGATTCCAAAAATATATATACTCTGAGTTGTGATCTAGCCTGAGACATATATACAATGGGTCGTGGATTGATTCAAGATAATATATATCATTTTTTTTCTGTACATCTAACTTTGGACAACTAGTTGTAGGTTACTAACGAGGACAGCTGACTTAATAAACTTAAAACATCAAAATGTATTAAAAGTGTTGTAAATATATTTTGAACATACATTGATATATATGTACATATTTGTTATAGGTTCGTGAATCGACCAGTGGCCAAGTCTTACTTCCCGACGAAGTAAAAATCTGTGAAACTGAGTTATAGTCCCACTTTTAAAATCTAATATTTTGGGATGAGAATACATGCAGTTTTATAAATGTTTTATGAAATAGACACAAGTAATTGAAACTACATTATATGGTTGAATGATTGAAGCCGAATATGCCCCTTTTGCTTGGTAACCTAAGAATTAGTAAACCGATCTACTAATTGACGCGAATCCTAAAGATAGATCTATTGGGCCTAACGAACCCCATCCAAAGTACCGGATGCTTTAGTACTTCGAATTCGTTTTTATCATGTCCGAAGGATTTCCCGGAATGATAGGGGATATTCTTATATGCATCTTGTTAATGTCGTTTACCAGGTGTTCACCATATGAATGAATTTTATCTCTATGTATGGGATGTATATTGAAATATGAAATCTTGTGGTCTATTATTATGATTTGATAATATATAGGATAAACCTATAACTCACCAATATTTTTGTTGATGTTTTAAGCATGTTTATTCTCAGGTGATTATTAAGAGCTTCCGCTGTTGCATACTAAAATAAGGACAAGATTTGGAGTCCATGGTTGTATGATATTATGTAAAAACTGCATTCAAGAAACTTATTTTTGATGTAATATGTTCTTATTGTAAACCATTATGTAATGGTCGTGTGTAAACGGTATACTTTAGATTATCATTATTTGATAATCTACGTAATACTTTTTAAACCTTTATCGATAAAATAAAGGTTATGGTTGTTTTAAAAATGAATGCAGTCTTTGAAAAACGTCTCATATAGAGGTCAAAACCTCGCGACGAAATCAATTAATATGGAACATTTATAATCAATATGAACGGGACATTTCAATGCCGACTCCCAAGAAAACCTGGAGAGCACAGTAGTTGGCGCGTGTAAATTTGATTGGATCTCCTCAGGTAGCTGTCTGAAGCAGTGCTTGTACATAACATCAACTTTGCTCCCCGTATCAACATTTAATCTCTTAACATTGTATCTGCAGTCAATAGCGCGTCCTTTGATAACAATCGGTGCATGTAACGGATTTACAGTCTGCATGGGTGGAAAAGATATTGGTTCTATCACCCGCTTCTCTAATTGTTCGGATTTTCTCCTTTGTCCCGTGTGCCAAGCATGCACCATGTTGATCGTTTTATCTGCGTTCTTGTCGGCATTCTTTTTTGGATTTGGCGTGCCCTTATCAGGAACTTGATTCTGCGAAGAAGATCCCTGCTTCTTCATAGGTTTCAAATGGTTGAGCTCGCCTCTCCTGAGGCACTCTATAACCTTTTCAATAAAAGATTTACACCGATCGATTTCATGGCTATAATCGTTATGGAACTCACAAAACTTTGACTTATCGCGCTTGACGTATTCTGACATCTTACCAGGCTCATAGAATGTTAGACAAATAGATTCTGTAGCCAAGATCTCTTTTGGTGTTTTATTCAACTCGCACATTATCGCGAAGTTCTGAATTGGGAAGTGCCCCTTCCGTTGATCGGCTCCCACATTTGATCTTCGAAACTTATTGTTGTGCCTTGACAAGCCAGAACCCTGGCCAGAACTGTCACTTTTGCGCTTTGACCCCCGGTGGACCCCTGATGAAAATCGTCATCTGTGCCACTTTTCCCATCATACTTGGTGCCGTGCCGATTGGTATCTTCCCTTGCACACATATGCTCGTGTGCTTCTTTAATTGCTTCTGATAAAGTGTCGGGGACCTTCATATGCAGACGCTGCCATAAGGTAAGATGCCTTTCCCTACAGAGCCGTTGAATAAACCCGAACACTTTTTGGCTTTCTGGCAAACCCGCCATCTTAGATACTTCATTTGTATCGCGATCAATAAACTAACTAAGAGATTCTCTTGCCCCCTGCCTAATATCATGACATTCTACATGCGTCCTCTTCTGAGCGCATATGGAAATTTAGTAGGAAACGCGCGCGAAGATCACTATACGAGCTAACAAGGGAAGATGACAAATTGTTGAACCACTCCCTTACGATACCTTGAAGTAAAGTTTGAAATTTGAGACACTTGGTTTCATCATTCCACGCTTGCGCACGGGCAGTCCCTTCCTATCTTTGTAAAAAGTCATCGGGATTTGTCGTGTCATCGTACCATTCCATAGTTAACGGGATAACTGGTGGTGACGTGGGCTCGTAATTAGTGATGTGAGGTGTGAACTTTTCATTAACAGGTGTGACCTCCATAAAAGGTTTAACTTTATGACCCATCATCCCGGCATAAAATTTGTTTAAGATTTCTTTGCCCCGGTTAGGCACTTTGAATGCCTGGGCGTATTCATCTTGTGTAGCTCCAGCCAAGATGTTGAGCAGACTTTCCTGACTCTTCTTTTTATCCTCACCTGCAGAACTGCTGGCGCGCTCGAAAGCTTTGGGATCGGCGAGGTATCTCGCCGAAAGTGCACGTTATCAAGTGGAGTCTTGACATTTATCGGCTGAGCTCGATGTTTTCCTTGTACAACCACTCGCATGCACTTATAGGTATCATGATCCACCTAGTATTAACTGTTGAATTTGGCGTTAAATATACCGGGATGGTCTTCTTCATCGTCCTCATCACTCGGCATCCAATATGCAGGTTTCTTTGGTGGAACCTCTTCGAATACCAGTGGGACGGTGTCTGACGATTTTTTTTCTTTCTTGGAGGACTTGTCTGCCCTGCATCATGTTTATTTTGTGAAGTAGGTGTTTTCTCCTGGTTTTTTGGTCCGGTCGGGTCGAATGCCAGATGAAGGGACTGATCTTTACCAGACTTGTTTCCTCCTCCCATAGCTTAGTACCTGTTACAGGAACAAACCATAAAAAGATCAGAAACTTGAAAGTTAATCGTTCGTAACAAACAAACTTCTTATGCAGTTCTATTTATGGTCTCATGGATGGCGCCATTTGATCGAATATAAATCTGTCGTAGAAGACTGATCATATGTTGACTGCCATGTGGGAGTGTTTAAGAACATTATAATGTTAATCTCCGGCAAACGATTACCGTGGATAACCCTTATTGAGATGATGATCTACGAAAGGGTGATTAACGACTTAGTTCATCATTAATGGCTTAGCCGTAATATTGGCCAGTTGGGTGGTTTCATAAGGTTACAGTTCATAATGACCATACCTGTTACTGTAAGATGTTTTCTGGGTGCAATCATTTAATCGAGTAATACAGAAAATGGTGACTGTTATTCGATGCTTATGAGCTAGGTTTAGGGTTATATTTATAGCTAAACCCTAACCCTAGATGTATCCTTAAATGACTCTAGATCCTCCCATATCAATACCATAAATATAAGTATTATAGTTAGGAACAAGATTTCAGTTATTTTAGGATAAGATATGCTTCGTTGGCCATCTTATTTATTTTCTAAGCAAGAGTTTACCGAATGCGCGTAATAGATACAGTGCAGGGCATGTTATACGTGCAACCAGCACCTGATACGCACGATGCGCTAGGCGCAGAGGTACGCGTATCATTAGTAGACAATGCTAAGAAGCGGTTGGTATAAGCCTCAACGTCAGTACCCTTCATCTTGAGTTCCCAGAACTCACTTTCCATTTTTTGGACCTGACTTCTCGGACAGTACTTGTCCATCATCATTCTTTTTAGGACAGTCCATGGGATGGCATTTGCAGCATCAAATCCCACAGTTTGAGAGTACGCGGTCCACCAAGTTAGTGCACCGCCAGATAAAGATCCTGTAGTAAACTTGACACGATCGGCGTCTGGACAATTACACATCCTGAAAATAGACTCAAGCTTTTCGAACCACCAGGTTAGTTCAACTGGTCCCTCAGTTCCTTTATAGATTGGAGGTTTGCAGTTTGAGAAATCCTTGTATGAACAAGTTTTGGGAGATTCTGTTAACCGTTGTTTCCATTACCGTGGTTGTCTTAGGCGGCAGCTAAAAGCCTCTTAAATTGCTCGGCAGAGAGAGTGAGGTTAGGATTAATGTTGTTGTCGTTTGTTTGTGCACCACGAGCCATTTACTTCAATACATTAATAAAGTATTAGTTGAAGAGTTATGGTGCTATAAATATAAGTTTGCAATGATAATAATCACTCAACACACACATACAGATATGGTAAGATAAGACAAGTTATTTAAAATAAAGACTTGACTTTTATTAATAATGAATGGATAAATTATCCTTATTACACAGAAAACATTGAGTACGGTAGGCAAAGCTAGGGGTGGTCAGTATTTGGGTTTGAAACCGTGGAACCCGAAAATCAAACCGAAACCAAACCGGAAAAAAACCAAACCGAATTTGAAAAACGGTTTTTGGATCGAGTCAAACCGAAACCGAATTTGAATTCAGTTTTCGGTTTTGAAAATTCTGAATCCAGTTTAACCGAAAACCGAATTCAAAACCGAATTCAAAATTTTTATATATTTAATTTGTATATTTATGTTTTAATGTCATTATAATTTGGGACCCAATCAATAAAATATGTTCTTACCCTTATAACGATCTGGTAACTCACATTATAATTAAGTTACTCAAATTATTATGTTCTTCTTCTTAATAACGGAAGTGGTAAACGTCATAATTAAGCTATAAATATTAATAAATCATCGAATTCTTGATAATTTAATAGTATGTCATTGTTTTAGGATACAAATAACTAAGACATCAGTAACGTCACAATTAAACTACCATCATTCTCAGTTTTTTCAAAATATTTGGTTTTAATCAAAAACCGAACCGAATCCGAATTTGAATTAGGTTTTCAGTTCGGTTCGGTTTTAACTTTGAATTCGATTTTCGGTTCAGTTTTCGGCTTTGCGCAAAAAAAAATTCAAAACCGAATACACCGAACCGAATAAACCGAACAAACCGAAAACAGAACCGATGAACAGCCCTAGGCAAAGCCTTTACATGAATGAAATAAAATGCATAAAATAGAAGGACAAGATCCTAATATTGTTGTCTAATTAAACAAGCCCGTGAAGTCTTCAAAGTCCTTATACTGCTTTACTTGAAGTGCCTCCATGTCTGCCATGAGTTTGCACAACTGGTCTTGACTCTCCTCAACTCTATCCAATCGGGCATGAACAGACACTTGTGAAATGTCCCGTTCATATTGATTATAAACGTTCCATATTAATTGATTTCGTTGCGAGGCTTTGATCTCTATATGAGACGTTTTACAAAGACTGCATTCATTTTTAAAACAACCATAACCTTTATTTTATCAATAAAGATTTCAAAAGCATTACGTAGATTATCAAATAATGATAATCTAAAATATACTGTTTACACACGACCATTACATAATGGTTTACAATAGAAATATATTACATCGACATATGTTTCTTGAATGCAGTTTTTACACAATATCATACAAACATGGACTCCAAATCTTGTCCTTATCTTAGTATGCAACAGCGGAAGCTCTTAGTATTCACCTGAGAATAAACATGCTTTAAACGTCAACAAAAAATGTTGGTGAGTTATAGGTTTAACCTATATATATCAAATTGTAACAATAGACCACAAGATTTCATATTTCAATACACATCTCATACATAGAGATAAAAATCATTCATATGGTGAACACCTAGTTACCGACATTAACAAGATGCATATATAAGAATTTCCCCATCATTTTGGGACACCCTTCGGATATGATATAAATTTCGAAGTACTAAAGCATCAGGTACTTTGGATGGGTTTGTTAGGCCCAATAGATCTATCTTTAGGATTCGCGTCAATTAGGGTGTCTGTTCCCTAATTCTTAGATTACCAGACTTAATAAAAAGGGGCATATTCGATTTCGATAATTCAACCATAGAATGTAGTTTCACGTACTTGTGTCTATTTTTTAAATCATTTATAAAACCTGCATGTATTCTCATCCCAAAAATATTAGATTTTAAAAGTGGGACTATAACTCACTTTCACAGATATTTCCTTCCTCGAAAATAAGACTTGGCCACGGATCGATTCACGAACCTATACAAATATGTACATATATATCAAAGTATGATCAAAATATAATTACAACCATTTTTATTATGTTTTAAAGATTTGAGTGTATTAAGTCAGCTGTCCTCATTAGTAACCTACAACTAGTTGTCCACAGTTAGATGTACAGAAATAAATCGATATATATTATCTTGAATCAATCCACGACCCAGTGTATACACGTCTCAGGCTAGATCACAACTCAAACTATATATATTTTTGGAATCAACCTCAACCCTGTATAGCTAACTCCAACATTACTACATATAGAGTGTCTATGGTTGTTCCAAATAATATATATAGATGGGTCGATATGATATGTCAAAACATTTGCATACGTGTCTCTGGTATCTCAAGATTACATAATATATTAGAATACATGTATAATACAATATAAGTTAGCTAGGATATGATTTGTTAAACATTTCCCGTAGCTAAAAAGATCAAAAATATCCAATCTTGTTTTACCCATAACTTCTTCATTTTAAATCCGTTTTGAGTGAATCAAATTGCTATGGTTTCATATTGAACTCTATTTTATGAATCTAAACAGAAAAACTATAGGTTTATAGTGGGAAATATAAGTTACAAGTCATTTTTGTAAAGGTAGTCATTTCAGTCGAAAGAATAACGTCTAGATGACCATTTTAGTAAACATACTTCCACTTTGAGTTTAACCATGATTTTTGGATATAGTTTCATGTTCATAAGAAAGATCATTTTCTCAGAAGAACAACTTTTAAATCAAAGTTTAACATAGTTTTTAATTAACTAAACCAAAATAGCCCGCGGTGTTACTACGACGGCGTATATCCGATTTTATGGTGTTCATTGTGTTTCCAGGTTTTAAATCATTAAGTTAGCATATCATATAGATATAGAACATGTGTTTAGTTGATTTTAAAAGTCAAGTTAGAAGGATTAACTTTTGTTTGCGAACAAGTTTAGAATTAACTAAACTATGTTCTAGTGATTTCAAGTTTAAACCTTCGAATAAGATAGCTTTATATGTATGAATCGAATGATGTTATGAACATCATTACTACCTCAAGTTTTCTGGATAAAGCTACTAGAAATGAGAAAAATGGATCTAGCTTCAAAGGATCCTTGGATGGCTTGAAAGTTCTTGAAGCAGAATCATGACACGAAAACAGTTCAAGTAAGATTTTCACTCGAAATAAGATTGTTATAGTTGTAGAAATTGAATCAAAGTTTGAATATGAATATTACCTTGAATTAGAAAGATAACCTACTATAAATAACAAAGGTTCCTTGATCTTAGATGATTACTTGGAATGGATTAGAAAGCTTGGAAGTAGACTTGCAAACTTGGAAGTATTCTTGATTTTTATGAAACTATACTTATGGAATTTATGAAGAACACTTAGAACTTGAAGATAGAACTTGAGAGAGATCACTTAGATGAATAAAATTGAAGAATGAAAGTGTTTGTAGGTGTTTTTGGTCGTTGGTATATGGATTAGATAGAAAGGATGTGTAATTTTGTTTTCATGTAAATAAGTCATGAATGATTACTCATATTTTTGTAATTTTATGAGATATTTCATGCTAGTTGCAAAATGATGGTTCCTACATGTGTTAGATGACTCACATGGGCTGCTAAGAGCTGATCATTGGAGTTTATATACCAATAGTACATACATCTAAAAGCTGTGTATTGTACGAGTACGAATACGGGTGCATACGAGTAAAATTGTTGATGAAACTGAATGAGGATGTAATTGTAAGCATTTTTGTTAAGTAGAAGTATTTTTATAAGTGTTTTGAAGTCTTTCAAAAGTGTATGAATAAATATTAAAATACTACATGTATATGCATTTTAACTGAGTCGTTAAGTCATCGTTAGTCGTTACATGTAAATGTTGTTTTGAAACCTTTAGGTTAACGATCTTGTTAAATGTTGTTAACCCATTGTTTATTATATCAAATGAGATATTAAATTGTTACATTATCATGATATTATGATATATAATATATCTTAGTATGATATATATACAGTTAAATGTCGTTACAACAATATTCGTTACATATATGTCTCGTTTCGAAATCATTAAGTTAGTAGTCTTATTTTTACATATGTAGTTCATTGTTAATACACTTAATGATATATTTAATTATCATTTAACATAATTAACCAAGTGTATCAATATCTTAATATGATTCATATGTACCTAGTAAAACGTTGTTATAACGATAATCGTTATATATATCGTTTTCGAGTTTCTTAATTTAATAGTCTCATTTTTATGTATATAACTCATTGTTAAAATACCTAATGAGATACTTACTTATCATAATATCATGTTAACTATATATATATATATATATATATATATATATATATATATATATATATATATATATATATATATATACATATATATACATATATATATATATATACATATATATATATATGTCATCATATAGTTTTTACAAGTTTTAACGTTCGTGAATTACCGGTCAACTTGGGTGGTCAATTGTCTATATGAAACTTATTTCAATTAATCAAGTCTTAACAAGTTTGATTACTTAACATGTTGGAAACACTTAATCTTGTAAATATCAATTTCATTTAATATATATAAACATGGAAAAGTTCGGGTCACTACAGTACCTACCCGTTAAATAAATTTTGTCCCTAAATTTTAAGCAGTTGGAGGTATTGACGTATCTTCTGGAAATAGATGCGGGTATTTCTTCTTCATCTGATCTTCACGCTCCCAGGTGAACTCGGGTCCTCTACGAGCATTCCATCGAACCTTAACAATCGGTATCTTGTTTTGTTTAAGTCTCTTAACCTCACGATCCATTATTTCAACGGGTTCTTCAATGAATTGAAGTTTTTCATTGATTTGGATTTCGTCAAACGGAATAGTGAGATCTTCTTTGGCAAAACATTTCTTCAAATTCGAGACGTGGAAAGTGTTATGTACAGCCGTGAGTTGTTGAGGTAACTCAAGTCGGTAAGCTACTTGTAACGACCCGGATTTTTTCCGATCGTTTTATACTTATGAGATTAATATTTACATAAAATAAACCTTACCAACATGATAAGCAATCCAAACTGTTGAGACTTATGTTTTTGAAAAGAGTTTCACACAACGTTTGACCGTCCAATTTGACCGATGATATCACGAACTATATAACACACGATAATTATACGATTATGTATATGTACATATCTATACATATTTAACATGATTTAAGGATGGTTTAACATTTCATTGTGAGCTAACAACAATGAGTTATAAGTATACTTTGAGACCACTAACTTAAGTTTTCAAAACGATAACTATATGTAACGTTCTTTGACATATATACTTACAATCTATAATGTGTTGGTGATCTATGTCACCAATATGATTTAAGTGTAATGGGATTAATTTGTAACCAAAATAATCTTGATAAATATCGAACAAGTTTGGGGAAGTGTGGAGTGCACACTTGTTTGAACTTATCTTGATTATGACGGGGGTTCGGGGGCAGCGCCCCCGATAAGCGGGGTCCAAGGGGTGGCAACCCCTGGCGGGGTCCAAGGGGCAGAGCCCCTGGCTGGGTTAGAACTTATGTGATAGTTGTTATGTGATAGATTTAAATATTATGTGGTATTAACGTGCTAGTTGTTATGTGATAGATGTCTAGCTTAGAACTTATTATCACATTCAGCGACTCCGAACCAGAATCTTCAGATGGTGTTCCAGTCATTAACCTATCTGATGATGAAAACGACACCTTTGGGGAAGACTCACAAGTTCCGGATGAATCAATTGAAGAGGAACCAGAAAGTGATCCTGAGGAGGAAGAAATACAGGAAATTACGAAAGACAAGTTCGAACGAGGAAAGAAACGAAAGGCTACTAAAATGGAAAATCCAAATCCCGAGTCTAGAGAGAATGTTGTCGCACCAACTCCACCAGATACTTCCACACCTATTCCCGCTATTCCTATTAGTTCTATCCCGACATCCAGTTCTTCGGTTCCTCAGCCAAAACGCAGGGAGACAACCAGGATAACCTTTAAGCGATTTCTTTGAACACAAACGCTTTGGGTTAAATGATGCGATGTTGTTTTAAACCATGGGATCATATAATGTTTTGTATAATATTACTAGTGTGGTTTGCTTAATGTTTGATGTAAGATAAGCATATGTAAAATAGTGAAGTGTGAAATGCAATAATTTTCCATGGTTAAGAATTATTTGGGTGGTAGTAATTGATTTTCGTACTAAGCTATTAAGTATGAACTTTAACGGGTAGGTACTACCCTAGATATAATTATAAAACGCTAATAAGAAGAAAAGGCTTTTATAATAATAACTGGTTCATATTATTAATAAGCTACAATGTACTGTAAATACATACTACATCTATAATATTCCATGTGAATAATTATTTTTTTTCATTCTTGTTGAAGATTATGGCGCGATTGAACCGAATGACGGAACAAGAAATCCAGGAACTCATCAATCAGCGAGTGAACGACAGAATGTTATGGGTCGAGGCTGCAAGAGGTGCCGCAGTTAACCCAAATCCTCGTGTGGGGTGCACTTACAAAATTTTTCAAGGTTGCAAGCCCTCATCATTCAGTGGAACAGAAGGACCGGTTGGTTTAACCCGGTGGATCAAAAAGATTGAGTTTGTGTTTAAAATCAGTGGTTGTATTGAGAAGGACATGACCAAGTATGCATCGTGCACCCTACAAGATAGTGCACTCACGTGGTGGAAAAACTATGTGAAGGCCGTAGGAGGAGATGTAGCTTATGATACTCCTTGGGAAGAATTCAAAACAATGCTAATCAACGAATATTGTCCAAGGAATGAGGTTAGGAAGTTGGAAGCTGAATTACGAAGCCTGAAAGTTGTTGGTACTGAACTCACCAACTACAATCAGTGATTCATGGAATTAGCTTTGCTATGTCCCGAATTGGTACCAACCGAAGAACGGAAGATTGAACTGTACAAAGACGATTTGCCTAAAAAGGTCAAGGCAAATGTTACAGCATCCAAACCCAAGACTATTCATGAAGCTATCACCATGGCGAATGAGTTGATGGACCAGATTATTATGGATAAGAACACCGATGTCAAGACATCGGGAAATAAAAGAAAGTGGGAAGGTAATCATCAACAATCCAACAAGAAATAAGAAACCACGCAAGGAGCGGGTAGCGGTTCAAACTCAGGTTACAAAGGACGAAATCCTTTATGTAACAGATGCCACAAACATCACTCTGGTTATTGTAATGTGGTGTGCAACAATTATAATCGAAAAGGTCATCTTGCTGAAGATTGTAGGGTTCCCGCTACAAATACAAACGGTACCAAGACTCCTGCCACCAATGCAAATAGAACTGCCTTGGCCACTGTTACTTGTTATGGGTGTGGGAAACAGGGTCATTATAAGAGTCAGTGCCCGAATCCAGAGAAGAATAACGGATCTGCACGTGGAAGAGCATTTGTTATTAATGCTAGAGAGGCGTATGAAGACCCGGAGCTTGTTACGGGTACGTTTACCATTAATAACTTATCCGCATCTATTATATTTGATGCTGGTGCCGATAGAAGTTACGTGTGTAGAGACTTTCACGCTAAATTGAATTGTTCATCATTACCGCTAGATGCTAATTACATGATTGAGTTAGCTAATGGTAAACTAATTAAAGCCGATAAAATTTGCCGTGATTGTAAAATAAATTTAGCCGGAGAAACATTTAAGATTGATTTGATACCCGTAGAATTAGGAAGTTTTGATGTAATAGTCGGCATGGACTGGATGTCCAAAATAGGAGCTGAAGTTGTGTGCGCCAAGAAGGCAATTCGCATTCCTCGTAAGGATAGAACGCCATTAATGATTTATGGAGAGAAGGGTAACTCAAAGCTAAAACTCATTAGTTGTTTGAAAGCTCAAAAGTGCTTGAAGAAAGGGTGCTATGCTATCCTAGCACATGTTAATAAAGTCAAAACGAAGGAAAAAGTGAAGAGCATCAACGACGTGCCTGTGGCAAGAGATTTTCCTGATTAATTTCCGGAAGAGTTGCCGGGATTACCTCCATTTAGATCTGTAGAATTTCAAATAGATCTAGTACCAGGAGCTGCACCAGTGGCTCGTGCTCCATATAGACTTGCACCATCTGAGATGAAAGAGTTACAAAGCCAGTTACAAGAATTACTGGACCGTGGTTTCATTCGACCGAGCACTTCACCGTGGGGAGCTCCGATTTTATTCGTCAAGAAGAAAGATGGATCTTTCCGAATGTGTATAGATTATCGTGAATTAAATAAGTTAACTATCAAGAATCGGTATCCACTACCGAGAATTGATGACTTATTTGATCAATTGCAAGGATCATGTGTTTACTCGAAAATCGACCTAAGGTCGGGCTATCATCAACTACGCGTCAAAGAAGAAGATATTCCGAAAACTGCTTTTCGGACACGCTACGGTCATTATGAATTTTTGGTCATGCCTTTTGGGTTGACTAATGCGCTAGCTGTATTCATGGACCTCATGAATCGAGTTTGTAGTCCGTATTTAGATAAGTTTGTTATCGTTTTAATTGACGTTATTCTTATCTATTCCAAGAGTGAGCAAGAGCATGAGCAGCATTTAAGGTTGGTATTAGAATTGTTAAGAAAAGAACAGTTATACGCCAAATTTTCTAAGTGTGCATTTTGGTTGAAAGAAGTGCAATTTCTTGGCCACGTTGTTAGTAGCAAAGGAATTCAGGTTGATCCAGCTAAAATTGAGGCCATTGAAAAATGGGAGACTCCTAAGACACCAACGCAGATACGCCAATTTTTGGGTTTAGCTGGTTATTATAGAATGTTTATTCAAGATTTTTCCCGAATAGCTAAACCATTAACAGCATTAACGCAAAAAGGGAAGAAGTACGAATGGACTTCTGAGCAAGAGAGTGCATTTCAATTACTGAAGAAGAAGTTGACTACAGCACCTATTTTATCATTACCTGAAGGGAACGATGATTTTGAGATATATTGTGACGCTTCGCGACAAGGTTTTGGTTGCGTCCTTATGCAACGGAAGAAAGTTATAGCATACGCATCCCGACAATCGAAGATTCACGAGCGGAATTATACGACGCATGATTTAGAATTGGGAGCAGTAGTGTTGTAGCGACCCCGACAAATCGTCAAGTGACGGCGTCGGCTACGTGGGTCCCATTACCTGATTATAAGTCTTTAAGATAACGTATGACCAAAATATGTCGCCTTCATTTCAAAATAAAGATTGATTCAAAGTTTACAAGAATTGTTCAACCAAAAGTTAAGTTACAACGTTATAAGTACGATTGAAATCTAGGCGACACGGTTTAAAGTAAGGTCAAAAGACGCTCCATGAAATGCATGTATACTCGACGTCGGATGCAAGTATCAAATAGTGAGCGGAAGCATGTATCACATATCGTGCAAGACCTGAGAAAAACATAGAAGAATCTGTCAACGAAAACGTTGGTGAAATCATAGGTTTAGTAAGTATTAAACGTTGTCTTTGAACCACAAGATTTTGTATATCCATAACGTAGATTATCCAAATCATTTGCATTCCAAAAGTGTTGTTATACGCGAGCACTCAATTATCAAAACTTAACCAACGTTACCCCATCACACAGTGCTAGAACCCACACTAAAACACAAAAATATATTTCATCCGCATAACGGTAGCGAACCGTCCGAATGAGGGTTTGTTAAACCCGTATGGCCACACAATATAAGTTCTCGCTTACACCCTGCAAGTGTAACTAATGATAATCGAATTGAGGATTTTGTTCTAAACTCGCACGTGGAATGTTTGTTTTCACACTTGTGTTCAAAACATAAAAGTAAGTAGTACAAGATGTAACAAAGTATATGTTTTCTCAGCCCACGATTTAAAAGTATAAAAGTTGTTGAAAAGGTGGGACTATGATCTCACCTCGAGTGCACGAGTATAAAAGTACTTCAACAAGTAAACGTGTGCATGAAAGTTGCTTAGCCTTGACCTAAACAAGTAAGTTATATCAATTAACCGGTTACGACACAAGGTCGGGTGAAATGTGTTCAATTAGTCCTATGGCTCGTTACGACTCGATTAAGTATAGCATGTGAATCAAATTGTCAAGTTTCATGCAAGATACAAGTATATAAATAAGTTAGGAAGGTTGCATAATCATTTGGTTAAGTTTGACAAAAAGTCAAACTTTGGTCGGTCAAAGTCAACGAAAGTCAACACGTTCGGGTCGGGTTCCGAACTATTTTTCTAATCTTAGAAATCATATATGAGCATGTTGGCCAAGTTACATGTTAATCGGAGGTGCGTAGCATGCCAAACATTATTCGAAAATTGACCAAATTGGACAGAATCTGTCCAGGCCATTCGGCGCGCCGCGCGGGGGGTATGGCGCGCCGCGCCACCCTGCTGCTTCAGCTATTTTTCTGCTTTTTAATTATGCACGAACCAAAACCAATTCTAACACAATTCTTGACCCGCAAACACTTATAACGCCTATCATACATCGTTGGAAAGGTAATTTGACGAGGAAAGCAACTAAACACATATCATCAATCAAACTTGCACTTATAACAACCAAAAACCGAAATTAAACATTCATAATCTAAGTTCAAGTTCCAAAAACGCATTTTATGATTCGGGCAACCAATTTACATGTATGTTATGTCGTTTCGAAGGTAATCAAACACACATTGCAACAAAACACTTAACAACAATATCACATAGCATTTGACGCATCAAAAGTTCATGTAAAGCTCATCAAACCCTAATCCAAAATCACAAATTCAACAATCTTGCATATGAAACTAATCCATGTCAACCTACATACCAATTTGAAGCTAGTGATGTTAGGAACACAATTAAAACATGCACTTTAACAATCTAACAACATTAACTCATCCAAAATCAAGGATTAAGCATCCACTTTTCATTTTCAAGCTAGTTACACCAAAACATCAAGATCGAGCATACAAATCATATAATCATGCTAGACACGAGCCATAGACACTAACTAACAACATTTCAAGTCAAAAACACGAATTTAAAGAAATCTAGAGTTTTAGAAATGTTACCCAAAATCGGTGTAGTTAGTATCAAATCGTAGAGGATGAAGAGAGGATCACGAAAATGTAATTTGTTTTGTTGTAAGCCTCCTAGATCGAATTTAGATGATGATTTAGTGAAGTTGGGAGAAATGGGGTTCTTGAGCTAGAGAGAAAAGGGAGAGAGATGGAGGGATTGAATGGATGAGAATGGTGGGTTGACTAGTTGACCTAGTCAACTAGTTTGCCCACTTGACAACTTCGGTCCCTCAAGTTTCAAAGCGGGTGCGGGATTTAACCGATCGAATATTTTTAAAACGCAAGTTAACGAGAGATGTTATAATTAAATGACGGAATTATTATGAACGTTAGTCAACGGAAACTACGAATTTAAATAACGAATGGTATTATTTAAAAGAAAAAAAAAGACGGTGTTAAAAATAAATTTAACGGAAAAACGCGGGATGTTACATTATCCACAACTCAAAAGAAATTTCGTCCCGAAATTTAGTTGAAAGTAGTAGTCGATATCTCTTACTCGAGACTTTACGTTGTCAATGCTATGAATAAGTGAAAGTACGTCCTTGAGTGTTCTCACGAATTTAGATAGTTAGGGTTTTACGTTGCATTAAAGTTTGGTTTTACGATCCCCGGTTTTAACCGGTCTTCCCATGAAGAGAAGTTTGTCATCAATAGTTGGTGTATCTGGCAGGATTGCACGTTCCTGTTCCGCAGGACACGTTTCCAAGTTTGTTACACGAAATGTAGGGTAAACGGAAGCTTAATTGAGTCGGAAGTTCTAAGCGGTAGGAAGCGGTTCCAATACGCCCCAAGGTTTCAAAAGGTTCGATATTGCGGCTAGCCTTTCTCGATTTCCCCAAAATGGATTACACCTTTCCAAGGTGCGGTTTCTCAATATTACGCGGTTACACACTGGAATTTGTGAGGTTTTCATCTAAGTTTGGTATAACTCCTTTGACGACTACGGGCCGCCTCGAGCCCTTCCCGGACTTGAATGATCTCAATTGTTGTTTCTTGATGGAGTTCAGATTTCGGTGGTTGACGCTTGGTTGAATGAACGGGGGTATGACATTAGCGGTCATATAGGGTTTCGGAAAGTGCGCGTGAACACACGAGTGGTAACTACTGTTGTAAGAGTGATCTACTAAAGGTGACAATACGAATTTGTGACATGTCTCTCCAAGACGTAAATCGTTCGTTTGCTCGGTTCGTCGGTTTGTGGGTGGTACGCGGTACTTATGTCTAAGCGGGTCTCCAAGATTTCTAGAAGTGAAGCGAGTATTTCGATACGGGATAATTGACAAAGATACACCGTGTTGGAATAGAATCTCTTTAAGATACGTTTGAACAAGTTAGTTAGGGTTCGAAATATGTTCGTTAGGACTATTCGTCCTCGTGGCGAATACTTAGGTAATATGAGGAATTTCTTTAAACGGAAATGCGAGCGATAAAGGTAGGAGTGAAATGAGGACTTAGAATAGGATGAGCTTGCATCTCGAGGTTGCTATAACGTGCCTCTAGTTGTCGAAAGTTGAAGTCTGAAAGAGAAACGAGGTAGTACACGTAGTTGTATAGTTCGGGGTTGAATGATAGTTGACCGATTATCAGAAACACAAGGGCGTTAAGTCAAAGAAGAGTGAAATATCGTTGGATTGTGTGTTATCTTAATTTCCAGTAATATCAGACGGTAACGGTGAAATAACAGAGGTATGTAGTGTGGTACGTGATGACAAGAATATTGATCGGATCCACAATTTAGTATTTGAATTCTTCGTGCAAAATAACGAATTTCCGTCCCGTTGATTTCGAGTCGAGAGAGTATGCCTTTCGGCGTCCAAGTAGAAATATTTCCATATTTGAATCCCATCTGGTGTTGTACGAATTTAGCTAGAAATGTTGGTGTGAAGAATCACGCTCAAGGTTCGATCGTGGAGAGATTAAAGTCGTGTAATACGAGAAAAGTCAGAAATGAATCTTCGGTAACAACCGGTGAGATCTAAGATTTTTTTTTTTTTTTTTTTTTTACGAATACAAGTCTGAGTTGGGAGAGTTTCCTGATTACATGTGGCTTGATTTCGAGATTGATTGTAATTCTTTGACCGTTAACTTCATGGTCTAGAAAATTGGACTTCGTTCAACAGAAATTCTCACTCGGAGAATTTGGTATAAAGTTGCTTTTTTTTTTTTTTTTTTTTCTCAAAAGTTCGAGCTTAAGATGGTGATGTTGTTCGTTTTCTTCTTTACTTAAATAAGTTAAGATGTCATCTATAAATACGATAACAGATTAGTCTGTATGAATTTGCATACGCGGTTCAAGAGGTTTATGGATACGGGCGAGCCCTAAATAAATCAAGCGGTACTAAGAGAGATTTACAACTAACGTTGCGAGTTCGGAAAGTGGCTTAGGAGACATCGTCTCACTTAACCCCCAATTGATAATAACCGGAACAGAGGTCGATTTGGAACATACGGGATTCGTGCAAATAATCATGAGGTCATGGATGCGAGGGAGAGGGTATCGGTTTCCAACCGAAAAATTACTCAGTTCACAATAATCTATACAAGATGATGGGGAAACACATTTTTTTTTTTTTTTTTTTTTTTTTTTTTTTTTTTTTTTTTTTTTTTTTTTCTTCGCTTAAATTGCCTAAATAGTATCTAGGGAAAAAGATGGAAGGTAATGAGTACAAGTCAAAGTATTGGTTGTAAAACGTCTAGCGGTAATCGAATCGAACGAGTATGAAATATACGGTTTGTTGTGAAGAAACGTACCCGTGACTAGTCCATCATCGTCTAGGGCATCCTAGGTGTCGATGTTGTAAGTTCAACGGCGCGCGTTGGTTTTTGCTTTATTCTTTGGGCATTCATTCCTAAAATGACCCGATTGGCCACATTTGTAGCAAATACTCGGCTTTGGTGCGCCGGGCCCCTTTTGAGTGACGGGGGCGGTACTTCCACAATACTTGGCAATATGACCACTACCTTGGCACCGATGGCAAATTAGCTTGCCACATTCACCAAAATGATGCTTGTGGCATTTGTTGCAAAAAGGTCGTGTCCCGGCATAACTTTTCTTGCCGACGGGGGTGAGAGGTTCCTTGGAAAAGTTGTTGTTGTAGTTACTCGATTGGGGGGCTTCCCATTTTCTTTTGTTGTCACCCGACTCATCCTCGGCTTTAGGTGCCGGCACTTCAATCTCGTCTACCGTTTCGATCAATTGACGGGCCATATTCAGGGCCTCTTGGTGATTACTGGGTTTGGATGACATTACTCCTTGTTTGATGCTCTTGGGAAGACCATCCATGTAAAGTTCAACCCTTAGAGGTTCGGGGGTCACGAGGTTTGGACACATCAAGGATAGCTCAGAAAATCGTTGATTATATGCCTTTAGGTCATTCCCGACCGCTTTTAAAGTTCTTAGTTCGTGTTCGAGCTTACGGGTCTCTTCGCGCGGGAAGTATTCGGTGATCATCTTTTTCTTTAAGTCGGCCCATGAGAGAGTGTGAGCTTCATCGATACCCACCGACAGCACATACGTATTCCACCATGTGAGGGCGATACCGGCGAAAGTGTGGGTGGAATATTTGACTTTGTCTTGGTCCCGACAACCGCTTATGCTAAAAACGGCTTCTGTTTGCTCAAACCATCGGGTGAGCACAACCGGTCCTCCGGTCCCATCGAAGGTGTGAGGTTTGCACCCCATGAAAGTTTTGTAGGAGCAACCCTCGTTTGAATTACCGGCTCCATGGTTGTTGTGGTTGTGGTTGTTATTGATGTCGGAGGAGATACTAGCCATAGCCGCACCTATGGCGGTGGCTATCATGCGTTGAAAAGCTTGTTCGGAAGTTTCATTACGTGGTCCGCGACGGGGAAGCATTGTTCCTTCAAGACACAAGAATATCGTTGATTAGTATTCTCAATAATACTAATCATGATAGGGAAGGATGATGTAGAGAAAATTTTCCTTGACTCGCCTTAAATTCTTTATGTCATAATGTCGGAACGTCCATGTGAATCACCGTAATATAATCCCGGAAATTATATTACCCTGATTCTCATGTGCATTTAACATTACTTCATAAAGTCAAAGTGGCGCATCAACAAAATTTATCAACTTAAGATTAAGATCGAACACGAGTTAGATATGATATAAGAGTTCGAGTATAAATGCACAATTAGTCAAGTAATCCCTACTTCAGTCTATATGCCGGTTGTAGTCTAGATTCACCTATGTACCCTATGACCCGGGGTTGACACAAATGAACTCTAAATCCCTACAACCAAGGCTCTGATACCAACTGTAGCGACCCCGACAAATCGTCAAGTGACGGCGTCGGCTACGTGGGTCCCATTACCTGATTATAAGTCTTTAAGATAACGTATGACCAAAATATGTCGCCTTCATTTCAAAATAAAGATTGATTCAAAGTTTACAAGAATTGTTCAACCAAAAGTTAAGTTACAACGTTATAAGTACGATTGAAATCTAGGCGACACGGTTTAAAGTAAGGTCAAAAGACGCTCCATGAAATGCATGTATACTCGACGTCGGATGCAAGTATCAAATAGTGAGCGGAAGCATGTATCACATATCGTGCAAGACCTGAGAAAAACATAGAAGAATCTGTCAACGAAAACGTTGGTGAAATCATAGGTTTAGTAAGTATTAAACGTTGTCTTTGAACCACAAGATTTTGTATATCCATAACGTAGATTATCCAAATCATTTGCATTCCAAAAGTGTTGTTATACGCGAGCACTCAATTATCAAAACTTAACCAACGTTACCCCATCACACAGTGCTAGAACCCACACTAAAACACAAAAATATATTTCATCCGCATAACGGTAGCGAACCGTCCGAATGAGGGTTTGTTAAACCCGTATGGCCACACAATATAAGTTCTCGCTTACACCCTGCAAGTGTAACTAATGATAATCGAATTGAGGATTTTGTTCTAAACTCGCACGTGGAATGTTTGTTTTCACACTTGTGTTCAAAACATAAAAGTAAGTAGTACAAGATGTAACAAAGTATATGTTTTCTCAGCCCACGATTTAAAAGTATAAAAGTTGTTGAAAAGGTGGGACTATGATCTCACCTCGAGTGCACGAGTATAAAAGTACTTCAACAAGTAAACGTGTGCATGAAAGTTGCTTAGCCTTGACCTAAACAAGTAAGTTATATCAATTAACCGGTTACGACACAAGGTCGGGTGAAATGTGTTCAATTAGTCCTATGGCTCGTTACGACTCGATTAAGTATAGCATGTGAATCAAATTGTCAAGTTTCATGCAAGATACAAGTATATAAATAAGTTAGGAAGGTTGCATAATCATTTGGTTAAGTTTGACAAAAAGTCAAACTTTGGTCGGTCAAAGTCAACGAAAGTCAACACGTTCGGGTCGGGTTCCGAACTATTTTTCTAATCTTAGAAATCATATATGAGCATGTTGGCCAAGTTACATGTTAATCGGAGGTGCGTAGCATGCCAAACATTATTCGAAAATTGACCAAATTGGACAGAATCTGTCCAGGCCATTCGGCGCGCCGCGCGGGGGGTATGGCGCGCCGCGCCACCCTGCTGCTTCAGCTATTTTTCTGCTTTTTAATTATGCACGAACCAAAACCAATTCTAACACAATTCTTGACCCGCAAACACTTATAACGCCTATCATACATCGTTGGAAAGGTAATTTGACGAGGAAAGCAACTAAACACATATCATCAATCAAACTTGCACTTATAACAACCAAAAACCGAAATTAAACATTCATAATCTAAGTTCAAGTTCCAAAAACGCATTTTATGATTCGGGCAACCAATTTACATGTATGTTATGTCGTTTCGAAGGTAATCAAACACACATTGCAACAAAACACTTAACAACAATATCACATAGCATTTGACGCATCAAAAGTTCATGTAAAGCTCATCAAACCCTAATCCAAAATCACAAATTCAACAATCTTGCATATGAAACTAATCCATGTCAACCTACATACCAATTTGAAGCTAGTGATGTTAGGAACACAATTAAAACATGCACTTTAACAATCTAACAACATTAACTCATCCAAAATCAAGGATTAAGCATCCACTTTTCATTTTCAAGCTAGTTACACCAAAACATCAAGATCGAGCATACAAATCATATAATCATGCTAGACACGAGCCATAGACACTAACTAACAACATTTCAAGTCAAAAACACGAATTTAAAGAAATCTAGAGTTTTAGAAATGTTACCCAAAATCGGTGTAGTTAGTATCAAATCGTAGAGGATGAAGAGAGGATCACGAAAATGTAATTTGTTTTGTTGTAAGCCTCCTAGATCGAATTTAGATGATGATTTAGTGAAGTTGGGAGAAATGGGGTTCTTGAGCTAGAGAGAAAAGGGAGAGAGATGGAGGGATTGAATGGATGAGAATGGTGGGTTGACTAGTTGACCTAGTCAACTAGTTTGCCCACTTGACAACTTCGGTCCCTCAAGTTTCAAAGCGGGTGCGGGATTTAACCGATCGAATATTTTTAAAACGCAAGTTAACGAGAGATGTTATAATTAAATGACGGAATTATTATGAACGTTAGTCAACGGAAACTACGAATTTAAATAACGAATGGTATTATTTAAAAGAAAAAAAAAGACGGTGTTAAAAATAAATTTAACGGAAAAACGCGGGATGTTACAAGTGTTTGCATTGAAGATATGGAGACACTATTTATATGGGGTTAAATGCACTGTGTTTACTGATCATAAAAGCCTTCAACATATTTTTGATCAGAAACAGTTGAACATGAGGCAACGTAGGTGGGTCGAGCTGATAAACGACTATGATTGTGAGATTCGCTATCATCCCGGGAAAGAAAATGTAGTGGCCGACGCTCTAAGCAGAAAGGAACGGGAACCAATTCAAGTAAGAGCAATGAACATAAAAATTTGCATGAATCTCAACTCACAAATCAAAGAGGCTCAACGAGAAGCTCTTACTAAAGAAAACATAGGAAATGAAATAATGAAGAAGTATGAGAAGCAACTCGTTATACGGGAAGACGGAATTCGATATTTCACAAACCGTATTTGGGTACCGAAGTTGGGTGGATTAAGGAAGTTGATATTGAACGAGGCACATAAGACAAGATACTCGATACATCCTGGAGTTGGAAAGATGTATCAAGATCTTAAGACGCATTATTGGTGGCCTAATTTAAAGACAGATGTTGCAACATATGTTGGGGAATGTTTAACTTGTTCCAAAGTTAAAGCAGAACACCAGAAGCCGTCAGGGTTACTTCAACAACCAGAAATCCCAGAATGGAAATGGGATGGTATTAGCATGGATTTCATCACAAAGTTACCTAAGACTGCCTGGGGTTATGACACCATTTGGGTAATAGTTGATCGTCTCACCAAATCTGCACATTTATTGCCTATAAAAGAAACGGATAGAATGGAGAAACTATTACGATTATACATAAAGGAAATTGTTTCAATGCATGGAATACCTATTTCCATTATATCCGATCGTGATAGTAGATTTACATCAAAGTTTTGGCAATCACTACAGGAGGCCCTGGGAACCCGTTTGGATATGAGCACCGCATATCATCCGCAAACTGACGGGCAGAGTGAAAGAACAATTCAGACTCTTGAAGACATGCTCAGGGCATGTGTGATCGATTTTGGAAACGGATGGGATAATTATCTACCATTAGCAGAATTCTCGTATAATAATAGTTATCATGCGAGCATTAAAGCTGCACCATTCGAAGCACTGTATGGAAGGAAGTGTAGATCCCCTATCTGTTGGAATGAAGTAGGAGATCGACAATTAACTGGTCCCGAGATCATCCATGAAACTACTGAGAAGATAGTGCAAATCAAGGAGAGATTGAAAACAGCCCGTAGTCACCAAAAGAGCTACGCCGATGTCCGAAGGAAACCATTAGAGTTTCAGATCGGTGACATGGTTATGCTAAAGGTGTCACCTTGGAAAGGTGTAATACGTTTTGGAAAAAGGGGTAAACTGAACCCAAGGTATGTAGGCCCGTTCAAGATCATCGAACGCATCGGACCGGTAGCTTATTGACTCGAGTTACCACAACAACTCGCCGGGGTACATAATTCATTTCACATCTCAAACCTCAAGAAATGTCTTGCAAAGGAAGATCTCACCATTCCTCTTGAAGAAATCCAAGTCGACGAGAAACTACAATTCATAGAAGAACCAGTCGAAATCATGGACCGTGAAGTTAAACAACTCAAGCAGAGCAACATACCAATCGTCAAGGTTCGTTGGAATGCTCGAAGGGGTTCCGAGTTTACTTGGGAATGAGAGGATCAGATGAAACAAAAGTATCCACATTTGTTTCCCGACAACGCAAAATAGGTACAACTTTAAAATTTCGGGACGAAATTTATTTAACGGGTAGGTACTGTAACGACCCAGATTTTTCTGATCGTTTTATACTTATGAGATTAATATTTACATAAAATAAACCTTACCAACATGATAAGAAATCCAAACTATTGAGACTTATGTTTTTGAAAAGAGTTTCACACAACCTTTGACCGTCCAATTTGACCGATGATATCACGAACTATATAACACACGATAATTATACGATTATGTATATGTACATATCTATACATATTTAACATGATTTAAGGATGGTTTAACATTTCATTGTGAACTAACAACAATGAGTTATAAGTATACTTTGAGACCACTAACTTAAGTTTTCAAAACGATAACTATATGTAACGTTCTTTGACATATATACTTACAATCTATAATGTGTTGGTGATCTATGTCACCAATATGATTTAAGTGTAATGGGATTAATTTGTAACCAAAATAATCTTGATAAATATTGAACAAGTTTGGGGAAGTGTGGAGTGCTCATTTGTTTGAACTTATCTTGATTATGACGGGGGTTCGGGGGCAGCGCCCCCGATAAGCGGGGTCCAAGGGGTGGCAACCCCTGGAGGGGTCCAAGGGGCAGAGCCCCTGGCTGGGGTCGAGCTAACATTGCTTTATTAAAAATGTTCTTAAAATTTTATTTTGGTCCGGTTTGACCCAAAAATAAAAGCCCAGTTTTGAGCCTCTTTTACAGTTATAAACCCGTCCATATTTGAATTCTCGTTCCGATTCCTCAAAATTTCTACAAGTATATCTAGGGTATATGTAACCGTATCATACCCAGCTTCTATACGTATTTACTAATGGTATATACCAACAATAAACTTCAATGATCAGCCACTAGACATGATGTTACATGTGGGAACCAGCCATTTAACCTCATGTGTGACTTTTGTGCAAGAAAACAAACTAAATCTCCTATATATCCATCCCATAATCATGCTATTTTGCACACACACACATACAATTTCATTTCCAATTTTCTTTCAAGTTAATTCACTCCCTAATCTCTCTTCATTTACCTACTCAAGAACGTATCAATATAGTCATCCGATTTCAAGGAGATTACTTCCAATCTTTCAATCCCATTCCACCACTCTTTTGATTCCAAGATTTTTCTTACCTTTTCCAGTAGCTTTGTCCAAGTAACTTGAGGTAGTAACCTTATTCATAACCTTATTCGATTCATATTTATATAGCTATCTTATTTTGTGTTGTAAAATTTTAACAACAAGAACATAGTTTGAGTGATTTCAAACTTGTTCGCAAACTAAATAGATCCTTCTAATTTGATTTTTAAAAACACTTCAAGACCTGTAATATATCATATTATGACAAAATCGGATTAATCATATCTTGGCTAATTAACATAATATTTAATATATATTTACTTATGATTTGATTTTATATATTTCAGGACCACCCGTAAACAACACGAGAAGATTAATCATAAGACCTCATGATTGTACGCAACACGTCATTTGACAACACGGTACTTTATGTACGCAACACGTCACTTGACAACATGGTACCATGGGTCGAGATTAATTCTGATCAATACGAATACGATGGGGTCTTTATTTATTTTATTTAAGCAACTAATTGTGGACCACTAACATCGGACTGCTAACTACGGACTAAGAAAATATTAAAATTATTTAAAGTATATATATATATATATATATATATATATATATATATATATATATATGTGTGTGTGTGTGTGTGTGTGTGTGTGTGTGTGTGTAACGATTACTTAAAAAGAAAATATGTTGATATATTATATATATGGTTAGGTTTGTTATATCTATCGGAGACCAAGTCGAGTTAAATACCTTCAAGACAAAAGTGAGTATATAGTCCCACTTTTAAACTCTAAATATTTCTGGATGAGAATACATGCATTTTATGATTTACGTTATGGACACAAGTGATTAAAAATATATATTCTACGTTGAGTTGTACCACTGGCATACTTTCTTGTAACTTGGTAACTACTATTTACATGAGGTATTGTAAACGCGAATCCTGTTGATAGATCTATCGGGCCTGACAACCCCAACCTGACTGGATGACCAGTATTCAACGGTTACACAGTACTTCATTTCGGTGACTACACTTGGTACGGTGTAGTAAGATTTCATAATAAAGGGAATATGCGACGTTGATTAAATGTTAAGTATGGTTATCAAGTGCTCAACAACTTAGAATATTTTTATTAGAACGTTTATATATGAAATCTTGTGGTCTATATTTATAACGCTGCCGGCATTAAACCTATATCTCACCAACTTTATGTTGACGTTTTAAGCATGTTTATTCTCAGGTGATAACTAAAAGCTTCCGCTGCAACATGTTGAATTTAAGCAAGATCTTGAGTATGCATATTTGTGTCAAAAATAAAACTGCATATCGGAGGATTTGTAATGTAAAATATGTTGGAAGTCGTATTGTTATTATCACATGTAAAGTTTGTAAGTCTAAGATTATCGCTAAACGATAATCATTATTAAGTTGTTTAAACCTAGTATTTGTAATAAAAGCTATGCTTTGTAATGTAAAAACGAATGCAGTTTTTGAAAAATGTCGCATATAGAGGTCAATACCTCGCGATGAAATCATATGTTATTGTATTCGTCCTTATGGTTAAGGTCGGGTTATGACACTACTGGTCTGACCCGATCAATAATCTTGAATGGTCCAATATACCTTGGATCTAATTTCCCTCGTTTACCAAATCGAACAACGCCTTTCCAAGGTGCAACCTTAAGCATGACAATCTCTCCAATTTCAAATTCTATATCTTTTCTTTTAATGTCGGCGTAGCTCTTTTGTCGACTTTGGGCGGTTTTCAACCGTTGTTGAATTTGGATGATCTTCTCGGTAGTTTCTTGTATTATCTCAGGACCCGTAATATGTCTATCTCCCACTTCACTCCAACAAATCAGAGACCTGCACTTTCTACCATAAAGTGCCTCAAACGGCGCCATCTCAATGCTTGAATGGTAGCTATTGTTGTAGGAAAATTCTGCTAACGGTAGATGTCGATCCCAACTATTTCCGAAATCAATAACACATGCTCGTAGCATGTTTTCAAGCGTTTGTATCGTCCTTTCGCTCTGCCAATCAGTTTGTGGATGATAGGCAGTACTCATGTCTAGACGAGTTCCTAATGCTTGCTGTAATGTCTGCCAGAATCTTGAAATAAATCTGCCATCCCTATCAGAGATAATAGAGATTGGTATTCCATGTCTAGAGACGACTTCCTTCAAATACAGTCGTGCTAACTTCTCCATCTTGTTATCTTCTCTTATTGGCAGGAAGTGTACTGACTTGGTGAGACGATCAACTATTACCCAAATAGTATCATAGCCACTTGCAGTCCTTGGCAATTTAGTGATGAAATCTATGGTAATGTTTTCCCATTTCCATTCCAGAATTTCGGGTTGTTGAAGTAGACCTGATGGTTTCTGATGCTCAGCTTTAACCTTAGAACACGTCAAACATTCTCCTACGTATTTAGCAACATCGGCTTTCATACCCGGCCACCAAAAATGTTTCTTGAGATCCTTGTTCATCTTCCCCGTTCCAGGATGTATTGAGTATCTGGTTTTATGAGCTTCTCTAAGTACCATTTCTCTCATATCTCCAAATTTTGGTACCCAAATCCTTTCAGCCCTATACTGGGTTCCGTCTTCCCGAATATTAAGATGCTTCTCTGATCCTTTGGGTATTTCATCCTTTAAATTTCCCTCTTTTAAAACTCCTTGTTGCGCCTCCTTTATTTGAGTAGTAAGGTTATTGTGAATCATTATATTCATAGATTTTACTCGAATGGGTTCTCTGTCCTTTCTGCTCAAGGCGTCGGCTACCACATTTGCCTTCCCTGGGTGGTAACGAATCTTAAAGTCGTAATCATTCAACAATTCAATCCACCTACGCTGCCTCATATTCAGTTGTTTCTGATTAAATATCTGTTGAAGACTTTTGTGGTCGGTATATATAATACTTTTGACCCTATATAAGTAGTGCCTCCAAGTCTTTATTGCAAAAACAACCGCGCCTAATTTCAAATCATGCATCGTATAATTTTGCTCGTGAATCTTCAATTGTCTAGACGCATAAGCAATCACCTTCGTTCGTTGCATTAATACACAACCAAGACCTTGCTTTGATGCGTCACAATAAATCACAAAATCATCATTCCCTTCTGGCAATGACAATATAGGTGCCGTAGTTAGCTTTTTCTTCAATAACTGAAACGCCTTCTCTTGTTCATTCTTCCATTCAAATTTCTTCCCTTTATGTGTTAATGAAGTCAAGGGTTTTGCTATTTTGGAGAAATCTTTGATGAATCTTCTGTAGTAACCAGCCAATCCTAAAAATTGACGTATATGCTTCGAAGTTTTTGGGGTTTCTCACTTTTCAACGGTTTCGATCTTTGCCGGGTCCACCTGGATACCTTCTTTGTTCACTATGTGACCGAGGAATTGAACTTCTTCCAACCAAAATGCACACTTTGAAAACTTAGCGTACAGTTTTTCTTTCCTCGATACTTCTAGCATTTTTCTCAAATGTCCTTCGTGCTCTTGATCATTCTTTGAGTAAATAAGTATGTCATCGATGAAAACAATGACAAACTTGTCAAGATATGGCCCACACACTCGGTTCATAAGGTCCATGAACACAGCTGGTACGTTAGTCAATCCAAACGGCATAACCATAAACTCGTAATGACCATAACGCGTCATAAAAGCTGTTTTTGGAATATCATTATCCTTTACTCGCATTTAATGATATCCAGAATGTAAATCGATTTTCAAATAAACTGACGAGCCTTGTAGTTGATCAAATAAGTCGTCAATTCTCGGCAGTGGATAACGGTTTTTGATGGTAAATTTATTCAACTCTCTGTAGTCAATACACAACCTAAATGTACCATCCTTCTTCTTGACAAACAAAACAGGAGCTCCCCATGGTGATGTGCTTGGTCGAATGAAACCACGTTCTAATAGTTCTTGTAGTTGGCTTTGCAGTTCTTTCATCTCACTGGGTGCGAGTCTGTAAGGAGCACGAGCTATTGGTGCAGCTCCTGGTACAAGATCTATTTGAAATTCAACGGATCGATGTGGGGGTAATCCTGGTAATTCTTTTGGAAATACATCGGGAAATTCTTTTGCGACGGGAACATCATTGATGCTCTTTTCTTCAGTTTATACTTTCTCGACGTGTGATAGAACAGCATAGCAACCTTTTCTTATTAGTTTTTGTGCCTTCAAATTACTAATAAGATGTAGCTTCGTGTTGCCCTTTTCTCCGTACACCATTAAGGGTTTTCCTTCTTCTCGTACAATGCGAATTGCATTTTTGTAACAATCTTAAATGTTTCGCTAACCAGTTTAATTTCTCGATTCCGACATATATTATCTGCTGCAATTAATTTACCATTTGCTAATTCGATTAAAAATTTACTATCCAACGGCGTCAATGGACAACTTAATTTAGCACAAAAATCTCTACTCATATAGCTTCTATCCGCACCCGAATCAAATAGAACGTAAGCAGATTTATTGTCAATAAAAAACGTACCCGTAACAAGCTCCGGGTCTTCCTGTGCCTCTGCCGCATTAATATTGAAAACTCTTCCGCGGCTTTGTCCATTCGTGTTCTCCTGGTTCGGGCAATTTCTAATAATGTGGCCCGGTTTTCCACATTTATAACAAACTACATTGGCATAACTTGCTCCGACACTACTTGCTCCGCCATTACTCGTTCCGACACCATTTGTTCCTTTTGTTCTATTAACCCCTGGTCCGTAGACCTCACACTTCGCCGCGCTATGACCATTTCTTTTACACTTGTTGCAAAATTTGGTGCAGAACCCCGAGTGATACTTTTCACACCTTTGGCATAGCTGCTTCTGATTGTTGTTGTTGTTGCGGTTGTTATTGTTGTTGGGATGATTGTTGTAGTTGTTGTTGTTGTTGTTTTGCCATTTGTTGTAGTTGCGATTGATGTTACGTTTGTTGGGATAATTGTTGTTGTTTTGGTGACTCTTATCACCGTTTTCCTCCCACTTTCTTTTGACTAGCTTCACGTTGGCCTCTTCGGCCGCCTGTTCTTTAATTCTTCCCTCAATCTGGTTCACTAGTTTGTGAGCCATTCTACATGCCTTTTGTATGGAGGCAGGCTCGTGTGAACTTATATCTTCTTGGATTCTCTCCGGTAACCCTTTCACAAACACGTCGATCTTCTCTTCCTCATCTTCGAACGCTCTCGGACACAATAGGCACAATTCTGTGAATCGTCTTTCGTACGAAGTAATATCGAATCCCTGTGTTCGTAACCCTCTAAGTTCTGAATTGAGCTTATTGACCTCGGTTCTAGGACGGTACTTCTCGATCATCAAGTGCTTGAATGCTGACCACGGTAGCGCGTAAGCAACATCTTGTCCCACTTTCTCTAGATAGGTATTCCACCATGTTAACGCAATACCTATGAAGGTATGCGTAACGTACTTCACTTTGTCTCCTTTAGCACACTTACTTATGGCAAACACCGATTCAACTTTCTCGGTCCACCGTTTCAATCCGATTGGTTCTTCAGTCCCATCAAATTCTGAAGGTTTGCAGGTAGTGAATTCCTTGTAGGAGCATCCTACACGATTTCTTGCGCCGTTAGCTGTATTGCTAGATTCAGATTTATTTTTGGTATGTAGCGCGGTCTGTACTACGGCTATGTTTGAAGCAAGAAAGGCACAAAATTCCTCTTCGCTCATATTCAAGGTGTGTCGAGTAGTCGGTGTCATTTCCTTCAAAATAGTCAAATGGAACAATTTAATCATACAGAATATTAAGAGTAGTCAATAGTATCTTGTAGCATAATATGAACTCATTTATAAAAGCTTTTTCTTCATATTAGCATTTTATAAGTTTAAATTCGGGTACTACCTACCCGTTAAGTTCATACTTAGTAGCTAATATACAATTCAACTACTACAATTCCATATGAAAAACTGATTATAATAATATATCACATACAAATATTCTTCAAACTTACAAATTTGCTATATTATATATAACATGAAATATAGTACACTATGATACAGGATAGTTTTGAAGATAAAACTAGTTAATACGCAAGTTGTTCAGCAAAGGAAATAAAGACACGTAATTCGTAAGTCCAGAAACAAGTCATGCATTCTGGTTTTACTAAGACAACTTCCCATCCTTGGTCTTGTGGAAAATAACCGTTATGACCATTAGCTAGGCAGCATGTTGTAATGTCGTCAAAAGGATGAGGGTTTCGTAATGTCCAACAGCCTCGTAATCTAAAAACCTTGTTTCTCACCCCAACTACTGAATCCGTCACTTGTGGGAAAGTTTTATTTAAAAGCTGCAATCTGATGTTCTTTTTCTCACTTTGGTAAGAAGTGAACATCACTAACCCATAAGCATAACATGCTTCTTTATGTTGCATGTTAGAAGCTCTTTCTAATTCACGAAATCCTATGTTGGGATATGTTGAGTCAAAATAGGTTCTTAACCCGTAGTGTAAAATTGCATTTGGGTTTCCCGCATTTAATGCTTTAAAGAAAACACGGTACGGTCTCCCCAATGTGATATACCCCACCTATCAAAGGAAAGCCTTTTATAAATTAAGGCATTTCTGGAAAGTCTGTCAAATGTTTGACAAGTTAATTTCGCCATAAATAAATATGCTGATGAATTCTGACCGACTCTAGACAAGATTTCCTCAATCATATCCTCTGGTAAGTCTTCTAAAATATTCGGTTGTCTACCCTTAACGTCCATTTTGTTTTTATACTGTAAAATAGACAAGGATTAGATTCGTAAAAGATAATTAACAAACAATACAAGCAATTTTTACATAGAACATAAAAGTACAAGCACACTACAATACATATAATACACAACATGATTACAACCCTCTAATCTGAATCACTGGTTTCTTCTTCTTCTGACTTGGTTCGTTTTTCTAATTTTCTAGGAATATATGGTGTTCCTCTAATGCGAGTCGTCGTTTTTCACATTGGTTTAGAAAAACCTGGTGGTTTAGAGGTTCCCAGGTCATTGTTACATTTTAGGAAATACGGATGTTGTCGATACATATAAAATTCATCGGGGTTGGAATCGGGTTTCTCTATTTGTATACCTTTTCCCTTATTATTTTCTTTCGCTTTATTAAATTGGGTCGAGGTAATTTCTATAATATCATCGGAATCCCCATCGGGATCCGATTCATCGAAAAATTGGTAATCTTCCCAACATTTTGCTTCCTTGGCGGAAACACCATTGACCATTATTAACTTTGGTCCGTTGGTTGAGGATTTTCTTTTATTTAATCGATTTACTATAGGTATCAATATTTCTTCCTCCGGAACCTCTTCTTCTGGTTCCTCCTCTTCCGATTTCTCCTCTTCTGGTTCATCTTCTTCCGGTTCCTCCTCTTCCCTTTCTTCTTCTTCCGGTTCCTCTTCGGGAATTTGTGAATCTTCCTAAAATATATTCGACTCTTCATTATTATTAGGTGAATAAATGGGATTTGTTCTAGAGGTAGACATCTATCACATAATATCAAACACGTTAAGAGATTAATATATCACATAATATTCACATGTTAAAAATATATAGTTTCCAACAAAATTTGTTAAGAAATCATTTTTCAAGTAAACACGGTCGAAGTCCAGACTCACTAATGCATCCTAACAAATTCGATAAGACACACTAATGCAAAATTCTAGTTCTCTAAGACCAACGCTAGGATACCAACTGAAATGTCCCGTTCATATTGATTATAAACGTTCCATATTAATTGATTTCGTTGCGAGGCTTTGACCTATATATGAGACATTTTTCAAAGACTGCATTCATTTTTAAAACAATCATAACCTTTATTTTATCAATAAAAATTTCAAAAGCATTACGTAGATTATCAAATAATGATAATCTAAAATATACTGTTTACACACAACCATTACATAATGGTTTACAATAGAAATATATTACATCGTATATGTTTCTTGAATGCAGTTTTTACACAATATCATACAAACATAGACTCCAAATCTTGTCCTTATCTTAGTATGCAACAGCAGAAGCTCTTAGTATTCACCTTAGAATAAACATGCTTTAAACGTCAACAAAAAATGTTGGTGAGTTATAGGTTTAACCTATATATATCAAATCGTAACAATAGACCACAAGATTTCATATTTCAATACATATCCCATACATAGAGATAAAAATCATTCATATGGTGAACACCTGGTAACCGACATTAACAAGATGCATATATAAGAATATCCCCATCATTCCGGGATACCCTCCGGATATGATATAAATTTCGAAGTACTAAAGCATCCGGTACTTTGGATGGGGTTTGTTAGGCCCAATAGATCTATCTTTAGGATTCGCGTCAATTAGGGTGTCTGTTCCCTAATTCTTAGATTACCAGACTTAATAAAAAGGGGCATATTCGATTTCGATAATTCAACCATAGAATATAGTTTCACGTACTTGTGTCTATTTTGTAAATCATTTATAAAACCTGCATGTATTCTCATCCCAAAAATATTAGATTTTAAAAGTGGGACTATAACTCACTTTCACGGATATTTCCTTCCTCAGAAATAAGACTTGGCCACGGATCGATTCACGAACCTATACAAATATGTACATATATATCAAAGTATGATCAAAATATAATTACACCCATTTTTATTATGTTTTAAAGATTTGAGTGTATTAAGTCAGCTGTCCTCGTTAGTAACCTACAACTAGTTGTCCACAGTTAGATGTACAGAAATAAATCGATATATATTATCTTGAATCAATCCACGACCCAGTGTATACACGTCTCAGGCTAGATCACAACTCAAACTATATATATTTTTGGAATCAACCTCAACCCTGTATAGCTAACTCCAACATTACTGCATATAGAGTGTCTATGGTTGTTCCAAATAATATATATAGATGGGTCGATATGATATGTCAAAACATTTGCATACTTGTCTATGGTATCCCAAGATTACATAATATATTAGAATACATGTATAATACAATATAAGTTAGCTAGGATATGATTTGTTAAACATTTCCCGTAGCTAAAAAGATCAAAAATATCCAATCTTGTTTTACCCATAACTTCTTCATTTTAAATCCGTTTTGAGTGAATCAAATTGCTATGGTTTCATATTGAACTCTATTTTATGAATCTAAACAGAAAAAATATAGGTTTATAGTCAGAAATATAAGTTACAAGTTGTTTTTGTAAAGGTAGTCATTTCAGTCGAAAGAACGACGTCTAGATGCCCATTTTAGAAAGCATACTTCCACTTTGAGTTTAACCATGATTTTTGGATATAGTTTCATGTTCATAAGAAAGATCATTTTCTCAGAAGAACAACTTTTAAATCAAAGTTTAACATAGTTTTTAATTAACTAAACCAAAACAGCCCGCGGTGTTACTACGACGGCGTGTATCCGGTTTTATGGTGTTCATCGTGTTTCCAGGTTTTAAATCATTAAGTTAGAATATCATATAGATATAGAACATGTGTTTAGTTGATTTTAAAAGTCAAGTTAGAAGGATTAACTTTTGTTTACGAACAAGTTTAGAATTAACTAAACTATGTTCTAGTAATTTCAAGTTTAAACCTTCGAATAAGATAGCTTTATATGTATGAATCGAATGATATTATGAACATCATTACTACCTCAAGTTTTCTGGATAAAGCTACTGGAAATGAGTAAAATGGATCTAGCTTCAAAGGATCCTTGGATGGCTTGAAAGTTCTTGAAGCAGAATCATGACACGAAAACAGTTCAAGTAAGATTTTCACTTGAAATAAGATTGTTATAGTTGTAGAAATTGAATCAAAGTTTGAATATGAATATTACCTTGAATTAGAAAGATAACCTACTGTAAATAACAAAGGTTCCTTGATCTTAGATGATTACTTGGAATGGATTAGAAAGCTTGGAAGTAGACTTGCAAACTTGAAAGTATTCTTGATTTTTATGAAACTATACTTATGGAATTTATGAAGAACACTTAGAACTTGAAGATAGAACTTGAGAGAGATCACTTAGATGAAGAAAATTGAAGAATTAAAGTGTTTTTAGGTGTTTTTGATCGTTGGTATATGGATTAGATATAAAGGATGTGTAATTTTGTTTTCATGTAAATAAGTCATGAATGATTACTCATATTTTTGTAATTTTATGAGATATTTCATGCTAGTTTCAAAATGATGGTTCCCACATGTGTTATTTGACTCACATGGGCTGCTAAGAGCTGATCATTAGAGTGTATATACCAATAGTACATACATCTAAAAGCTGTGTATTGTACGAGTACGAATACGGGTGCATACGAGTAGAATTATTGATGAAACTGAACGAGGATGTAATTGTAAGCATTTTTGTTAAGTAGAAGTATTTTGATAAGTGTCTTGAAGTCTTTAAAAAGTGTATGAATACATATTAAAACACTACATGTATATACATTTTAACTGAGTCGTTAAGTCATCGTTAGTCGTTACATGTAAATGTTGTTTTGGAACCTTTAGGTTAACGATATTGTTAAATGTTGTTAACCCATTGTTTATTATATCAAATGAGATATTAAATTGTTACATTATCATGATATTATGATATATAATATATCTTAGTATGATATATATATACAGTTAAATGTCGTTACAACAATATTCATTACATATATGTCTCGTTTCGAAATCATTAAGTTAGTAGTCTTATTTTTACATATGTAGTTCATTGTTAATACACTTAATGATATATTTAATTATCATTTAATATAATTAACCAAGTGTATCAATATCTTAATATGATTCATATGTACCTAGTAAAATGTTGTTATAACGATTATCGTTATATATATCATTTTCGAGTTTCTTAATTTAATAGTCTCATTTTTATATATATAACTCATTGTTAAAATACCTAATGAGATACTTACTTATCATAATATCATGTTAACTATATATATAATCATATATATATGTCATCATATAGTTTTTACAAGTTTTAACGTTCGTGAATCACCGGTCAACTTGGGTGGTCAATTGTCTATATGAAACCTATTTCAATTAATCAAGTTTTAACAAGTTTGATTGCTTAACATGTTGGAAACACTTAATCATGTAAATATCAATTTCATTTAATATATATAAACATGAAAAAGTTTGGGTCACTACAACTTGCTCCTTATCCCAGAGTAGGTCTTGAACATATTTAATAAACCCTTCTACCACTTTATTCTTCTCACTTTAATCCTTAACTATAACTGACAGGGTATCAAATAGACTCTTTTGTTCATTTTTCAACTTGTCTTGATGTTCAACAATCATAGCCAAGTCGGTTATGTTAGGCCTCTTAGAGGAACTCAGAGTATCAACAATAGGTGTCTCGGGTTCTTTCCTCTTTAGAGAGGGTGCTAAGACAATCATGGGCTCAGACTCAGGCTCAGATTCTTCCTTGGGTTCTTCCTCAGAAGGTTCTTCTTCTTCTCAACAATCTCCCTTACAAATACCTTGACCTTTTCTTCTTCCTCTTCCTCAATTATTTCCTCCAAAAATTCCTCTTCCTCATTATCCTCATCATAGTCAACATCAGGTTAGGGTTCTTTAGCAAGTGGTGAATGTGGTCGAGTAGTAGGCACATAGACTGGTGATGCATGCGGTGTAGTAGATACATAAACCGGTGATGCGACTGGAGTAGCAAGTGTGTAGGTTGGTGAGTTGACTGATCCTTCAGTTTTAGAGTCGGAGATGATGATCGGATTACGATTATACATCCTAAAAGAAAGTAAGAAAGAAAGAGGATTAGGTAGGTTCTAAGGAAGACGTTAGAGTACGAAGTATGGTAAGGGAAAAGCACTTAAAACTAAGGCAAGAAAGGTTATAGACCTAAAGATCGCTAAGGCACCCTAACTAGCACATAAGGCACACATAAAATGCAATCTGTAAAGATCCGTCCTAATCCATCCGGACGAAGTCCATATTGATTATAAACGATTCACAACAGTTGATTACATCACGAGGTACTTGACCTCTATATGATACATTTTACAAACATTGCATTCGTTTTTGAAAAGACAAACTTTCATTACATTGAAAGTTGACGGCAGGCATACCATTTCATAATATATCTAACTATAATTGACTTAGTAATAATCTTGATAAACACAACGACTAGAATGCAACGTCTTTTGAAATATGTCATGAATGACTCCAAGTAATATCTCTAAGATGAGCAAATGCACAGCGGGAAATTTCTTTCATACCTGAGAATAAACATGCTTTCAAGTGTCAACAAAAAGGTTGGTGAGTTCATTAGTTTAACATAAATAATCATTTACATCATTTTAATAGACCACAAGATTTCATTTTTAGTTCTCATAAATATACGTCCCATACATAGAGACAAAAATAATCATTCATATGGATTGAACACCTGGTAACCGACATTCACAATATGTATATAAGAATATCCCCATCATTCCGGGATCCTCCTTCAGACATGATATAAATTTCGAAGTACTAAAGTATCCGGTACTTTGAATGGGGCTTGTTGGGCCCGATAGATCTACCTTTAGAGTTCGCATCAATTAGGGTGTCTGTTCCCTAATTCTTAGATTACCAGACTTAATAAAAAGAGCATATTTGATTTCGATAATTCAACCATATAATGTAGTTTCAATTACTTGTGTCTATTTCATAAAACATTTATAAAAATTGCGCATTTATTCTCAGCCCAAAATTATAAAGGGTAAAAAGGCAAATGAAACTCACCGTATTGTATTTTGTAGTAAAAATACATATAACGACATTGAACAACTAAACAATGTAGGGTTGGCCTCGGATTCACGAACCTATATCATTTGTATATATTATAACATATAGTCGCAATCGAATAGGTTTATATATATATAATTTATTAATTATATCATTTTTATATTTATATATATATATATATATATATATATATATATATATATATATATATATATATATATATATATATATATATACATCTCATATATTCATTTTGTGTATGACGCTAACGATGTTGTTATGTTATATTTATTAAGTATATTTATATATATATATATATATATATATATATATAAATAATTCGTTTGTTAAAATAATAATTTTTGTAATACTATGATTATATTAATATTGTTAAAAATAATAATAATCATAATACTTTATATTAACAAATAAGGTATTATTGTTAATAATTATATTAATACTAAATATAATGATATATATAATAATAACTGTAAAATATTAATTTTTTGGTTAATGATACTTATAATAATGATTTTCAGTAATTACATATTAGTAATACTCATTATAATATAAAAATCATATTTATAATGTTAATAATAATAATAATAATAATAATAATTATGAAACTTATAAGGATATTTATAATACTGATAATAATTATAATGCTAGTAATAATAATAATAATAATACTTAGATTAGTAATAAACTGAATAAATTAATAATAATGATAATAACAATATTAATAATACTTAATGATAATACATATAATAATAATTATGATAATGATAATATTACTTATATTAATGATAATAATATTCATAATATTAATGGTAGTAATAACAATAATTAGCATATCAATAACAACAATAATTACTAATAATAACAATAATAATAATAACAATAATAATAATAATAATAATAATAATAAGTGAAACTACCTTAATAGCTTTTCCCTAACAAACAAAATGCCACAGACGAGGCTCGAACCCTTGACTTTCCGCTCACCAACTCAACACGTAAACCATCCAGTCTGTTCTGTTATTCTGACTTAAATCGTATCTCATATATATGTAGATATTCTGTTCTGTCTATCTCAGCCTAAGTAATCGGCCCATGTTAAAATCAATACCCAAAAGCCCATCGTATAATATATAAAAAAAATGGAACGGCAGTGATCACAACACAGATGTGTTTTCATCTACCATCTACAGCAGCACACATCCCATCTTTTGATTTCGATGGTTCTGGTCGTCGATAGCAGAAGAATCAGGAACTCGATTATCATTATTAATCGATCAAGCAACAAATACAAGGATCGATCAGACAGGTTCATCTTCGTTATATGAAAATAAAATAAAAAAATCAATTCAATTCTCTTTGTTTATAAGTTATAATTACTTCATGAAAGATGTTAGGAATTACCTTCCTAATACTCGAGATTCATCATTCTATCCAAAATCAACGATACATATTCAAATTTAAAAAAGAACATATAAGTTGACTTTTTAATTTTTGTACTTTGACTCGAAAATTCATCTTCATTTTATCGAATCTAAAATCTGAGATTTTTACATACACACTCACAACATAAAGAAGAAAAGATTTGTATTAATACTTTTCCTCAAATTGATCCGAATTAGATTAATTGCTAAATGGTTTTTGATATCGTGACAGGAAGAAGAAAGAAAGAAAAAAAAAATAAAGGAATCTGTTTTCTTCATAATTCACAGGAGTGGATTGATAATTGGTATTACTAATTGAAGAATTGAATGATTGGTGTAAAGAACATGAATTGATCGAATGGATTCTTGGATTTTTGGATCAATCGATGAAGAACAGAGAGTAAAAAAAATAGATAGATAGAACAGATTTATTTTGTGTAGATTTTATGAATTGATTTATTGTATACAGAATTTATTTCAACATATAGTCACATGTAAATATAAAGTAGATGAAAAGAAAGATTTTGAAAGGGATGTGGAATCGATTTTATTTCCTGTCTGTATTAGCTGGATAAATTGAATCGTGATAATAGAATTTGTAACTATCTGTATGTAAATAACTGTTTCATATATATATATATATATATATATATATATATATATATATATATATATATATATATATATATATATATATATATATATATATATATATATATATATATATATATTTAGTTGTATATATATCTATATTTATATAATAACATTATTTTATATGTATATGTATTTATATATATTTAATTTTATATATTTAATTATATAACTATAACTATATATATATATATATATATATATATATATATATATATATATATATATAATTCATAACTCTTGATAATATATAATATTATTAATAATACTATAAATAATAATCCTAATTATTATTGATGAGGAGATTAGTGATAAATATTACTATGATAATGATAATTTTTATAAGTTTAATTAATAATAATGATATTCATATATATCAAATCTCATATTTATCTATCATATTCTTATTTTTATTATTTTTTTATGATATTAATAATACTGATATGGATATCAGTAATAATCAAAGTAGTAATAATATTATCACATATATATCTTTAACTTACAATTACATTTAATTGTTAATATTATATGATAACATATGTTGAGTATTTAATATTTATCCATATATCTATACTACCATATTATAATAGTTATTAGTAAGAATCATATATATATATATATATATATATATATATATATATATACATATATATATATATATATACATATATATATATATATATATATATACATATATATATATATATATACATATATATATATATATATATATATATATATATATATATATTCTTTTTAAGAATACATCATTATTATTATTTTACATTTTTAAAGTCTAATTGGTTAAAGCGTAATTTATTTGTTCAAAATACTTATGTTCATATTTATATATATTTACAATTTTATTTACACACATTTGTTCGTGAATCGTCGGGAGTTGGTCAAGGTTCAAATAATTACATGAATACATTTTAAATTGTTTTGTGACTTAACATTACAGACTTTGTTTATCGTGTCGAGATCAAATAAAGATTAAGTTTAAATTTGGTCAGAAATTCCCGGGTCGTCACAGTACCTACCCGTTAAAGAAATTTCGTCCCGAAATTTGAGTGAGGTGGTCATGGCTAACAATAAAAATGTTTTCATGACGAATATGAGTTGATAAGTAGAGTTTTATCATCCTTGAGTAATATGGATAAAACAATTTGATTATTCGAGACGTATGAGTGAAGTTATCACAAAAGACTGAATGAGTAAGTGCAAGTTCATCATAACCGGTGACGTAGTCACGATTAATTTCCGGAATTCAAGGAATTTAGAGGAAATCTTAGTAATAAGATTTGGTTCTTCGATAATTAGGGAAATTAGAATCTTCTTTGGTTAAATGCGATAATCTGTTTTTGATTTCTCTGTCGGATATTTCACTATAAATCTACCCTCTTCATTTCCTTATTTTCACAGCTCACCCCTTCTATTCTTTCTTTCCCAATTTATACTTTAAAGCATTCATCAATATGCTCCATCCAGTTCTAAATCTTGATATACTCCTCACTTTCGTATCTGTCATTCTTCTTTTTCATCTACGGTCGGAAGAATCTATTTACTTTTACTATACCCTTGATTTTATAGTGTTTTTAGTTCTCTCATGCCTTTATATTGCTATATGCATCGATATATACGGTTTGTAACTTCTGGGTTGTTTTTGGGTTTTATATCTTCCCTTATATTTCGATGTCTCTGCTTCTGTCTTTCTGTAATCATTGACACCCACAGTTAATACTCTCTCCAATTTTACTGTGATTTATACTCCCATTTTATTTCAGATCTTCATTCTTTTGTTTCCTCTTCCCGACTTTTTATCAGGCGAATAATGGTTCAGAATTTCGTAAGTATGAAGTTTGAATGAACATGACTAATGTTCTAAGAGAGAGTTTGTAATAGCATGACATTGATTGGTTATCTAACCAGAATTTAAGAGAAAAGATAGAACTATCAAGAAAATATATTCTTGATATGTTTATAGATTAAATAGAATGTAAAAGTCGTGTAACATGGCACATGATGACGTTTTGATATGTGAATCATCACGTTCCATTTAGAAACTCAGCATAACTTACTGTAATATAATCACGTTGATCAAGTGTCATTATATTATACTAATTCATGCATCAATTCCCAACACTACTTCAAAAACATTCATAATTTAAACACGAATTTTTAAAGAATTTTAGAAACTAAAGTAGTTTCCTTTATGATGTAATATAGATAGCACGAAGAGATAAATAATTTCGGACGAGAGTATTTATGAAAATATCTTCAGAAATATCGAAGATATTTATGATGATATTTTGGAATTTCTAAGTTCGATGGTTGATGAGGAAGATTTTTCCGCAAGATTTTAACATGAGTACGGAGCAAGATATTCGTTGAAGGTTTCATCGGATCCAGAATTACCTGGATTCTTTGAATATATGGTATGGTCCTTGTATTTATCCTTGGTCTCCTTCGTGGTTAGTTCAATCCGTTTTTCAGTTCCAACTTTTCTGAGCTTTTCCAACATACTATTCTTTATCATCAAACTTCCGATGATTAAGGTCGTTTACTGTTGTCTATGGTTTCTGCTGCTTCATTCAGCTTTTTCAATATTCAGAGTATTGATTTGTGACTGAGTGCTTTTCAGAATTTCAGAATGAGAGATCATAATTCTAAGAGATAAATGTCATACATATAACTGTTGATGTAGATATGTTGTGAGTTTTTAAAGTACTGATTGCTGATTCCCGGTAATTGGTATGACAGTTCTCGTTACAAGATGTGGATGAGTATAAGATAGGGTTTCAATGAATAAATATAATGATTTGTCAGAGAGATTTAAGCCAAGAAGCAGCGAGGTTGCTGGTACGTCTGCTGGTAATATGGTGGAATATAAAAGAATTCTCCGGTATCAAAAGGGTAATCGTATATATCATGATTATAGTAACGCTACTTCGAATGAAGAATCAAAGTTGACTTGCTGGAGCTGTGACAAAATTAACTAATTTGAAAAGGAATTGCAATGTTATTTTCGGTAATAACAATGCCAAAGGAGCTAGCACAGATACGTGTTAAACGTTTACTCAGGTTCTGAGTGTTTTCAGGTGCATAACTATATGCACTAATCTTTTCTTCCGTAGTTGAAGTGCGGTTGATTCATCCTCTCGATTGAGGTGTTTTCAAGAATTATGAAAGGTTTGAACGCAGATTGTAATCTTCAAGATACAAATGAAGTTTAAGATGAAATCAAGTGACAAACTTGAAGAAATGTTTAGTTTCATATGTTATAATCAATATTTTAATTTATTTTAATTGTCCAATGTTATTAGTCCACAGTCGATAGTCCACAATTAACAGTCCAATAATTCATATATAGTTTAATATATAATATTCAAATTAATTAATACGTATCGTGACCCGTGTACATGTCTCAGACTCGATCACAATTCAAATTATATATATTATTGTAGAATCAACGTCAACCCTGTATAGCGAACTCGATCATTACAGCATATAGAGTGTCTATGGTTATTCCAAATAATATATATAGATGCGTCGATATGATATGTCAAAACCTTGTATACGTGTCCCGATATTTAAAGTGCGTAAAATAAATATAGAAATTAAATGACGATAAATAAAATTGCGAGAATGTAAATTGCGAGAATGTAAATTGCGATAAATAAAATGTAACCAATTAGCTAGGAATAGTTAGCTAGGAACAGTTAGCGTGAATTCTTAACAAAATTCTTTTCATAGATAAATAGTTTGTTTCTAACAATTTTTTTTCCTTCTTTATGTCACTTGTTGGATTCAGATAGGTCAAAATCCAATTATGAAATTGAATGAAAAATATTATTTTGGGGTGAACGGATACGTATATCGGTAGTTGTAAGTAGGATAGTAAATGACTGTTGAATCAGATTCGAAGAATGTACAGTGTAACTTATTAATGCGAAATCTAAATATTCCTAGGGTATTACCTACCCGTTAAAATATTTTCACCATTAACAGTTTGTACAATAAAACTTTTAATTACAATCTATATTAAAACATATATACATATATATTTTCTTCAGACGTAATCATGGGATTAATGAGTCAATGTGATATTAAACTCATCAGATTTTCGGCTAGAACTAGAGTACATAATCTCTAAAACATTAGAGATTACATAATTGCCATGAAGAACGAAGATAATTGATGTAGAACGATGCGTAGAACGATGATTATACTTGAGGTATAGATTGCGAGGTTGAGACGTGTGATGATGTTGTTGTTGTTGGTACTGGTTATAGTGCTGGTGCTGCTGATGGTGGTACTGTTGCTGTCGGTGTTACAAGTGTTGTTGGTACTGAGGTTGATGATGATGTTGGTGTAGTAAGTATAGCTTGTAAATCACGCACCATTCTTGTCAGGGTTTCTATCCTACCCTCTATCATTTCTATCCATCCACTCATCTGATTCGATAGATCTTGATTATCAATTCGAAGTTCCCTAACTTCTTCTAATATTCCCCTTCGATTGGTATTCGGAAGTAGAGGTTGAATATTTTCTGAGATTGCAGTAATGTGACCTTCGAGGTGGAAAACTTTAGCAAGAAGGGTGAATACAGTGTTGCGCATAGGTTCACCGGTGAGTACATCGTTTTCTCCGATGTTAGGAGGTAAGTTTGGTTTGCGGTAGGGCTCGCCTTCTTCATTTCTCCATCGAGTGAGTAAGTCTCGAACCCACCCCCATCTCCTCCAGAAAGAAAAAATAACTAAATGGTTGAGGCACTTCTGGTTCATTGACTTCGGAGTCTGCTTCAATATACATCTCGAAATCGCTTTCGCAACTAATGGAATCTAAGCTAGGTGTAGGATCCATCTCTCACGATCAGTTAAAGGGTTTTGATATGAAATGATTTTTGAATATCGAATGATATTCTAATTATATATAGAATATCTATACATACTTCCAAAGATCCCGTGAGTTACGGAGAAAATTACGTAAACGTGTCAGATAAGGTCTACAGTGACAGATACGCTAAGATATGGATTTTGTCTATACACTATTCATGCAATCATTGCAGTAAGATGTGTCTAGACTAAGAATGATAAGCAGATAATTTCCTAAGGATGATAAACTGATAATTTCCGACAAAGATGATAAGCAAAATTTTTTACATGCAGACACGGTCCAAGTCCAGACTCACTAATGTATCCTAACGACTTATCAGTTATACACACTAATGCAGACCCGGTTCGCTAAGACTACCTCTCTGATACCAACTGTAAAGACCCGTCCTAATCCATCCGGACGAAGTCCATATTGATTATAAACGATTCACAACAGTTGATTACATCGCGAGGTACTTGACCTCTATATGATACATTTTACAAACATTGCATTCGTTTTTGAAAAGACAAACTTTCATTACATCGAAAGTTGACGGCAGGCATACCATTTCATAATATATCTAACTATAATTGACTTAGTAATAATCTTGATGAACGCAACGACTCGAATGCAACGTCTTTTGAAATATGTCATGAATGACTCCAAGTAATATCTCTAAGATGAGAAAATGCACAGCGGAAGATTTCTTTCATACCTGAGAATAAACATGCTTTCAAGTGTTAACCAAAAGATTGGTGAGTCATTAGTTTAACATAAATAATCATTTCCATCATTTTAATAGACCACAAGATTTCATTTTCAGTTCTCATAAATATACGTCCCATACATAGAGACAAAAATAATTATTTATATGGATTGAACACCTGGTAACCGACATTCACAATATGTATATAAGAATATCCCCATCATTCCAGGATCCTCCTTCGGACATGATATAAATTTCGAAGTACTAAAGCATCCGGTACTTTGGATGGGGCTTGTTGGGCCCGATAGATCTACCTTTAGAGTTCGCGTTAATTAGGGTGTCTGTTCCCTAATTCTTAGATTACCAGACTTAATAAAAAGAACATATTCGATTTCGATAATTCAACCATATAATGTAGTTTCAATTACTTGTGTCTATTTCGTAAAACATTTATAAAAACTGCGCATGTATTCTCAGCCCAAAAATATAAAGGGTAAAAAGGTAAATGAAACTCACCGTATTGTATTTTGTAGTAAAAATACATATAACGACATTGAACAACTAAACAATGTAGGGTTGGCCTCGGATTCACGAACCTATATCATTTGTATATATATTAAAACATATAGTCGCAATCGAATAGGTTTATATATATATAATTTATTAATTATATCATTTTTATATTACATATATATATATATATATATATATATATATATATATATATATATATATACATCTCATATATTCTTTTTGTGTATAACACTAATGATGTTGTTATGTTATATTTATTAAGTATATATATATATATATATATATATATATATATATATATATATATATATATATATATATATATATATAAATCATTCGTTTGTTAAAATAATAATTTTTGTAATACTATGATTATATTAATATTGTTAAAAATAATAATAATCATAATACTTTATATTAATAAATAAGGTATTATTGTTAATAATTATATTAATACTAAATATAATGATATATATAATAATAACTATAAAATATTAATTTTTCGGTTAATGACACTTATAATAATGATTTTCAGTAATTACATATTAGTAATACTCATTATAATATAAAAATCATATTTATAATGTTAATAATAATAATTATTATTATGATACTTATAAGGATATTTATAATACTGATAATAATTATAATGCTAGTAATAATAATAATAATAATAATACTTAGATTAGTAATAAACTGAATAAATTAATAATAATGATAAAAACAATATTAATAATACTTAATGATAATACAAATAATAATAATTATGATAATGATAATATTACTTATATTAATGATAATAATATTCATAATATTAATGGTAGTAATAACAATAATTAGCATATCAATAATAACAATAATTACTAATAATAACAATAATAATAATAACAAAAATAATAATAATAATAATAATAATAATAATAATAATAATAATAATAATAATAATAATAATAATAATAAGTGAAACTACCTTAATAGCTTTTCCCTAACAAAAAAAATGCCACAGACGAGGCTCGAACCCTTGACCTTCCGCTCACCAACTCAACACGCAAACCATCCAGTCTGTTATGTTATTCTGACTTAAATCGTATCTTATATATGTATATATTCTGTTCTGTCTATCTCAGCCTAAGTAATCGGCCCATGTTAAAATCAATACCCAAAAGCCCATCGTATAATATATAAAAAAAATGGACCGGCAGTGATCACAACACATATGTGTTTTCATCGACCATCTACAGCAGCACACATCCCATCTTTTGATTTCGATGGTTCTGGTCGTCGATAGCAGAAGAATTAGGAACTCGATTATCATTATTAATCGATCAAGCAACAAATACATGGATCGATCAGAGAGGTTCATCTTCTTTATATGAAAATAAAATAAAAAAATCAATTCAATTCTCTTTGTTTATAAGTTATAATTACTTCATGAAAGATGTTAGGAATTACCTTCCTAATACTCGAGATTCATCATTCTGTCCAAAATCAACGATACATATTCAAATTTAAAGAAGAACATATAAGTTGACTTTTTAATTTTTGTACTTTGACTCGAAAATTCATCTTCGTTTTATCGAATTTAAAATCTGAGATTTTTACATACACACTCACGACATAAAGAAGAAAAGATTTGTATTAATACTTTTCCTCAAATTGATCCGAATTAGATTAATTGCTAAATGGTTTTTGATATCGTGACAGGAAGAAGAAAGAAAGAAAAAAAAATAAAGGAATCTGTTTTCTTCATAATTCACAGGAGTGGATTGATAATTGGTATTAATGATTGAAGAATTGAATGATTGGTGTAAAGAACATGAATTGATCGAATGGATTCTTGGATTTTTGGATCAATCGATGAAGAACAGAGAGTAAAAAAAATACATAGATAGAACAGATTTATTTTGTGTAGATTTTATGAATTGATTTATTGTATACATAATTTATTTCAACATATAGTCACATGTAAATAGAGAGTAGATGAAAAGAAAGATTTTGAAAGGGATGTTTAACCGATTTTGTTTCCTGTCTGTATTAGCTGGATAAATTGAATCGTGATAATAGAATTTGTAACTATCTGTATGTAAATAACTGTTTCATATATATATATATATATATATATATATATATATATATATATATATATATATATATATATATATATATATATATATATATATATATATATATATATATATATATATATAGTTGTATATATATCTATATTTATATAATAACATTATTTTATATGTATATGTATTTATATATATTTAATTTTATATATTTAATTATATAACTATAACTATATATATATAATTCATAACTCTTGATAATATATAATATTATTAATAATACTATAAATAATAATCCTAATTATTATTGATAAGGAGATTAGTGATAAATATTACTATGATAATGATAATGATAATTTTTATAAGTTTAATTAATAATAATGATATTCATATATATCAAATCTCATATTTATCTATCATATTCTTATTTTTATTATTTTTTTATGATATTAATAATACTGATATGGATATCAGTAATAATCAAAGTAGTACTAATATTATCACATATATATCTTTAACTTACAATTACATTTAATTATTAATATTATATGATAACATATGTTGAATATTTAATATTTATACATATATCTATACTACCATATTATAATAGTTATTAGTAAGAATCATATATATATATATATATATATATATATATATATATATATATATATATATATATATATATATATATATATATATATATATATATATATATAGTTTCATATATATATATATATATATATATATATATATATATATATATATATATATATATATATATATTCATTTTAAGAATACATCATTATTATTATTTTACATTTTTTAAGTCTAATTGGTTAAAGCATAATTTATTTGTTTAAAATACTTATGTTCATATTTATATATATTTACAATTTTATTTACACACATTTGTTCGTGAATTGTCGGGAGTTGGTCAAGGTTCAAATAATTACATGAATACATTTTAAATTGTTTTCTGACTTAATATTACAGACTTTGCTTATCGTGTCGAGATCATATAAAGATTAAGTTTAAATTTGGTCAGAAATTCCCGGGTTGTCACACAATCCTGGTTCTCTACAACAACCTGCTCTGATACCAATCTGTCACTCCCCCCGAAATGGACCAGGGGTAATTGTGACCATTCATATCATAAAACAATTGTATAAACGAGAACGACTCTATATGAGATGTTTTAACTAAAACCTTTATTAATAGAAACAGCGGAAGCAGTATCATTATTAAAATTGTAAAATAAATATTTAAAAAATAAAATATAATATAATATGTGATGTGGACTCCATGCAAGCATCAAATCTATCATCACATAGTTGCAAACAGCTAGCTCAATCAGCTCCTGAGATAAAACATACTTAAAGTGTCAACCAAAAAGGTTGAGTGAAATTTATAGGTTTATAAACAATATCCAAAGTTTTAGACCACAAGATTTAGTTTAAAGCTGATCAATATAAATATATCAATCTAAAAATGTTGTTGTAGTTTGTAATATCGCTACTAAACAAATTTACCCTATTACATCTTCTACTGTCAGTGTCGTTGAATCATTATTATGTAACCAAAGACCAACGGTCGAATTGTTAGAGACGTTACTCTCAATAGGCCTACTCACAATAATTAAGTTTGCATTTATACGTAGCAACTAATGATATTACGGTAGAAATTTAGCATGAATCAAAGAATGACAGCATAGTTAACAGTTGAGTACTTGTGTCTAAGCGTAAAACAGTGATAAAGCAAGCATGTGTCTCACCCCAAGTTGTAAAATAGTTATGAAGTAGTAAAAAGTGGGGCTATGAAGTTCACCTTAAATAGCAGTTGAAGTTAATCCACAAAGAAATGAAATGAACAGAAGTAAGTAACGGAGATCTCAACCTAGAGATATAACGTTTGGTCAGTTATTGTCTAACAGACAAAGAGTATGTTTATTAATATAATGACTATATTAACAGCGTAGTTTATGATAAGAGTTTCTACTTTTGGAAAGTTTCCATTTAAAGTATGGTTCTAGTTTTAGAAATTTCAGGTTATAATCCGTTGTACAACTTTACCCAAACCTCGTTGCTATCAAGTAACTCGGGGATGACCAGATGTAACCGGGGGTCAGGAACTTTCAGTTGGACTATAAGTCTACAACCTTTCGTTTAATCCAAAACCTTATTCCCATTATGACAACGTAGACATCATCCTTATGACCATAAGTAGCGGTGAGTTCGTATAAGTCATACGTTATCTTTTGATCATAACCTTCAATTGTTATGTGCGTATAGGAATACGACACGTTAATATATTATTAATACGTTTATTGTATTTGTTATCGTATTAATAAGTCGATTATATTATATATTAATAATATAAGTGTATATAGGTTTTAAGTTTATTATTATTAGGTTATATTATTAGATTAATATTAATCAAAATCTTTAAATGTATGATAATTATATTTTATTTGTTACTTTATTTATAAGATAATTATTAGGATATTAGTTTAATAATTAAATAATGTACTTAAATAACTAAATAATTAATTAAATGATTAGATAATTATAAAAAATTTATTTTCCACATTATCTACTGATCAAATATTTATAAATAATAATATTTAATTAATAATTATATTTTATCTATTTATATAAGTCGAATTATATCTAATTATGTATAAATTCTTTTTTAATTAAAATAATTATCCAATAATTATAAATAAAATTTTGATAAACTTATTTAAGTATGTAAGCTGTAAAAAATTTTATAAAAATATTCTATTTCATTTTTGTACTTATCTTGTATTTATTCTTATTTTAAATTCTCGGTTTACATCAAAATAAGTTTAATTTTACATAAAATGCTAATACGACTCAAATAATTATGTTTTAAATTTAAGTCTTATCTACCGTAAAGATCATATAAAAATTTATAAATCGAATTTATACCAAATATATTATTTACTTAGAATTTTACACTCGAATATACATTTATTTATTATATAATTCAAAATTAATTATAAATAATACTCCAATAATTCTTTTAATTATTTTTATATGTTCTGCCACTGTTCTAAATAATTTTGGTGTAATTTTTACTGTTGTTAGTATTTTATATAATTTTAATTCATTTTATGTTTATATAATGAAATCGGTACACAAATAAATAAACAATAAATATATATAATGTTATATAAATTATTTTTTAGACTTTATAAATTATTATAAGTCTATTACACTCTATAAAAATTATTTTTACTATTTTTAAGTGTTTAGATTAATTTATCTATATTTCTAAATACATATATATATATATATATATATATATATATATATATATATATATATATATATATATATATATATATATATATATATATATATATATACCGAATACATTATATAACAAAAATAGTTATTCTATTAAGAAAAATAATATATATAAATATTTTTTATCTTAGAATATTGATATTATGAATTTTCATCAGCTCTTATATATTTTTAAAGCTATTTTTCAATTTATTACAATTTTTGTAGTTTTCGGTTAACAATAATAATAATAATTCAATATAAATTCGTATTTAATATATATAAAATATTTTTTGATCAGAGTAATTATTATATGCATGTTACTTTACTTTAAATATAATTACATAATTTAATTAGCATGATTTGTATTTTTTATAAATATATACATGTACCGGACATATATATATATATATATATATATATATATATATATATATATATATATATATATATATATATATATATATATATATATATATATATATATATATATATATATATATATATGTGTGTGTGTGTGTGTGTGTGTGTGTGTGTGTGTGTGTGTGTGTGTGATTGTGTGTGTATGTGTGTGTATATATACTATTTTACTTTTTTTAATTACTTAAAAATATAAATTCTTATTATAAATCTGAAAAATCGATTTTTATTAAACCTATAATACATAATAGTGTTTATCATGTATTATTTATATTTTATTTAGTTTGTTTCATATTTATTAAAAAAAATAAAAGTATGGTTCGGCTAAAAGAAATAAAAGGAAAAAAAATAAAGAAAAAAAAGGGAAAAGTAAGAAAACTCACAAAATACTTTAGGGTTCTTAGAGGAGCTTCAAAGTGTTTGTGAAAAATTTATGAAGCCTCGTATGTGTATTTATACTAACAAAATGCCTTGAAGAAAAAAGAAATCCTAATACAATTATAATTCCTTTTATAAATCAATTTTATTTTATTTTTTTAAAAGTCGGCCGAAGCCCTTAGGGGTATTTTAAATATTTTTTTTTATTTATTAATTGGAAAAATCTAGATCTCTTTTATTTTTATTTTGTTATTTATTATCTTTTTTTACATTAAACGAAATATATATTTATTATATATTTCAGTATTATTTTTTTATTGTTATTAATAATTATATTTTAAATTTAATTACATTTATTATCTCATAGTTTTATTAATTATATTTGAGCCACAATGTTTTTAATTAATTATATTCGTTATAAAATTAATTATATAACTTCATATATTCGTACAAACATTTACTAAAGTTAATATATATTATTATAACTTTATTTAGGGTTCGAGTTGTCGACTAAAAAATAACTATCCGATCAATGTTGATTCGTTTCACATTAATTGTATTTTAAATAACAGCCCTAGACATTAATACACATAACCATGCATAAACCCTAGGGGTATGATAGTCAAATCAGAAGTGGAAAAGTGAGAGTTGCTATATAAACTTGATTGCCTTACAAAAAAACTTATGAATCAATTAATTAAAGTAAAAAATATGAAGGTTGACACTAGATAATATGTACAACTACATGATTAAATCTCATCAGGAAAGTGTATTTGTACTCTAAGCTTTTATATACAAATTGAAAAGAAAATTACTTTCGAAGAGCCATTTACCATGACAGTAGTTACCAAATGACCTGCATCGTCTGTATGAATATACAATATCAATAAATTGGTACACTTAAAATACAATAGCAATAACAATAGTGTGACAGCTTCAAACAATTTAAATTAACTAACAATTCTAGTCATACACTGACAGACGTTCATGATTCAGTAATGCTTTGAAACCTATTGTGGCATAATATGAGTAAGCAAACAATACATGAGTCTATTTGAGATATCAATACGAATTCCACGTACATTTAAAAAAGAATTAACATTGAACCCCTATTTACCAGTTAATAAACATATAAAGTTACTCAACTAAACAAGTGACTAACAACATCAATTAACATTGAGAGCCTAACTAAATGATACGACCTGAAACAGAATCGATCAATGAACAGATCCTAAGAATGAAACGATGAGTTTACCTGCTCAAAACAATTTTTGATTGTTGAACGGAATGATTTGACGAGCACTATTTGCTTCAAATCCATCACCAACAAAATTATTGACGATACCTTCTTCAAATCGATTTGGAATATACTTAAACCTAATTGAGTGAATTCGTTTTCCAGAGATGAAGCCGATCGATTTGTTTGTTTGACACATAGAGTATTCAACGCATGGCTATCGTCTTTTTGTTTACATTGCTTAATTGTTAGTGTTATTGTTATTTATTTACATTTACATTTAATCACTTAGTATGATACATAAATATTATTCCGCAATAAATAAATAATTAAAAATTCTTATATCAAGATAAACGACACGTTTGCCTCACTTCATTTTACTCACGGTTCTAATCGTTTATATGTTTGCTTTCAATAAAAGATCTGCTAGTACACATTTAAAAGCGTATACTATATATACCACAGTTACAAACCTGAACCAAGTTGAAAAAATTTACATGCTTCTAATGTGTAAATCTTTTCACCCACTTATAGGTGGGAAGATTTATTTGTACACGTTAAGAAGCGTTTACAATTTTAACTATGTTCATAAGCGTGAGGAAAGTGTAAAAATAATTCATGCTTGTGTCAAGTGTGAAAGGATAAGTGTGAAGACAAAGGCTTTTTCGTTGTAGTGCGAGCTACAACTAAACATGACAACAAACTAAATAACAATAACGTAAACAACAAAATGAAAACGACAAAACTAAAGACGATTCTTTCTCACTCTCCCTCTATTAGAAAAGGAGGTTTGACTCTCAAATGGCTACAAGACAAGTATGTATCTAGAAAGAAGTAGACCTTAATATAATATAGTAATAATTTTAATTTTAATTTAATTTTAATAATACTAACCTTGAAAGATGCTAAATATAATTAATTGTAATTTAGTTTAAGACACAACACCACCGCATCTAATCTAATATGTAAACAATTATTTTATAAAATATACTGTATATTGGAAGCAAAACTTGATCCAATAATCCATTTATAATCACGGAAACATAACCATCTGCACAAACATAGTGAATAACAAAAAACAAGTATCAAAGATAAAATGTATTCCTCAAAGGTAAACCCTAGGAATTTTCAAATTTCGATGAAGGAGATAAATCGAGCTACCCAAAACTTCAGTTCCACGAACTCGGTGGACAAATTTAACAAAATCTACCGTGGACAGCTATCTGAAAGCTGGGGAAACCACACAGTTGTCATCATCAAACGCAGATATTTAGATATTATTTATAAAACAATGGGCGGGTTGAGTGAAGCGCTTAAGATAGCAACCAGTTTTCACCATGAAAACATCATCACTTTCATTGGTTACTGTTTTGAAGGCGATGAGATTTTTAAGGTTCAGGAGTATGCTATCAATGGATCACTTCATGATTATCTCGGAGATAAGAACAAGATGCGTGAATTAACATGGGCACAACGCCTTAAGATTTGCATCGGCGCAGCAAGAGGTTTGAAGCACCTTCACGACGGTAGAGTTATACATCGAGAATTCTCATGCCATGCTATATTATTATATGAAAATTTGGAAGCCAAAATCACAAAGTTTGGTAACTCAGCATTTGTCTCTGAAAATCAGCCAACTATACAAGATGGAACGTACTCGTCTAAGCTAGATCCGTTATACAAAGAAAGTGAGATCTACAACTTAGAATCAGACGTGTATTCGTACGGTTTGGTACTTTTCGAAATGTTGAGTGGGATATCGTGTGTTTCAGAAAAACTGATGTACTATGTCCGACAATACTATGATGATGATCTCCTGGACAAGTTAATTGATCCCTCTATAGAAGATGAAATCGATAATCATTCTTTCCGTAAGTTCGTGGAAATTGCATATAAATGCGTTAGTTTGGACATAAAGGATCGCCCTACGATGGATGGGATCATCAAGACACTTGAGGAAGTACTGGAAATTCAAGTAAGCATTTTTCAAAATATTTAGTAAGATAAGATTAATAGTTTAATACAAACGTTACACTAGATAGGATTTTTAGTATGACTAATAGTACTAGGAACGAGATAAAACGAATTACTCAAGCTGTAATCGTATTAACAGTTAAAATGGTTTGTCACAGAAAACGATTAGGTATAAGTGACTCATAATTGCCGTTAAAAAATAGTAAGAACTAAACCAAATTAATCACACCAGGTTTCGTTAAAATTGTTGGATAAACCAAAGTTTGCATTTTCTCTAAACCAAATTTCTGGTTAAAATTTTTTGATTGGAGGTGGTGTGAAATGAGAATATTAATAATCGATAATGCTTAGTTGTAACAAAGTAATATTATCATTAGCCACTAGTGACTATTTCCCCATTCTCCACTAATTTGGCGGTAATGAACCAAGTAATCACGTTACCAATTATTTTTTACTCCTATTTTTTCTCATCCGCTCAGTTGTATAATAACTATCTACCTAATATTATTTATTTTTTTATTTTTTTTTGAAAAGCAAGGAAGGATTTATATTAACATAATACAATGAGTACAATACATGAAGAAATCTTGGCACAATGAGTACCAAGATACAGACACAAAAACAGAAAACACTTGGGTTGCAAAGGAAGCAAAACCCACACGAATTACAAATTTTACAATGATCTTAAAAATACGCTAGGGTCGTTTAACCATGAGAGCCAATCCAAGCGCTTTCCTCTCGATCTCTTTGAAATCCATTCATAAGATTTAACTTGTATTTCATTCAAAGCAACCGGGGCGTTCCATTTTTTTCCTCGAAAGACCATGTTGTTCCTATTCTTCCAAATTAAGTACACACACACCCATTCAACGGCTTGTCATACCTTTTTTCCAAATTTAGTCATGGAAGCCGAGCAATTATCTCGACATATCTCGTTTAGACTAAGGTTAGACATGTTGCCAAGACCCCACCAAGCGAAAACTTTATCCCAAATCTCCATAGCATCTTTACAAAAGATTAACGAATGACCCACCGATTCTAGATCGTCATCACATAATGGGCACCTAACACTGTGTAAATCTATACCTCGTTTGTCAAGTTCAAGCCTAACAGGGAGCCGATTTTGGAGTGCCCGCCAAACAAAGACTTCTAATTTTCTTTGGAACCAAATTATTCCTCAAAGTTTCACAAGCATTAGGAGTACCTGCGAAATATTTTTCATCAATAATCCGAGTTAGCTGCTTGACCGAAAGACTTGAATTTGAGCCGAGTGACCACGTCCACCCATCAGGCCTGTTACCATCGAATTGAAACTGTGACAGCATCGCTTGCAAGGATTCGAGTTCACCACTTGTTCTTCCGCTGGGATTGCGCCGCCATTCCCAATTATATTGTAGAGACCTGCTGCTGAAGTGTACACGATCCGCGATAACCGCCTCTTTGTTTATCTCTAATCGATACAATCTAGGAAATAATTCTCTCAGCTTGATGCCACCGCACCACCTTTCTTCCCAGAATAGAGTAGATCGCCCATTTCCAATGTTTCTGATGAAGGAGCTTTTGAAATCAATCCCCAAATTTTCTTCAAGTTCGATACCTGCCAATACAATATTACGCCAAATAGTTGGCTTTGAAGAGCGAATAAATTCGCTATTCAAATCCAAAGTACCATCCGACCCATAAATACTTCGAATAATTTTGACCCAAAGTGAGTCGGTTTCGGTTTTGAACCTCCACCACCACTTCCCTAATAATGGCAGATTTTTGTTTTTAAGAAGCCCGATGTTTAACCCCCCCCCCCCCATAGTCGTATGGTGACACGACACGATCCCATCTAACCCAAGAGATTTTAGAGCCCGAATCCGACCCACCCTAAAAAACGAGAAGTAATACAAAGGTAGACTATTTAGAACCAACTTAATAAGGACTAATCGACCTCCAAATGACATCGAACGCATTTTCCAATTCGAAAGTCTTGCTTTGATTTTATCCACTACCGGTTGTCAACTTGATACTTTATTCATCTTTGCACCGATTGGCATACCAAGATAAGTAAAAGGAAGTGATCCCACTTGACAACCCAAACGATTTGCCATAAGAGCAACATCGTCGTGACTAACACCGATTCCATATAAGCAATTTTTATGAAAATTGACTTTTAAACCCGATGCCCACTCAAAACAACTAAGTAGATTACGAAGACTTAGGACGTTTGCTCTTGACCATTCCCCGATAAAGATAGTGTCATCCGCATATTGGAGGTGCGATAACACAATCTTGTCAGTACCAATTTCAACACCTTTGAATAAGCCTTTCTCGGAGATAGAATATTTAGTCATTCCGCGGCGAGGATAAAAAGAAAAGGAGATAACGGGTCGCCTTGTCGAATACCTCTACCCAATTGAAACTCCTTAGTGGGTGACCCGTTTACAAGAATTGAGATAGCTGCCGATTTCAAGCACGAGTATATCCACTTTCTCCACTTTTCACCGAACCCCATGCTTTTCATAACTTCTAGGAGGAAATTCCAATTTAGACAATCGAAGGCTTTCTCGAAGTCTACTTTGAAAAGGATGCTCCTTTGCTTTTTTTCTTTTAGGTACTCGATACTCTCATTCACGATTAGGGCACCATCTAGAATATACCTTCCTTTAATAAAAGCGCTTTGCTCTACACCGACAAGAGAAGGGATAACTCTTCTAAGCCTGTTCGAAAGAATTTTTGCTATTATTTTGTAATAGCTTCCAATCAAACTAATTGGCCGGAAATCACCAAGTCCACAAGGATCTGACTTTTTTGGAATCAAAGTAACAAAAGATGAGTTACACCCCCGCGAGAATTCGCAGTGTTCCCAGAACCAGGTGATAGCATTGATGAGGTCTGCTTTTATTAAATCCCAATACTTTTTAAAAAATAGCATGTTAAACCCGTCCGGTCCTGGCGCCTTTGAACTCCCACAATCGAAAACCGCGTCTCTAATCTTATTCTCATCAAAAGATAATTCGAGAGAAACAGCTTCGTTGGCATTTAAGCTGGGATATGAAAGGTCTTCCAAACTCGGCCTCTCCATATTTGTTTCTTCGAAAATGCATCTGAAGTGTTTAAAGCATTCTTCCTTTATATCCTTAGGGTTATCATTCCAAACTCCATCGATATTTAACCCCCTGATGTTACACTTGTTGTAGTTCCTACGAATGACGGAGTGGTAGAATTTTGTATTTTCATCGCCTTCGGTTATCCATTTAAAACGAGCTTTTTGTTTTAACATCTCCGCTTTAATGTCCTCTTTCTCGATCCATTTTTTCCTAGAATCTTTCCAAAGGGTGATTTCATCATCATTAAGAGTGACAGTTTCAGCCTTCAATTCCAAACTAATAGCCACACTCTTAGCAGCCTCAATTTCGCCATGAATGTTGCTGAAGTTCTTACAGCTCCATTCCTTCAATGTGGTTTTAACGTTCTTAAGCCTATTCCTAAATACACAATCCTTTCTCGAGTTGTCAGGGACCGGATCCAACCACGCATCACTTATGATTTTATCAATACCTGCCTCTGAGAACAACGCATCAAAAACTTTAAACGGTTTCGGACCGAAATTCCTTTCTTAGTTTTTCAAGATTATAAGGCAGTGATCGGAGTGTTTTCCTTCCAAAGCCGCCGCTGTGAGATCGTTCCACAAATTAAAGCACTTATCCGAGATTAAAAACCTGTCTAATTTGCTAAACTTGATTCCATCGTCACTAACCCTAGTGAAGTTCCTCCCACCTAATGGGATTTCCAACAAACAATTATATTCAATAAAATCATTGAACCGCTTAGCCCTATATTCAAGGAAATCACAATTAAAACGTTCCAAACTATCCCGCACTTCATTGAAATCCCCACAAAGTATCCAAGCTTCATTATCTTTACCTTCTAGCAGTTTAGACAAATCATTCCACAATTTAATCTTCTTCGAATCATCGTGCGGCCCATAAACATTAACAACGTTCACAATATCTTTAGAACTCTTCCATATCCCACGAATACCAACAACACAATCTAGCATAATAACATCAGTTGCCTCGAAACAGTTTGTGTCCTAAATTAATAACTGACCCCCACCTTTACCAATTTTTTCTTTCTGAGTAAAGTCACAATCTGAGGACCACCATAATGATGATACCCAACGCAAATCAACAGAATTAATTCTAGTTTCCTGAAAAGCCATAAAGGAAGGTTTTTCTTTCGAAAGTAATTTTTTAGCCCACCCAAACTTGTTAATTTTTCCCCCGATGTCAAAACCCCTAATGTTAAGAGATATTATCTTCATGATAAGAATAAGAACGAATCAGGAACAGAAAAATCTTACTGTAAGGACGTTTCTCCTTCCATTTAAGCCCAATCTTCTTACCATATTCACGAACACTGATAGATGGAACGGATTAGGAAGAATTCGTAGAATCAGCTGCACGGCTGTTGGATTTAGAGCTCATAGGTTTCGAATTTTTAGCCTCACAGGTAGTACAATTCGAACGAAGAGGTTGGTCACAGGCCTTAGGGATCTCGCAGACCTTTTAATGTTCATCATCCTTGATGATGACTTCCATCGCCGGATGTTAGAACAACAGCAATTTCGTTTGTTGTTATCGACAGGAACCTTCTTTTTTATTTTGGGTAAACTTTTTGTCAAGGGAATAGGTACAGAAGACCCCACGTGACCATCATATACCCTATCCGGATTGTTTTTAGCTGGTGTAACTGGAACATCATGGCCCAAAGAATTGTTTAAATCAACAATTGGGCTAGAACTGTCCAGGCCCGTATGAGTATGATTAAGTCCAGCTTGATTTTCCCCATAAAAGTCCACATTGTAACCGGCTTGGGCCTTGTCATCAACACTAGGCCCAATTGAGTCTGACTTCTCTTTTGGGCTCATATAGGAATTCTTGGGCCTCGAAAGCGTATCAGTAATTACTTCATTAAGATTTTTGGGACTAAGCAATCGACCTGGAGGAATGGGAAAATCATTAACACCTTGAAAATCGTTAACACCTTCTTGAATAGGGTTATTGGAAACATAAGCGTCCTCCCCATGCCTGACACAATCATCTGCACAATCTTCCTCGTTAATGAAAAGGTTTCGAATTCCAAAACAATTAGACTCTCCATCTTCCACCTCCTGATTCCGAACATTACGGAGATCACCGGAAATATTTCCAGTCACCGGAGAATTGTCAGAGGTCTCCGACGTATCATTAACCATATCTTCATCAGATTCATACGTGTTAAAGCTGGCATTGTCATCATCATCCTCTAAATTGATGAAAGTGTCCTCAACCCATTCATCATCTTCTTCATTCGACTTTTCTGTAGGCTTGCAACTGTTTTTATCATCCACACCTACATCACTCACATCATCAACACCATCATCGAAATCATTAAGAATAAGATCAATTTCAACCTTGTTGTCACCTTCTCTTACACTAACTTGGATATCCCCTTCATCTAGAGCAAGATTGACCTTACCATTAATAAAACAAGGATCTCTGGTAAGAATAAGAACTTCCCCAAACGTGAGATTTTGATTTTCGTCAGGCCTGATTCCGCAATTAACAGTTTCGATGACTTCACCCCAATATTTAGCAACCGATTCAAAAATGGATTATTTCTAACAAGTAACCGGCACACCACGTATTTCGATCCATACCAATCTTTTCGGACTTGTGAATTGTTTCCCAAGTAACTGAGCTTTACAACACCACTTATGGATAGCATGATCATGGTTATTTAGAACCTGCAACGCTTCGATAGTGGACCCAAACACCCACAGGATATCAAATCCACCCAAGTATTTAATGTCACAGTTATTCATTCCTTTTGCTCTGCAGATGGAGTTAATTTGAGGAATAATCCTCCAGTCATTGACAACCCCATGAATAGATCGTCGATTAAGATGGTTGGTTCGATCGTTACTCCTGATCACCACACATCTATGAGCATCTGTCTTCATAGAAACATTAGCAGAATCATATTTCGCATTTAACTTCTCTCTAAGATCAGGCCTAGAAATCTTGTCCCTTAGATCTCTAGGCAAAATATTACTCCTTGCATCTGCATTGTGATTGCCTGTAACAGAACTATAGTTGCGATGATCCCTAAATGCGTTGCAATTCAGTCGATTAGTGAAGTGACGGTTGGTTTGCCTATTGACAGAGGTCCCGTAACTGTTTCCCCTATTTCTCGTCCATATATTTTTCAAACGTATTATTTTTTTATCCGATATTTATCATTATCAATCAACGTTAAAACAATACATCAGTATGTGATTCTGAAAATTTGTGTTTTCAACCTTAACAACAAAAACAAATGCTACTGTACATCTATATCTATGAGTATAATTAATTTTACATATAATACTTATTTTTAATTCTACGTGTATATATATATAATTAAAATATTAGCAATTACATAATAAAATAAATTTGGAAATTATATTTTATATTAAAGTTTATTGTACGTTTTTATATAATATATATTATTATTAATAATTATTAATATAAAATAATATATACACATTATTAGTTTAATGTACCAAGGAAAATCAATGAGAATGAAATACAATGATATATTGATTCCATTCCTTTATTTATTTATTTTTTTTGAAAGATCAAATGACATTTTATTAAAATTAGCAAACTGAGAAGGGCCAGAGGCCTGATGCATTCTATTATAACCAAGAACCCCCTTAATCACACGGCGCTCTATTAACAGGTTACGCTTCGGTTTCGTATATTATTTAACACTCTACGTTTTAAAGGAAACTAAACATTTTAAAGGAAACTAAAGATGATAGCATAGAAGATCTACTTTAATTTTAATTATAAGAGTAAAGAGTAATACTCCGTATACGATGCTATTGATCGATCATATATATACATGAAAACAATCTGAATAAATATATTCAAAATTAACATTTTAGCATTGTTGATGACGAGGAGTTGAGACAATTTGTCTTAGATTTCAATCCCTTGTTTAAATGCTTTCCCAGGTGAATCTAAGTTAAATATTTGTTTGTCTATATATCAAGAAGGAAATATTAACGTCAAACTCTTATATATGCAAAGTACATCTACGAACTACGCGTATGATATACTTTTGCATTCCCTTGTTGTCTTTCAAGGTCATTTGTCAACAACCGACTTGTGTCCTTTTTTCTTCATATTCGTCTTCGATGTCAGTTGAATAAGCATGCTTGATGTATAGTGATACGCATATTCGATTAGCTCGTGCAACGCATCATACGTGACCCTCACATGCTGTATTTATAGCGCGCCACTATGCTGTATTTATAGCGCGCCACTATGCCAGCGCTCAACACAAAGCCTGCAAAAGAACCACGCTTGGTCGATGTACGACCTGCCAGAAGGGGTTGTAGCTACCAGCGCGCGTGTGGGTGGCAGACAGGAAGCAGGTCCGAAAGAATGCTTTTTGCTTTTGTCGGTCCTTTAAGAAAAGTTTGTACTGTTAGGATAGACCACGATCCCCTCATCTTATTACGTGTCATTGATGGACAAAGCAAGATTACACTATGAATAGGAGGTCCGAATCACGACACAATCCATCGAAGCATCAAGAGATTTACCTCTACCTTCACCCATGATAATATTAGTAAGAGAGAACAATCTCACAGGCACACACTATCTACTTAGCACAACTTGCACCCACGCTACCGGACTTACAGCATACGGAATGCTCCCCTTACGGTTACAGACTTACAAGGTAACGTTCACTGAACGTAAATCCTAACACCTACCCTGAGCCATCAATTACCGTGTCATCTCGATGATGGTGGGTCGACGCTAAACCACCCTCTCGATATCATCATCTTGATTCGGGTTACCACAGTGTACCGGATCGGAGAGTTAAGCTCGAAAGACCCTTAAATCCCCTTTATAGTTGACAAGTATGGACCAAACCTGTTGGATATATACTATGCTTGATCAAATGGCGCCATTTGTGGGACAATCAAGTTAAAAGATTTTGATTGATCTTTTCTCCTTATGTCCATTAACGTTTGCTTGTTTTTCTTTGAATATGGTTACATATATCGGGACGGTAAGCAAACCAGAAGCACCAAAACAAGTGCCACCGCGAGCCACTTCGCCCGCGGGACAAAGTCCGTAGTCAAGGGGCCTACAGAAATGTCTGATGACGTGCCCCCAAGGAGCGCTCCTGCATCTCCTTTGTTAAAGCTCCAGCTTCACCTTTCAAAAGGCCATACCTTGGGCCTCATACACCACTCATACAGGGTACACGCCGACTTGCTGAGTATTGGAAGGCCCTAGGAAAAGTGTCAGCAACACCAGCAGCCTCATCAGCTCTCAAGGCGCAAAAAATTTCCATCGCCCCTTCAAGATGCTCCTCCATCTGTGCCTAAGTCCAGCCTAACGACCTTCGTTCCAGGAACGTCATTCGCAAGTAAAGAATCTCCTGGCGCGTCTTCTGCACAAACACGTGAACAACGCGTAAGGCACCAAGCAACTGATCTACGCATTGATGAACGTCGTGCCCGACAACATGATACACGATTTTGAGCAGCATGGTACAACTGGAAACATGATCAAAAACTTATATGCAGGAATGAAAGACGTACTTGTCAAGCCTTCGTTCGAAATCTACCCAGCCAAAAAAAAAAAATTGCGGCCCACATACTAAGCCATGTTTCCGTTTCACTGCTGATAATACCGCTCACCCTGGGATACTACAATGGTTTCTCTGACCCAGATGACTTTCTATAGAAGTATGAAGGTATAGCGCGCAACCAACGTTGGTCTAACGAAACCAAATGTTTGGAGCTTCCTCCACTCCTTGAGGGTGTGGCACGGTAATGGTTTAACAACCTTCCAGTGCCTCCTATTAGATGTTATGATGATCTCACGATGTGCTTCCTGCTCAATTTTCACAACATGTTGTAACGACCCGACTTTTTCGACTTGCTTTTGTGGTTGTCGTTTTCACGAAACTGCGTATTTGTGCGTACTGAGCGAGTTTATGCTCTGGGATCTTATTTAATGATAATTACTTTGGTTAATATCTTACAACGTGCTATTAAGTGTTTAATTACTTAACTTGATCCCCGAATGCTTTTACGACCGTTGGTGTCACTTGACGTTTGAAACGAGATATGTACTTGGTACACGTTTAACTTTTGTCATAATCGGAATATTATGACTACGTAATACTAATTGTTATTTCCTAATAACAATTATTTGGGTTTTGGATGCTTAATTACGCTTAGTAATTTACTAGAACACACTAGTTAGTCTTGTTGGACTTTCTACCTTGTTGGACTTTAGCCCACCCTATTCTAGCTAGTGGACTATTTAATTAGCCCAATTATTAATGACTAGTGACCCAATTATATGTAAGACAAATGCCCATTTATTAGAGGGAACATACTAGCATTTTTGTTTACCATTATCACTAATGTTGCATGGGATCCCAACATAAGCACCAACTTTAGACCACCATTAACCAAAAAGCAAAAGTTTTCCCCCACTTGTCCCCCCAAAAGCAACGTCCATGAGGGCCTCCCCACACCCATTTCCACTATAAATACAAACCTTAGCTCACCCATTTCACACTTGATCTCATTCACAATTTACACACACTTACTCTCTTATTTTCTCTCTAGTCTTTCTCACTCTAAAAAGTGTAAGTATTAAATTTTCTTTCTCTTCTTCTTCTTCTCCTCCTCCTAGTCACGAAATCATCGTCATCATGTGAAGATTAAGCTTTTTAGCTTTTTGATCTTGTTATATCTTGTAGATTCAAACTTGAATTTGAATCCTTCAAGAACATGGAAGATTCAAGCTTTCTAGCTTTGAATCTTCACTTATTTTGTAGATCTAAAACTTTTAGCTTATAATCTCTTTATTTTGTTGTAAAGATTCAAACTTGTATTTGTAAACTTCATGTAACTTGAAGATCTAGCTTCATGCTTCAAGGATCTTCAAGAACAATCAAGATTCAAGCTTTTTAGCTTTGAATCTTCATTACTTTTGTTAGATCTAAGTTTTCTAACTTATGATCTCTTTATTTTGTTATAAAGATCAAAACTTGTGTTTGTGATCTTCATGTAACTTGAAGATCTAAGCTTATTGCTTCAAGATCTTCAAGAACACCAAAGATTCAAGCTTTCTAGCTTTGTAATTGATGGTTAAAGCTAAGGGGTATAAAATACTATTAAATTTTACAAGGAAATACTATTAAATACGATACAATTTTACACAAGATATTTATTTATTTATAGAATGGATATACTTAAACCTTGCTACAACACTTATAGGCAGTGTACCTAATCGTACAGTAGTGTAGTTTTTAGTAAGTCCGGTTCGTTCCACAGGGAAAATCTTTTAATCAAAGCTTAACGCTATATTAGTTTAATTTATAAAAATACGAATATATATATAAGTAATATTATTATTTTAAAGGGGGGTTTTTACCGTTTAATGACCGGTTTGTCGATTTTAAAACTTTAGTCGCAGTTAAAACAAAATGTAAAATATTAAATAAATAAAAGACTTAATTTAAAGCGTAAAGTAAATAACGATAATGAAATTGCGATAAATAAAAGTGCGATAAAATAAACTTGCGATAATTAAAAAGTACGATAATTAAAATTGCAATTAAATATAATAACAATAAATAAAAATGCGATAATTAGAAGTGCAATTAAATATAAAATAAAGGAAATTAAATATGAAATAAAAGAATTATGTTTATTTAAACTTCCGTTAAAATGTGATAATTGTTCTTTGTCCTGGATTATTTAATATGTCCATACGGATTTGTCCATAATAGTCCATCAATCATAAATATAAAGAGCGAAAGCCTTCGTCAAATTATTCTTATTCCCGAAGTCAAATATTCCAACTAATTGGGGATTCGAATTGTAACAAGGTTTTAATACTTTGTTTAATGAATACCCCAGGTTATCGACTGCGTGTAAACCAAGGTTTTACTACTTTGTTAACAATTACACCAATTACCCTTGAATGTAATTCACCCCTGTTTCAACAAGTCTATTAACTATTAATCCAGTTCCGTGTCCGGTAAAATGAATAATTATTGGTATTTATAGATATCCCGCCCACCGTACCCAGTCAAGCGTATGTGGTTATATATAAATACGTCGAATTATAAGTTTGTATATTAAATTAACAAGGTATTGTTTAGTTAATATAAAACTCATTAATAGCCCATAGTCTAATTTCCACAAGTGTCGTTCTTTTATCCAAACCCCAATTATGGTACAAAGCCCAATTACCCAATTTTAGTAATTAGCCCAACATCATGATTACTTCGGTATTAAATAAGCATAATAATAACTTAGCTACGAGACATTAATGAAAATAATATAAACATAACTAACAATGATTAAAAATAGCGTACCGTTACACGGACAGAATTTCGACTTACACCCTTACAACATTCGCTAACATACCCTTATTATTAGGATTTAAATTTAAAATTAAAATTAAAATATAAATTATATATATATATATATATATATATATATATATATATATATATATATATATATATATATATATATATATATATATATATATATATATATATTTACGTATATATTGAGAGAGAGAGAGATTATGGATGATTTTGATGATCAGAATTCGCTGGCTTTTATAGGAATTTTCGTCCAGGGGGACTCCGCGAGTCGCGGCATTTTTGGCCTCCATACTCCGCAACTCGCGGAGTTCGTAATTCCAGCTCACAAAGGTTTGTCTTTTAATTTGCCGACGTTTTATAAATATATTATAATATATATATTAATTTTAAGAATTAATTATATATTATATTATATTTATATACATAGTTAACTTGTAATTTTTAGTCCGTTGCGTCGAGCGTTGAGAGTTGACTCTGGTCCCGTTTCCGGATTTTCGAACGTCCTTGCGTGCAATTTAATATCTTGTACTTTGCGTTTTGAATCTTGTACTCTTGTAATTTTAAGACGTTTCTTATCAATAATTGGAACCTCATTGATTGTATTTTGTACTTTTGAGCTTTTTGGTCGTTTGCGTCTTCAATTCGTCGAATCTGTCTTTTGTCTCCACCTTTTATTATTTAAACGAATATCACTTTTAAATAGAACAATTGCAACTAAAAGCTTGTCTTTCTTGAGGAATAATGCTATGAAATATATGTTCGTTTTTAGCATTATCAAATATTCCCACACTTAGCGTTGCTTGTCCTCAAGCAATATAGTCTTGAAATACTAGAATCACTTCTTTTTTCTTCACACTTTGTACATCAGTGATTTCTATATGGCGGTATAAACAATGGTAGTAACGATGTGGTTTACAGTCCCACATGACTATAAAAATTTAGATCCTTTAAGAAATTGGATCTTTATGAAAACATTTGATCTTTTGAAAATTAAATCTAGTTTTTACCCTAGATAAGTTTTCTGGAATAACCCTTCACCGGTGTTTGCAAATTGTTTTTGTGGGTTTGGTGGGTTTCAGATTTGAAAATTTTAGCTCAAAACTTGCGGTTTTGTGTCACCCACTTGCTAACCTTGTATTAGGAAAGCAACACGTCCAGTATACTTGCTCCGTATATTACCTTTCGGTAAACTACCGTCCGGTTGTAAAGGAAAGCGTTGAACAAGCAACTGTTAAGGTAATGTCCCCTGACATGCTTTTAATTATGGTCTATAACGTGTCGGACGCAATTACTATCCTTGGTAGGAGCAATAGTAAAGCTCACCCTTATGATTTTTCGGTCTGGCACAAGGTCCTGTCTTCGACCATGCTATGCAACTACCGTTCTTACGGCTGACACCCGATTTGGTTCAGATGACCTAATGAATTCCAGATGAATTCCTAGGATTTTACGTTCAATGGTAATGAACGCATTGAAAATGGGTTTTCAGAAAACAAATCGGTTTGTAATTTTGATCAAAATATTTTCTCGTTCAAGCTCGAGTTTAGATATCATTGAATTCCATGAGTTTGTAATTCTCAATCTTTAGGGTCAATCTCTAGGATTGAGTAATATCAGTCTTAAAAGCTGATTTTTAATCTTTAAGGAGATTATCCTTTCTGGGGATCTGATTCATTAGTCTTATCCAGCTAATTTGCACGGTGCCCCCCATTTTACGAGATAAATCCTTCTCGTGGTTAGGATAAATCTGACCACTTGGCGACCCTGTTTTATGCTGAGGTCCGTGGATTTCCTGCTGATTTTAGTGATGACTTTTCTAGATTTTTCGTCAACCTACAGCTGGTCTGGACGACAACTTCCTGACCTAAATCAAGAAGCGCGTTTCTTTTTCGGAAGACTTTACTTCCTTTTAATGATGGAATTGATTCATCGTGTAGATCCATCTTTCATTACAGTAAATCGGGTAAAACAGTTAATTTAGTCCAAAACAAAAGTATTTTCAATTATTTGTTACAGAAATATGTGACATATGTTTAAGATAACTTGGTAATTTTTCCCACACTTGGCTTTTATTTTTCTTTTTATTGTCCTCTATTCCATTTTAAATGAATTTTAACATTTTGGTTTGTTTCTCAATTTATGTCCTTTCCGAGGTAACAATAATTTCGGTGTTAAAACCTAGTTTTTTCGTTCATAAATATGTATAAACATGATTTTGAGTTCATTTAATTGAAAATTTTGAAAAATTTTACTAGAATTGGGTAGTCAGTATATAAGACTAGGGCTGTTCTTTATTATCAGAGAGCACTAGATTCTAATACAACTACTGCTTTACTAGTATTTCTAATGGTAACCAAGTGTATAAAGTAAAAATTTTAAAATCCGAAAGAATTTAACCCCTTCCCACACTTAAGATCTTGCAATGCCCTCATTTGCAAGAAATCAGTAACAATTTAAATTATTGAGGGTGATTTGTGTGAAAATGATTAAATTTTACCAAAGTTTCCAAACATATTGGCGTTTGTTTGCTGAATGATAAATGGTGCACATCATTTGTTCATTCCGTCTTGTTGTTATTTCACATATATTTTGCATCTTGTCATCAAAATTAGTTGCTTTTGCTGAACTTAATGCCAGTCTTTGAAAATGCGTTGTTTTACCCTGTTGTGTACATAAGATAAACTGCAAACATATATACATATTTTGGAAGTTTGGTATATTACCCCACATTCAAACATTATTAAAATCTAAAAATAAAAATTTGAAAATTATAAAAACTAATACAATTCCAACATAAGTATTAAATGTATCGACATTACAAATTATAAAATAAATAAAACTAAGTAGACTAGGGATGATACTGATACCAGTAGGGGTTCCATGCATAACAATATGTGTTATAAAATGCTTCGGCTGGGTTATACGTAGGATACGGTGGTTGGATCTCTATAGACCAGGGAGGAAATACGGGCGATGGAGTAGGAATATAGTTTCTACCTACATGTTGGCAATGAGCTATGATTTGGTTTTGATGAACTTTCCAATCTTCAAATGCTCGATGTCTAGCATTTTCATACTCTTGTGAAGCTATAAACCTTTGCATTTCTGTCATTTCATTTCCCCCTCCCACATTACCTTGCTGTTGGTTTCTCTCAACCTGTGGATGTCTACCATGGTATTGTACTGCGGCGTTATTTCGCCTCTTCAAAACCTTCGCACCATGATATACATTTAAACCTATTGTATAGCGGGGTTCTGGTTCTTCGACTAATAATCCCCCCGACTTATATCCACACCGAGATATTCAGCAATCAAAGTAATAAATATACCACCTTCTATTATGCTATGTGGTCTCATCCCCCTAACCATAGCTGATAAATAATAACCCACACAATACGGTATACTTACAGTGCTTTGTGGGTCTCGAATACACATATGGTAAAACAAATCCTGTTCATTTACCTTTTCCTTATTCTTACTTCTTTGTGTAATCGAATTAGCTAAAAACCTATGAATTACTCTTAATTCAGCTCTATCTATATCCAAATAAGAGTAATTTCCCCCTTTGAATCGGTGATGGCTAGTCATTTGACTCCATACACCATGCGTATTAAAATTTTCGTCTATCTTTCTACCATTTAGTATCAACCCTCTACAATCGGCAGGTGCTAACTCCTCAGGCGTATATATACGTAAAGCCTGAGCCATGTCTAGTAAAGACATGTGACGCATCGAACCTCCCAACAAAAATCTAATAAAAGATCGATCGGTTAAACTAACTACCCGATCATTTATTTCTATACTACACAATAATTCTTCACACCATACTTTATATACAGGTCTACGCATATTGAATAAACGTACCCAATCGTTAAAAGTAGAATTACCATACCTCTGTGTAAGTAATTCCCTAATTGGCCCGGCTAATTCTACAGCTTCTAACAGTGCCTATTCTATTACCCTAGGTACTTCAACAGCTTTAGAATGAAGAGTATGCAAACCCCTTTGGTATTTTGGATAATCTATCCAACGTCTGTCAAATCTCAAGTTCGGGTGCAAATCTTCCAAGTGCATATCTGAAAATGTCATGACTGGATGAGGTATATCTTGTTTGTAGTAGTTATCCACCTCCTGTTGTTCCGTATTCTCAGCAGGAGCATTGCGAGCTTGGGATGAAGATTCACCCCTTTCAGTCTGCAAAACACATCAAACACAATTTTTGTGCATCCAAATATGCATTAGTGTCAGCAAAATCATCAATCAAAATAATTACAATGACATGTTCAATTTATATCAAACTTAAGCTCATTTTCATATTTTTATCAAAATTACACTTTTTCAAATAAGCATATACGAAAATGTTCACCAAGTTCATAAGCATTCAACTCAAATAACATGTCAAAATAATCATTACTAGCAATTAAACAAGTTTCAAATGGCATTATTTCTCAAAAATCAAGTTCATGAATTTTAGACTTGAAAAAGTCCACTTTAATTCTCAAAATCATGCTTAGGCTCAAAGTTTGGATCATTTAACTACCTAAACATGTTACACTACTTAATTTAGCAACAATTCATGACAAAAATCGGCCATAACCTGTTTATATCAAAAAGCCCCAAATTGCTCAAGAACACAAACCCTAGATTACTCAAAATTTGAAGTTTAAGGCTTCTAATTATGTTAAATAGCATCAATCTAGGTTATACAAGCATAATACACAAACAATTTAAGCATAATTACACTAAAAAGCATCAAAATTGAATTGGGTATAAAATTGCTCAAGAACACTAATTTTCGGATTAAATGGTGTTTAGTTGTAGAAATTTACCGTTTTCCTTGAATAATTCCTTGATAGCATTCTTCTCAACATGATTTTAGTAAAAAATTTGATGAAAAACGGTGAAAAATTGTGAATTTGGGAGTGTTTTTTCGTGTATTTTCGCAGTATTTTGTGGGTGTTGGGTTGGGGACTGATCAATTCGTCCCTTATATTTTTTTCTGGATTTTACATTCTCCGCGAGTCGCGGCAAATTTACCCTTCAAACTCCGCGAGTCGCGGAGTTTGTATTTTTTTTTTTAATAATATAAACATCTTATACTAATTAAAACAATTAAGTAATTAATTTTAAAATTTTGTTTCCCTTGTTATTTAGGACGAGGTCGTTTCGGAACGATGTCCTAGTCCGTCCCTCGACAAAATTTCAAAATTTGTCTTTTTCAAGCGATTGTTTTAAAAGCTTAGATTTTTGGGTTTTTTTTAATGTTTTTGGCATACTTTAATTTAATAAGATTAAAAATAATGATAATAAAAGTTCTCGTCCCTCCCTCGGGTAAAGCAATTTCGGTTCAAAGACCTAGTCTTCAACTTACGACGAATTTTAAAAATCATATTTTTAACTTAGCGAAATAAAGTAAATTTTTGTTTTTAAATTCACGCCAAACTTAAATTAAAAATGCATAAACTTGAAAATTCATATTTTAAAAATTAAAAATTCACACCAAACTTATATTATAAATGCATAATATTAAAAATTCACACCAAACTTATATTATATTTTTGTTGTTATACATACAAACTTAAAAATATTAATTTTTTAAATATTTACAATTTTAAATATATTAATTTAAAAAGTTTACAATATTATTTTAATTTTTATATATTAATTTTAAAACATGGTAGAAATAAAATTAAAAATCTTTTTGGCTTTTTATCCCACTTTAATCAATCAAATATTATCAAAAATATGCGCCCCTCTTTTCGGTAAAGTAATTTCGATTCCATGACCTAATTTAACTCATGACGAATTTTTGAAATATTTTGGGTTGATTGATTAAAGATATTTATACCTTAAGAATAAACGTTAAATTTCGCAGTGATGTAATAAATTTTTTGTATGATATCAATAATTTCGGTCGCCAAACCTAATTTTATTCAATACCAATTTAATACTTTATAGCGAACAAATTAGCGTTTATTATCAAAAGGTTAAAAATAAAAATAAAAAAAATAAAAACTGTACAGACTTACCTGTGAGATAGTATTCTTAGTTATATGATCTATCCCATTCATAAGATAGTCGGTTTAATTGGTTTTCCATAGCTACATAGGCGTAACCTCGAGCATTCAGTGTTTTTTCTTCTAAACATATAAACGGTCCGTCTCTGCATAAAGTAACAAATTCGGTATTTGAATAGGTTTGATTATTTGAACATTTACCTCCATGTGACCAATTTCCGCATTTGTGACATTTTTCAAGGTGTCGTGCTCTTCTTTTCGCTGCGGATTTTGATTTTCCTTTACCAAATTGTAACTTATTATCTTCGCATCTGGATTCTTTTCTTACTCCGTCCAATCTTTCTCTGATTACTGATACTATTTCACTCGAAAGTGTGTCATTATTACGTTTAGTGATCAAAGCGTGTAGCATTAGACCATGGTTTAGTTCACAGGAAGTCTTCATTTCGTAAAAACCTAAAAAAATAAAAATTCAGAATGGGGGGAGAAGACTAGTTCTTTAGGGGCTGCTAGGAAAAGACCATTCGAGTTCCATTTTCGAGAACTACACGAAAACAGAAAATCTAACTCTAACAGAAATACATAAACCTCCCTATACTTAGTTGAAATTGTGATTAACATTATTTTCAATTGAATCATCAACAACTTGTATATCTTTGACTTTTACTTCAATCCATTTGTTGATTTCCTCCGTAACTTTCACAAATTCAACTAACATCGCCTTTTCTTTTGACAATAAATTGGATATTAATAGGTTATATAACTTAAAGTTTCCTTTAATCTTAGCATCGTGAATCCGTTTATAAAGTTTCTTCGTTGAACTGTTAAAAATGGGTTCATCTAATTTCGTATCATCAACGGCATTCTTTGTGATTGGATCATCATTAAGTGTTTCTTCATCTTCCCCACACTTATGCGTTTTTATTGGTCTAACAGTTTTGGTTGGTGGAGATCTAAACTTTCGGTTCACAAAGGTGATTGATGTATCACCATCCCTAAGTGTCATTCTACCTTCTCTTACATCAATGAATGCCTCGGTGGTTGCTAAAAATGGGCGACCTAGAATTAGAGGAATATCAAGGTTTTCCTCCATATTAATCACTATGAAGTTTGCAACAAAGGTCAAACTTCCCACGTTAACAAGTAAATTATTTGCTATTCCAACCGGGTGTTTAATGGTTTGGTCAAATGATTGAACACCTATTTTGGTTGGTTTTAATTTACCCATGCCTAATCTTTTGTATAAGGAAAGAGGCATAATATTTGCACTTGCTCCTAAATCTGCGAGTCCATTATATACAGCACCATCATTAAGCAAGCAAGAAATGATAAATTCACCCGGGTCTCCTGCTTTAGTAAGTTGAGTTGGTTTGTAAACCTTTTTCGGGTGTTCTTTCCTTGGTTCTTTCACTTCTATTTTAATTTCTTGTTCACATTTTTCTTCGTTTCTTGGAATGGGAGGTTTGTATAAGAATTCTTCTTCATCACTCAAATTTGAATCCTCCTTATATTCTAATTTTGATTTTTCATATGTTGTTGATAACATATTTATGTTTTCATTTTGAAGGTTTTCTTGGGTGGTGAAATTATGATTAACTTCATTGTCAACTTCCATCGGACCATGTATGTAATGTTTAACTCTGTGACCATTAACTTTAAATTCAATTCCATTTGAATTTATTAATTCTATCGTTCCGTATGGGAAAACTCTTTTGACTATGAATGGTCCAGACCATCTTGATTTCAATTTTCCAGGAAATAGCTTGAATCGTGAATTGAAAAGAAGAACTCTGTCTCCTTCTTTAAATTCTTTTGAACTTCTGATTCTTTTATCATGCCATTTCTTCGTTCTTTCTTTATAGATTAACGAATTTTCGTATGCTTCATGTCATAATTCTTCTAATTCGTTTAGTTGACTTAATCGTAGACGTCCAGCTTCATGTAAATCAAGATTACATGTTTTCAAAGCCCAAAATGCTTTGTGTTCAATTTCTACTGGAAGATGACATGCTTTTCCGTAGACGAGTTTAAAAGGTGTGGTTCCAATTGGAGTTTTGTAGGATGTTCTAAAAGCCCAGAGTGCATCCTCCAATTTAATGGACCATTAATTCGGATTTGATCCTACGGTTTTCTCTAGAATACGTTTTAAAGCTCGGTTGGTATTTTCAACTTGTCCACTTGTTTGTGGATGATATGCGGTGGAGATTTTATGAGTTACTCCATATCTTTTGAGAACTTTCTCAAGTTGATTATTACAGAAATGAGTTCCCCGATCACTTATTAAAGCTTTCGGTGTTCCAAACCTTGCAAAAAGACGTTTTAAAAAGTTGACTACAACTCGTGCATCGTTAGTTGGGAGAGCTTGTGCTTCCGCCCATTTAGATACATAATCAATGGCTACGAGAATATAGAGATTATTATGAGATTTTGGAAATGGACCCATAAAGTCAATACCCCAAATGTCAAATACTTCACATACTTGAATCACATTTTGTGGCATTTCATCATGTTGACTTATTTCTCCGGCCCTTTGACAAGCATCACAGGATTTGCAAAGAAGGTGTGCGTCTTTGTAAATTGTAGGCCAATAGAATCCAGCATCACAAACTTTTCTTGCTGTTAGTTGAGGCCCATAATGCCCTCTTGTTGGTCCTGTGTGATAATGATTTAAGATTTGATTGGCTTCATCTCCGAATACACATCGGTGTATTATTCCATCTGGACAACTTTTAAACAAATGTGGATCTTCCCAGAGATAGTGTTTTATATCACTGAAGAATTTCTTTCGTTTTTGGTACGATAATCCTTTTTCAAGGAATCCACATACTAAGTAGTTTGCATAGTCTGCAAACCATGGAATTTCATTATAATCTATCTTCAATAGATATTCATCAGGAAAGTTGTCTTGTATGGCCGATTCATTTAGAACTTCTAATTCGGGATTTTCAAGACGAGAAAGATGATCAGCGGCGAGATTTTCTGCTCCTCTTTTATCTCGGATTTCAATATCGAATTCTTGTAAGAGTAAGATCCAACGGATTAATCTTGGTTTAGCATCTTGTTTCGAAAATAGGTATCTAAGAGCAGAATGGTCGGTATAGACCACCGTTTTTGCTAGAACGAGATATGATCGAAATTTGTCAAAAGCAAAGACAATAGCAAGGAGTTCTTTTTCAGTAGTTGTGTAATTTGTTTGTGCTCCTTGTAACGTCTTACTAGCATAATATATAGGTTGAAATCGTTTTTCAATCCTTTGTCCTAAAACGGCTCCCATTGCAAAATCACTTGCATCGCACATAAGTTCAAACGGTAGATTCCAATTTGGTGTTATCATGATCGGCGCATTAGTGAGTTTCTCTTTAAGAATATTAAAATATTTGATACATTCATCTGAAAAGATGAATGGAGCATCCTTTTCTAGGAGTTTATTCATAGGAGTGGCAATTTTAGAAAAATCTTTTATGAAACGTCGGTAAAAACCGGCATGCCCTAGAAAACTCCTAACTCCTCTAACATTGGTGGGATGTGGAAGTTTAGCAATTACATCTACTTTAGCTCTATCCACTTCAATTCCTTCCTTTGAAATTTTATGACCAAGAATGATGCCTTCTTTAACCATGAAATGGCATTTCTCCCAATTAAGTACTAGATTTGATTGTTCGCATCTAATAAGCATTCGTTCCAGATTAACTAGACATGATTCAAATGTATCACCGAAGACTGAAAAGTCATCCATGAAAACTTTCATGCATTCCTCTATCATGTCATGAAAAATCGCCATCATGCACCTTTGAAAGGTTGCAGGGGCGTTGCAAAGTCCAAATGGCATGCGTTTGTAAGCAAAAGTACCATAAGGGCACGTGAACGTGGTTTTCTCTTGATCTTCGGGTGCTATTGGAATTTGAAAATATCCGGAAAAACCATCAAGAAAACAATAGTAACTATTTCCGGCTAATCTTTCCAACATTTGATCAATGAAAGGTAAGGGAAAGTGATCTTTTCTGGTGGCGTCATTTAATTTTCTATAATCAATACATACACGCCATCCTGTTACAGTCCAAGTAGGAATAAGTTCATTTTTCTCATTTGTAATGACAGTCATGCCACCCTTCTTAGGCACGCATTGAACTGGGCTTACCCATGGACTATCAGAAATTGGATAAATTAAACCTGCATCTAGCAGTTTAATTATTTCTTTTTTAACAACATCTTGTATATTAGGATTTAGTCTTCGTTGGCGTTGCACATACGTTTTATGACCCTCTTCCATAAGGATTTTATGTGTGCAATACGAAGGACTTATTCCTTTAATATCATGAATCTTCCATGCTATAGCTGGTTTATGAGCTTTCAACACAGAAATGAGTTGTGATTTCTCATTTTCAGTAAGAGAAGATGATATTATTACAGGTAATTCAGATTCACCATGTAAATAAGCATATTCCAAATGGTTTGGAAGTGGCTTTAATTCTAATGTCGGTGGTTCTTCTATCGATGATTTATATCGATATCTGTCTTCTTCTTTTAGCATTTGAATTTCTTCTGTTGTTGGTTCATATCCATTAGCTATTAGTGTAGCTAACATTTCAGCTTCATCAATTGGTTCAGTTCCTTCTCCTAAAGAACATTCTCCTGTTCCTTGTAATTCTGGAAATTCTTCTAATAATTCTGCATGTGAATCTATAGTTTGAATATAATAACATGTATCATCTGCAGATTGCGGTTGTTGCATTGCTCTATCAACTGAAAAGGTAACACTCTCGTCCTCTATACTTAGGGTCAGTTTCTTACCGAACACGTCTATCATTGCTTTAGCCGTGTTTAAGAATGGTCTTCCTAATATGAGAGGAACTTGAGAATCTTCTTCCATGTCCAGAACAACAAAATCTACTGGAAATACTAAAGTACCAACTTTAACTAGCATATTCTCCATTATCCCTCTAGGATATTTTATTGAGCTATCGGCTAGTTGTATGCTTATTCTTGTTGGTTTCAATTCTCCAAGGTCTAGTTTAGTGTATAGTGAAAACGGCATTAAATTTATACTAACACCTAAGTCTGCCAATGCTTCTATTGAACTAAGACTACCCAGAAAACATGGAATTGTGAAACTTTCTGGATCAGGTAATTTTTCTGGTATCTTATTCAACAGCACTGTTGAACAATTAGCGTTCATAGTAACAGCCGAGAGTTCTTCCATTTTCTTTTTATTCGTGATCAGATCTTTCAAGAATTTAGCATATCTAGGCATTCCTGAAATCACATCAATGAAAGGAAGATTTACATTTATCTGTTTAAACATATCCAAGAATTTGGATTGCTCGGCTTCAAGTTTCTCTTTCTTCATTTTACTCGGGTAAGGAAGTGGTGGTTAGTATGGTTTAACATAAGGTTTAGCCTTAACTATGTTATCTTCATTAACCTTTTCAACTGCCGGTTCTTTTTCCTTATCTTGATCAGGTTGTGGTTCTTGTGGAGTAGGAATAGCTTCATCAGAAGTTACAGGTATTTCAGGTGGTTTAAGTGTTGTACCACTTCTTGTGGTAATGGCTTTAGCTGTTTCATTCCGGGGGTTTGCATTTGTATCACTAGGTAAACTTTCCGGTTTTCTTTCACCTATTAACCTTGCTAGGTTACTTACTTTTTGTTCCAAATTTTGAATAGAAGCTTGTTGATTTCTAAATGCTTGAGCATTTTGTTCATTAGTTTGTTTTTGAGATGTGAAAAACTGTGTTTGAGTTTCAACTAGCTTCGTCATCATATCTTCTAAATTCGGCTTTTTATCATCGGTTTGTGTTGGTTTGTTTTGAAAATTAGGTCTTTGCTGGTTGTAAGTATTGTTAGATACTTGTTGATTGCTAGGACCTTGTTGGTCGTTGTATGGAATATTTCGATTATATTTCTGGTTTTGATTATAAATTGGTCTTGGCGGTTGATAATTATTCTGATAATTATTTCCAGGCCTTTGGTTTAGATATGAAACATTCTCTCTTTGTTCCATTGTTAATTCAATACTGAGACAATCTTTTGTCAAATGTGGTCCTCCACACTGCTCACAACTAATTCGTATTGAGTGGATATCTTTAGTCATCTTTTCCATTCGTCTCTCGACAGCATCTATCTTTGCGGAAATGGAATCTAAGTCATGGCTAGAATCGGCTCTAGCTGCTTTAGATGATCTAACGATATCTTTTTCTTGGTGCCACTCATGTGAGTGGGAAGCAGTGTTATCAATAATTTTATAAGCATCAGTTTCGGTTTTCTTCATAATGGAACCACCAGCTGCTATATCGATGTCTTTTCTTGTAGTGATGTCGCATCCTTGGTAGAATATTTGTACTATTTGACAGGTGTCTAAACCATGTTGCGGACATCCTCTTAATAACTTTCCAAATCTTGTCCACGCCTCATATAGAGTTTCATTCGGTTTCTGTGTGAACGTAACAATTTCTCCTTGAAGTCTTACGGCTTTAGATGCCAGAAAGAATTGTTTAAGAAATTTTTCAACTAAAACGTCCCATGTATCAATCGCCCCTTCAGGTAACGATTCCAACCAATCTTTGGCTTCTCCCTTTAAAGTCCAGGGAAATAACATGAGATATATCTGTTCATCCTCAACTTCTCTTATTTTAAATAGAGTGAAGATCCTATTAAAGGTACGAAGATGTTCGTTTGGATCTTTCTTCGGCGCACCACTAAATTGGCATTGATTAGTCACCATATGTAGAATTTGTCCTTTGATTTCATAATCTGGCGCGTTAATGTCTGGATGAGTAATTGCGTGACCTTGGCCAGTGCGTTTAGCTCTCATTTGGTCTTCCATACTTAAAGATTCCAGATTCTCCATAATTGAATTTGTTGAATCTGAATCACTAGAGTATTCTGATTTAATGGTTCGTTTCTCAACAATCTCTGTTTGAATGATTGGTGGTTCCGGAGGAAAATTTAATGGTTCAGGATCTATGAATTGTCCCTGAATATTATCCGGATTCTCAATTGTGAGGTCGGGTTCAAAAAATGGATTATCAACGGCGACAATATTAGCTAGATGTCTTGATCGAGTTACAGGTGGTGAACGTACAAAAGGTGGTGAACGTCTTGCTCGGTGCATTCACTGAATATCCTATTAGTTTTTAAAAAGGAAAGAAAAATTATATAAGTTATCCAATTAATAGACTTTTATGATTTTGCCCACGTTTTGAATAGCCAAAAGATGCAGCAGAGAGGCAGGATTCGTTTGGTCTCACTATAATTGAGGACTGTTTGGCTCCAATAACCCGGTCCACGTACAAATCCAACTATTACTACGAACCAGAAAATTTTGATGTCTATCAATTTAACGACTTAAAATCAATTTTCGTAATTTTAAGAAATTTAGATAAGAAGTAGAATAAAAATCTATGTCCTAAAAACTAGAATAGCGAGAAATAAGAAAGAAAAAAAAGCGCGTCGAAAAAGGTCGAAAAATAAAAGACGTCGAAAAATAAGAAAGAAAAAGAGTGACTTATAAAACTTAAAAATACTTGACTAACCCAACCTTATTACTATCACTAACTTAAAATTATAATCGCAAATTGAGATTACTAATTGGAATGATAATTGATACATAGGTAAAAGGCGTCTAAAAATATTAAAGCTTACAAGTAAAACTATATCCCAAATGGCAATATCTTAAAAAGGTACTAAAACTTAAAAAGGCGTCGCAAAATTCTAAAGCACCTAAATCTTAGTCTAAAGAAAAAGCACTTAAGGGATTTTACGGCAAGGCCTAAAAATCTAGAAATAAAAATAACTATGGCAAAAACTAAGTTTAAAACTAAAAACAAGCGAAAAATACAAAAATTACGCTAAAACAATTAAAAAGGGACAAAATATAAAAATATACTAAAAGTTGTAAAAAGTACAATTTTTATAAAAATATTATTTTTATATTATTTATTTTATAAAATTATTAATTTTATAATTTAATTAAACTAATTTAACTAAATATATAAATTAAATCTAAAAATCTAAACTAAATAATAAATTAACAAAAACTAATTAGGGTTTAATTAAAAATTAATAATAATAATTACCCCGTAATAAATGCTTTTAGGGTTCCTGTGTACCCGTGCCAGGGCTGCTCCGCGAGTTGCGGTGCCCAAAGCTGGAAAACTCCGCGAGTCGCGGGGTTTGGAATTTCAGTTGACAAGTTGATTTAAATTCGACGTTTTACTTTTTTTTTTTTTATAATTATTAGCGTTGCGCTTCCGGCTTTTAAGCTAGATTGTTCCCCGGCAGCGGCGCCAAAAATACTTGATGGTTAAAGCTAAGGGGTATAAAATACTATTAAATTTTACAAGGAAATACTATTAAATACGATACAATTTTACACAAGATATTTATTTATTTATAGAATGGATATACTTAAACCTTTCTACAACACTTATAGGCAGTGTACCTAATCGTACAGTAGTGTTGTTTTTAGTAAGTCCGGTTCGTTCCACAGGGAAAATCTTTTAATCAAAGCTTAACGCTATATTAGTTTAATTTATAAAAATACGAATATATATATAAGTAATATTATTATTTTAAAGGGGGATTTTTACCGTTTAATGACCGGTTTGTCGATTTTAAAGCTTTAGTCGCAGTTAAAACAAAATGTAAAATATTAAATAAATAAAAGACTTAATTTAAAGCGTAAAGTAAATAACGATAATGAAATTGCGATAAATAAAAGTGCGATAAAATAAACTTGCGATAATTAAAAAGTACGATAATTAAAATTGCAATTAAATATAATAACAATAAATAAAAATGCGATAATTAGAAGTGCAATTAAATATAAAATAAAGGAAATTAAATATGAAATAAAATAATTATGCTTATTTAAACTTCCGTAATCATGATGTTTGACGTGTTGATTTTAGTTTTATGCCCATGGGTTAATTGTTCTTTGTCCTGGATTATTTAATATGTCCATACGAATTTGTCCATAATAGTCCATCAATCATAAATATAAAGAGCGAAAGCCTTCATCAAATTATTCTTATTACCGAAGTCAAATATTCCAACTAATTGGGGATTCAAATTGTAACAAGGTTTTAATACTTTGTTTAATGAATACACCAGGTTATCGATTGCACTTAAACCAAGGTTTTACTACTTTGTTAACAATTACACCAATTACCCTTGAATGTAAATCACCCCTGTTTCAACAAGTCTATTAACTATTAATCCAGTTCCGTGTCCGGTAAAATGAATAATTATTGGTATTTATAGATATCCCTCCCACCGTACCCAGTCAAGCGTATGTGGTTATATATAAATACGTCGAATTATAAGTTTGTATATTAAATTAACAAGGTATTGTTTAGTTAATATAAAACCCATTAATAGCCCATAGTCTAATTTCCACAAGTGTCGTTCTTTTATCCAAACCCCAATTATGGTACAAAGCCAAATTACCCAATTTTAGTAATTAGCCCAACATCATGATTACTTCGGTATTAAATAAGCATAATAATAACTTAGCTACGAGACATTAATAAAAATAATATAAACATAACTTACAATGATTAAAAATAGCGTAGCGTTACACGGACAGAATTTCGACTTACACCCTTACAACATTCGCTAACATACCCTTATTATTAGGATTTAAAATTAAAATTAAAATTAAAATATAAATTTTATATATATATATATATATATATATATATATATATATATATATATATATATATATATATATATATATATATATATATATATATATATTTACGTATATATTGAGGGAGAGATAGATTATGGATGATTTTGATGATCAGAATTCGCTGGCTTTTATAGGAATTTTCGTCCAGGGGGACTCCGCGAGTCGCGGCATTTTTGGCCTCCATACTCCGCAACTCGCGGAGTTCGTAATTCCAGCTCACAAAGGTTTATCTTTTAATTTGCCGACGTTTTATAAATATATTATAATATATATATATATATATTAATTTTAAGAATTAATTATATATTATATTATATTTATATACATAGTTAACTTGTAATTTTTAGTCCGTTGCGTCGAGCGTTGAGAGTTGACTCTGGTCCCGGTTCCGGATTTTCGAACGTCCATGCGTGCAATTTAATATCTTGTACTTTGCGTTTTGAATCTTGTACTCTTGTAATTTTGAGACGTTTCTTATCAATAATTGGAACCTCATTGATTGTATTTTGTACTTTTGAGCTTTTTGGTCATTTGCGTCTTCAATTCGTCGAATCTGTCTTTTGTCTTCACCTTTTATTATTTAAACGAATATCACTTTTAAATAGAACAATTGCAACTAAAAGCTTGTCTTTCTTGAGGAATAATGCTATGAAATATATGTTCGTTTTTAGCATTATCAGTAATCTCATAACTTGTGTGAAAAGGATCCAAGCTCTCTAGCTTAGGGTTCCATTACTTTGTTTGATCAAGTTTATATTCATACTTGTTTGATTGAATGGAAGTTTGTAGCTTTAGTTGTAAATAGAACTTGTTTTGTGTTAAGACTAAGAATATGATGTAACCTTGGTTCATCATCCTTTTAAAACTTTTAAGTGAGTTGAATTTTTACTTAGTCTTAATACTTTGTGTGTTGATGGTTAAATCTTGGTCAAAGTGATGCTACCACATCATTGAGTTGTACACTTGAAGCTACAAGCATCAAGGATGAGAACCATGATGAGCATCAAGCACCAAGAATCCCACTGGAGCACTTGCTTACTGTTTTTCGGGGTCTGATCAGACTCTCTAGGCTTCTGGAAAGTTGATTTTCAGATATTTCGTTTCAAGTAGATGACTCTTCGTTTAAGACTCACCTAAATCCGATATACGGTTTAGGATTTATAGCCTTTTTAAAACCACTACACCTTTGTAACGTTGTGCTGAAATTTCTCTCCTACTCTCACTTAAACCATCGCTACGGTCAAACGAAGACGAGTTAGGTTCTGAAAATTGGTCAGTGGTTAGAGGACTTACATACGGAGCCATGGCCACTGACTACGTGTCTTTTCGTTTTGTATAGAGGTCGTAGAAGCTGATCGAAGTCAGCCTTTTGTTTCGATCTCTATACTTGTTAAACATACTTAGCTTTTATGATGATGAATGATGATGATGATGATGACACTTAAACTTAATTTATGCACTTTTAATCTTATGGGGACAACATACTGACCTAGTGACCTTTGACTTAGGTTGACGACCTTTCGGACAGACTTACTACTTGCATACTTTTCGTATCAACTTTTACTGCTTATTCACTGTGAGTTATAGCATCCCTTTACTACTTTTACTATTTTTGGGACTGAGAATACATGCACTTTTTATGTTTTACTTACTTGACACGAGTACTTAAACTTTACATATGTGTGGGTAACATAACGGCACAAAGATTCCCCTTAGCTCGGTAACGTTTAATCATTGGTTTCTGAACTGTGAATGCGAATCTTAGATATGGATCCATAGGGTTTGACAACCCCACTCGGGCTAGTCGCGCTAGCATTCAACGGGTGTTTAATACTTCGAGGACAAACGCACTCGGTAAGTGCACTTTTAGGGGGTGATATACATACGTTAAGTCTATTTACCGGGTGCCCACGGTTAAGCATATACTGTTCATACTGTTTTGAAATACTGATTTAAACTGCTGGTTGAAGCACTGAAATCTTGTGGTCTACATTACATTACTGATTACAAACAAACTATAGCTCACCAAAATTCGTGTTGACTTTTAAGCGTGTATTTCTCAGGTGCTTAGACGTTGTTGCTTCCGCTGTTAGACTTGATGTCTTGGTGTTAGACTTGCTGTTAGACTTGCTGTTATAGACTTGCTGTTACAGACTTGCTGTGTTAGACTTCCGCTGCATTACTTAGAGATGTCTCAATCATGGAACTTATATTTTGCATTCGTAACTTATGTTAATGCTTCTACACATAGGAAGCACGTTGTCTTTTGTAAAACGTTATCTTTTTATGAATGCAAACTGGTTTTAAAATAGCATATAGTGTTTGACCTTGTAATGATCCTGTTGTTGATAATCCGTAAATGATGATTTTGTACGGGGCGTCACACATGTGCTCGTCCCGAAGTACCCCACGTGGAATGTCACGATATCAAGCACGAGCGTGGAGAGTCATCGGGGAAATTCATCGATAGATACTGCCGAGAGGTCGCCAGAATCCCGAACCTAGCAGAATCCCAAAAGGTGTCAGGTTTCATTCATGGCATCTACAGGGATCGCCACCTAAATCTATGGCAAAGACTTAGGATGCACCTCCCGGAGACGCTCGCGGGAGCTATTTGAGAAGCGCATGAGCATATGCGCGCAAAAGAAGACACTACCAAATATTTTATGCCATGGAAACCCAAGTCATAGACGACGAGACGGGTATGATTCTACCCGAGGCGATCGCCATTCGGGAAATTACGGTAGGAGCCAACATGAATCAAGCCCGTACCGCCATCACAATAACAGTAGACACAATGACAGAAGGCATGAGGGAGGATATCAAGGAAGCAACAACCAGCAACATCATAGAAATGGAGACAATCGAAAACAAGCAGGCGCTAATCAGGAGCCTAACCAAGAACCTTAAAGAAATATTTATGTTATAGAACCTATCTCCAAAACATTCGAGAAACCAACGCGCATGTCCGAATATGCGCGAAGGGACAAATTGAAGTTTTGTGAATTTCATGACGATTACAGGCATGAGACTAATCGATGCAAGGCATTGGTCTACAAAGTGGTCGATTGTTTGAAGCGAGGTGAGCTGAAGCACTTGAGGCCACATAATGACATGTAGAATGACTACAAGAAAGATGACGAGGAGAAAGGGGTCGGCAAAGTGATTTACATGTTTTCATGGGAGAGAAGGGACAAGTTTGAGAACAAACCGCTCTTACCTTAGGAATCAGTTTGACCTGTGTTCCCTAACGAAACGAGCGAAGGAAAGAAAAGCACACCATTGGTGGTGGAAGGTTACCTGCCAGTATGTGGTCAGTACATCGACGAACTCTTCCCCGATACTGGAGTTTCACCAATGTTATTTTCAAATAATGCTTTGACTAATTGTCGTATAGACTAAAATGCAACTTGAAAGAGCCTTGACCAAAATTCAGAGGATTGGCAGGAGAACCCACCTGGTCTTTGGGGTCATTGGAAATAGAATTAATGTTGCGGGACGATAATGATGGAAGGAAGGCGCACACATTGGTGGTATAGTTCAGCGTCGCGCTTCCTCGGAATATGACGCTCTCCTATGAAAACCAACAATATCTTAGTTCAGCATCACGCCCTTTGTCGCTCAAGGTTTCATCGTATTTCTAACCCCAGAAGGACTCGGCATCATGGCATCTAAGACAACAACAACGGAGGAGAACCCTGCAATCAACAAGGTACGTATGACTTTAAAATTTAACTTGAGAAATTGTAGGTCACGTTCATGATAACAGTGAAACGAGAACCACTGCTTGATACTCCAATGTTAATAAGCTGAATACGCACAGCAAGTTTGCGTGCTTACCGCATAAAACTAGCAATCTCTTGTATAATCCAAAACATAAAGACGCATATAAAATGCATTAAACGTATAAGCTCGCACATTCATTGATTTTACAAACCAACTAACTGCTTTTAAGAGGTCCAGAGTATTCAAGCCACAGAAAAAGGGATGGCAAATGAGGGCGACTCTTCGGAGCCTACAATTGATGAGGGAGACGAAATCTGCGGTACGAGTTCGAGCAATAGAAGGATGATAAGTTGAAGGAAGAGGGTGGTCATGCCATCATATCAATCACCCCGCCATTATCGTTAAAGTATTCTGTATATAAATCAAGCGCAACTGTTAGTGCAGGCGTTATGGCGTGAAGTCTCGATATTTGGTCTGTAAGCGCTTTAAGCGCAAAATTGCTACATTTTGTACTTTTTAATCAAGTTACTGTTTACCGTAATCTTTGTACCATTAAACATGCAAAGTAGTTCATTAACTTGACATAAGGTGCGTACGGTTACATACCTAGCGTACTCCTCCTTTGAAGGGATGTTTTCTCTGACTCCCGTGCGACAGAAGCTTGTTTGGCGATAAGCTAGTTTATTATAATCAGATGGTTAAGAGTCATTGGGTTGACCTATTCCGCCCGAGCAGAACTCGAGATCTGCAAGTCATGACTATAAACAGCGGCGTTGGTAGCGTATGAACTTAATCATAAGTGTTGGCGCACTTAGAAGTACTCTCGATTCGCACACACGGGCACATAAATTAAGCCTATATTGTGTGCCCAACAATATATGTGATAAGTTAAGTACTGATATGCCTTGAGTATAATTTATGAAAATCTAAGTCAGATTTATTTAAGCCAAGCACAAACTCATTAAAATTATAATTAAAATCTTTAGAGCGCTACGTAGCATCACGTAAACTAAGTACTCATTAACAATCGACACATAGAGGCTGACGCATATAAATAACAGAATATATGGATTACTGTGCAAGATGAATCAAAGACGAAATTTTATTTACGAATAAACTTTATACGCGCTATGCGCTTACGTACAATTTACAAAACAAAAACCTATAACTTCTCAGAGATCAAGCACTCGGCGCTGACACCAGGACCTTGAGATAAGGCAACTAAGCTAGGAACCATGATGTTGGCCAATTTTGGCATCGCACACTTCCTCTTTTCAACAGCATCTGGGTCGATACATTTTTTCAGAATAGGATCCAGGCTTGAGCATCTTGAACATGCAGCTTGATCTAATTCTAGATGAGGAGCCTTTCCTTGGCTTGCACGGCCACAAGGACCTCTCCAAACAACAAGTTAACATACTAAGAATGATAAGCATGTGCAACCATAAAAATAATTGATACAACTTCATTGGATTTCTTTGCTTCTTCACTAGTCATCATGTAATTGCGAACTTTCGCAGCACCCTCCGCCCTCTCAAACTTAAATTTTTTCTTCCTTCTTTCTTCTACCGACAACTCGGGACACTTTGACTTTCGGTACCCCTCGTTTCGGCAATTAAAAGACGTGATCTTAGTAGAAGGTGGATTCGTACAATCTCCAGACAAATCACCCCATTGTCCATAATTATAGCACGTAGGAACAAAGCCCTCGAAACCACCCTTCTTCACGCTACCGACGCTTTTGGTTGCACTCTTGGTTTTCTTGCTAGGAGCGCTAGTGGCTTCAAACTTCCTTTTACTTGAAGTATGATCAACCATCTTTGGAGCATGTTACTCATAACACTTTGCAACCTCAAACAATTTAGCGAAGGAGTTCACATGTCCAAGGCTAATCTTCTCATGCAAGTTATCATTCAATGCATTGTAGAAGTTCTTCATTAGTAAACGATCATTCTTTACATATTCGGGGAAAAATTGAGCCTTTTCCAAGAACCAAGTCTTAAGGGTGTTGAGGTCCATGAAACCTTATCGCATATTATGCAACTCATTCCTCAACCTTTTAAGATTGGCATGAGTTCGGAAATCTGTGAAAAAAAGTCTTTTGCATTCCTCTCAAGGCAACTCGACTTGAGCTTCCCCATAATCCCCAAGTTTTTCATCCCACCAAGTTTTAGCGGCTCCCCTTAACATGCTCGTACCAAACCTCGTCCTTTTATCGAGCGGGCACTCATTAATTTGAAATGACCCCTCGATTTTCGATATACACCTAGCACTTTTGAGTGGATCAATCTCCCCATCATAGTTCATAGGTTTAGTAATCATGAAGTTCTTATAGCTGAACTCCTTTCGTTGAGCATTAACTTGGGCACTAGGACCGACATTACTCTCTTCACGTTCTGCACCGTCTTCACCTTGAGGTTTGAAAAACCTCTTTTCTAATTCGGCTTGAACGACCGTGGATATTTAGTCCTTAATTATCTCTGCAATTTCATCATGGATTGCTTTGCTAAAAGCATCCTTCACCCTCTTAGCGAAAACTTCCGAATAATCCTCAAAAGAGGAATCAAGTTTTTTAGTCAATTAATCGTCATTACTAGGATTTCCTTGACTTGGACCACTTCTAACCTTCATTCTGAAAATTTATCTAGGTTAGATACACTATTGCATCAAATAACACGAACCACACGGCTCCATCTTGCTCAATACTTGTTGTACTTCACTCATTTGATATGATTTACAACTGTTATAGTGGTGGCCTAGCACTATTACCCTTGCACATTGTATCAAACTCGTTGATGGAAACATTATCTTGCTCGATGTTACACATACACAAATTCTTGGTTAGTCCACTTATTCATGAAGGCACTAACCATTCCCGCTTCGACTCGTATTCCTAAAAGTCCCGCATACAATTTCACACTATCTAGTCTAAGTCTAAGCACCTATCTCAAAGTCACCTAGATCCCTTAGACCATGCTCTGATACCAGTTGAAACTACTCAAGCATGTTTCTATTAAAAAATGATATTTTTACAGTTGACAGGTGCAACGCACCATTTAGTAGGTGCAACGCTCTGGTGTGACGCACTAAATGCCAATTGCGGCGTACCCTATAACTAATTTTCAAAAAAACAAAGTTAGTAGATAAAACAGCGTTATGGTGCGGCGCACCACATCACTGGTGCGGTGCACCGATGCTGAAAGTGCAGTTTAACCCACTTAAATACATTTTATCCAATTCTAAGTACTCTTTGACTCCAAATTTTACCATTCAACCACCACCTGATTTATTAGCAAAATTAGTACTTCAAGTACATCAATATTAGTTCAACATAGCTAGGGCATTACACGACCCATTATTCATCAAGTGACAATTTTGACCTAATTAAGTTTAATACAAAATGAAGGACCGAGCATGGTTCTTGGGATTACACTACCCAAATCTAAACAAATCTTCAAAAGCACAACACCAGTCTACGTTCTTACCTTATCCTTTGAAGCACTAGAACCTATAAAAAAATATATAACGAGGGGTAATAAATAAGCTTAGTGAATGAAATAATTATATATAGATACATAACGTACTTACTTGCACACACTTACACAAACACGCATACAAGGCTAGCATCGAAAATACCATATAGTCACAATATAATATGCTAACTAAAACAGACACACAATACGGTTAACCATAAACACACGAGGGAATGGTACTCACATGACCATTGGTACTCGCTAGGGGTGGCAATGGATCAGATATGAATCGGATGATGCCATATCCACATCCATATCCATTTAATTTTTACTCATCCATATCCATATCCCTTTAATTTCGGTTCATCCATCCATATCCATATCCGATGGATTAAGCGGGTTAATGGATATTCGTTGGATATCAAACGAAATGTTAATTCAACGACGATTTTATCAATTTAATATAATTATAACAAAGGTAAATATTAAATCTTTATGTTTTTGATTTGTTACACATGTTTCGATTGTAATTTGTCTGCGATTGTAAATTTAATTAAGCAAAATGCGTTATATTATAAGTAATATACGTTTAAACTAATCTAAATATGTAACTTTGAATATTGTTAGCAACAATTCAATAATTGTGACTATCACAACCCTTATTTTCGTTAATAATTTAAGAGTTTGTAGGTTATATGTATATGTATATGTATATCGATATGTAGATGTATATACATGCATTTTAGTACGAAAACATGTATATATATATATATATATATATATATATATATATATATATATATATATATATATATATATATATATATATATATATATATATATATTTGGTGATAATGAATATATCTGTGGATGATAAATTGTCATCTATATCCGATCCACGAAACATTTAGATCATCCATATCCATATCCATTAATCGTCCATTTACATCATCCATATACATTATAAATGGATCGGATCATGTAGATGTCCATGGATGGAACATCCATTGCCATCCCTAGTACTCGCATGACCAATAATATTATACACCGCATGATATAACACTATTCTCCAAAGGTGGGATCGTACGCGCAAACTAAAGTGATCCGATTAATTGGTCACACCCACCCATCACAAAATGAGGCGAACGAAAAGTGAATCATCACACACAGATATCACTTACCACTTCACAACATGTGGCTAATGAAAAGTAAATTCTCACACACGGATACCACTTACCACATCACCTGCAAGCAAACAAATTATATACACATACATAATTATCCCACACACCTTATACACGTGATGAATGCAAATACTTGAACTTCCAAAATCATTAATGTAAATAACCTAATATATTTATAACCAAATCAAGCTAAATTCATAACTAGCTTAGAACCCAAATTTCCACAAGTGCAATTGTAACCTAATTTGCACTAGACCAAATTTTGACACCAACAAGACACCTATAATCACTAAAGACTAGTGATTAGGTCTTTACTATAAAATCTTACCAATTTTTAGTACTTACACTCTTAATTTCACAACACAATTTCATAAAACAAAAATGGACCAATTTCAAGGTCAACACCCGATTTTAGGTTATTTACTAACTTAAAAAGACAACATAATCACTATTACACAAGTGTACTAGTGATTATACACAATTCACGACTCAATTTAGTTAAAATTCATCATTAAGACCTAACCCACAACTTTTAGTGTTTACACACCCAAATTACATACCATAAACCCTAATTCCTTAAGAAATGGGGTTTATAACCAAATTTCAACCCAATCCCTAACTCTTTTATCTAATCAACACAAAAGAATTAAATTAGGGTTTTACCTTAGGAGAAATTATAGCTAGAAAGGCTGCAACACTAAGATAGGGTACCAATTTGGGTAGATTTAGCTTCCTCTTTCACTAGTTAGGGCTTCCTCTCCATCTCTAGAGCTTTCTCACACTAAAATTGTGGTTGTTTAGATATGAAAGAAATGAAGAAAGAAATTCTACATATCTGATTTCAGCCCCAAAAACGTCCATGAAAATATTACACTTTACACCCTCAATTTACAAACTTCACAAAATAGTCCAACATAAACTTTCAGACACATGTGTGGCGCCCCAGTTAGTTGGTGTCGCTAGTTGGTGTCGCGCATCTGTCTGCTTTAAATTCTGGGTCTTACACCCAGATTCATTATCAGACATGAGTAAATTATGTACACCAGGTGTGATAGCCATAACGTAGTCAAGGTGTGCATATGAAGATGATTCAGACATTGTTTAAAAATTTTAAAATATTATATTGTTCGTCTGTCAGTCATTTGTCAAAGTCAATCGGTCGATAGTCTAGACATTCGGTCGGTTGTCAAAAGTCAATCGGTCGAAAGTCTGTTACACTCATTAACTTGGTATTGCTAACTTAGTCGGTCGATTATCTCACTCTAACGGTGGTTGATGGTGTACTCAGACGGTTGATGATCTTATACAAACGGTCTATGGTCAAACTAAGACTCGGTCGGTCGGTTGGTCTGACAAACGATTGAGATTCACTACTCAGTTGGTTAACTGGGAGAATCTATCGATCGACTATGTTCGTGACAACAACAAATAAAAAAAAACTAGGGTTTTCACATAATTCGACCTTGAGACCCGTTTTTGACGAAAATCACAAAACGCAATGTAAGGAATCTTCCTATGACCACAATGAACACTTTGATACAATAAAAACACAGCTTTTAACGTGTAAACAAATGGATCTAACCCAAAACTTGATTTTTACCAAAAACCCAAAGAAACACTAATAAAAAATCGGCTGAATCAGGAACAACAGCAATGCTAACACTTTGTAGACGCGAGGATTTGATCTTAGAATCAGTCTTGACTTGATCTAAAGGCGGAAAACAATAAAACAAGTATTAATCAAATAACGGGTTGTTCACGGGATAGAATAATTCGAACCTAGACCTAAATCTAGATTAGAAAGGCACCTAGATTGTGTAATTCGGTGGGTCGGAGGTCAAAGATGGCTACAGATCAATTGGGCACGATTAGGGTATTTGGGATGTGTAACCTAACAATGAAACACAAACCACATATATACGACAGTTGGTCGACTAAATGGTGATTATGAATATTTGTTAAATTTCATGACGAAAACTGAAAGGTATGATTTTAGCTTCAGGTCATGTTTTCATATGAGTTTGTGTATGAATTGATATGTAACAGTATATGTATGTGTGTATGTGATATGTATCTATATGTAAAAAAATGAAGATGATGAGGTGATGCTGAATATGATTAGTAATTGCTGTTAAGATGATGATAAGCACAAAAACTAGAACAACAAGGTATCAAAATTCATCAAGTGTAAGTGTGCTACATAAGGTTGAGAGAATTAGTGTTGTGTGTGTGATTCAGGGTGTGGTAGTGAGGAAGGTTATGAGGGTATAGAGATATAAGAGAGGAGATGGTGAGTATTTATATCATATACTCACCATGTACAATACAACATATCTTATCAATATATTGGACCTAACAAAAACATGATTTGTGAAATGTTTACAATTATATATGATTTGTGCTAAGGATTTTTATAGATTTTACAACGCATGAACGTGTTTATATTCACAAAACCAGGCAGTTGCATCTACCAATCACAAACAAAGGCTCCAACCTCTAAGCGAATTGCTGATTACAATGGAGGATATAAAAAGGGCAACCCAGAACTTCAGTGAAAATACTAAAATAAACAAGAAACTCTACATAGGAGAACTGAATGATAGCAAACAGAAAGTTGCCATCAAACTGAATGATGTTTGGAGACAAGAGTTCCGTGGGGAGCTTGAAATTTTATCCAGATTGCACCATAAAAATATCATTCGTTTTGTTGGTTACAATGATATAGGATCTAATAAGGTTGTAGTTTCTGAGTATGCTGTTAACGGAGCACTGGATGAGTATCTAAAAGACTCAAGTAAGAGGTGTCGGTTAACATGGGAACAACGACTCAAGATTTGCATAGGGGCAGCGAGAGGATTCAAGTACCTTCACATGGGGCTTGGGCAGTATAAGAGTGTAATACATGGAAACATCCATAGCGGAAATATACTATTAGATGACAAACTAGAACCTAAAATTAATGATTTTGGTTGGTCAGCTTTAGTCCCTAGAAATAACCGCCAAGGTACCTTTGTCGGCTATATCAAAAATCCTATAGATCCAGCTTACTATGAAAGCCACAGCCTCAAGTCAGAAACAGACGTCTACTCGTTTGGTGTCGTACTTTTTGAAATATTGAGTGGACTACCGGCTAAAGAAGAATTTCACCGAACACTGCACAACGGAACATACTCGAAGTCACGAAATCTAATTTACCTGGTTCGACAAGACTTTGAGTCGTTAATTGATCCCAATATAAGAGATCAAATTGATGATCATTCTTTAGATACATTTAAGGAAATTGCATATAAATGTATCAGTTACAACACAAAGGACCGCCCTACAATGAGCAAGATCGTCAAGAGGCTTGAGGAAGCGTTGTATATACAAGTAAGTCATTTCACTATATTAATTATTTTGAAAAAACAATCATGTTTTATATATGATTCTTAAAAAGATTACGTCGTATATTCACAGAACCATGGAGGTTTTAGTACAATTAAGCAAAAAAACAGAAAGGTGCTAGAAGATTTCAAAATTCCACTCCATGAAATCAACTTGGCGATTGGAGTAAAAGATCAAAATACTCGTATTGGAGAGGGTGGATTCGGTGTGGTTTACCGAGGAAAACTCTCTGAACGCTGGCTATATCGCAAAGTTGCCATCAAATTCTTACAACCCAAAGGTGATCAAGAACAGATGGAGCTCAATTTTCGCAGTGAGCTTCAGATGATTTTCAATTTCAATCATCAAAACATCATCTGTTTCATTGGTTACTGTGATGAAGGAACTGAGAAAATTATAGTTTATGATCTTGCTGTCAATGGTGGCCTAGATGATTATCTCGTGAAAAAGGATAATAGACGTAAGTTGACATGGGCACAACGACTAAAGATTTGCTTAGGGGCTGCAAGAGGACTAGACTACCTCCACTCGGGTCTTGGGGAAGAAAAAAGAGTGATACACAGAGACGTAAAGAGCGGGAACATATTATTGGACGAAAATCTTGAAGCCAAAATATGTGACTTTGGATTATCGAAATCAGACTCTACTGTAGGTCAGCTATATACTCATGAGTATACACACGCTGCGGGTACCAACTTCTATATTGATCCTGTTTACTATGAAGGTGGTGTCCTCAGGAAAGAGTCAGATGTATATTCGTTTGGTGTTGTAATGTTTGAATTGTTAAGTGGGATGCTGGTTTATAACTATAGAAGCTTTGAAGACGGTAAACCTGCCCAAACTCTGTTGCATCAGGTCCGGCGTTATTTTGATCAAAGACCAGAACTGTTAATTGATCCTTTCATCAGAGAAGAAATAAAGACCCCATCCTTTAATGCGTTCAAAAATATTGCAATTCGGTGCATTAGTTTCAACTCGAAGGAACGGCCTACCATGGAATTGATCGCCGATGTGCTTGAGGAAGCATTGGATTTATAAGTAAGTATATTCTTCTCTAATTACATTAAAAATGGAGTATTTAAAAATCTCAAGCTCAGAGAGAGAGTGATATATAACCTATATATATGATGACTTTTAATTATGTACAGAACGACTTCTCTATAACGCTATGGTTGAGGAATAATTGACTTGTATTATGTATGAGATCGAGCATATGGCGTGGTTATACTGATAATTAGATTCACCTTATATTTTTCAAACCCTTGCACATTGAATTTTTTTTCCAGGATAGGACTGAAAAAAAGAAAATCTTATGTTATATCGACAATCACATCGAGATTAATATAATTAGGCCAATTTTAATTGCGGTAGCTATATGTGAGTCTAATATTTGGTTCAACGATTTTTTCTTTGTAGGTCAAGGGGATATCAATATAGGCAATGCTTAGCTAATTCGTCATGTGGATGCTGGTCGTTGGAGCTAATAACATTGTGTATTTGTGTTGTAATTTAACCAGATTAAGTTGAAACATAAACAAGAAAAGATTGATAAGAGACTATATATGTATTTTTTCAACAACCCACCCTTGTGGTTTAGTAGTTCACCCTTTGCACTTGTGCATTGGGATGAGGGTGAGGAGGTCTCAAGTTTGAGTCCCTTCTCGTGGGATTTATTTCGTGAAAGCCGAACTGCCTCGGGAAAGGTTTTACCGACCCGTATTCAGGACCCAGGTCCGGTCGCATGCCCCTCGGGATGGTATAAGATTCGGATCCCTGTAATGCGGTTCGGGTTTCCTACCCGAAAGTGCGTTCGTGCGTGGCAAATGAGGGTATTCGATGTCAACAACTTGCCTTTAAAAAAAAAAAAACCCACACTCGAGCAGAATACAAATTCAGTTTGCGTTTAAGTTTTAAAATTTGAAATGGATATCGATTTTATGTTTTTGATATTACTCTCAAAAGTTTCAAAACTGAACAAGAAAATTGAACCGATAAGGCGATAATATCCACACTTTTTTAAGGCATATTTACATTTTTATAAGAAAGCCCAAATGTTGATTATGAGCCTAGCTAGTAATACCAAAAAGATGGCCTTTTAAGTTTTTTGGACTAGACCCCTAGACATATGTATTGAAAAACAACGATTGCAGGCCTTATTTACAGTCTTACACAAGTAACTTCAATCATAACACCAATTGTACTGGTAGGGGGCGTGGGTTAGCGGTGTGGTTTGTTTTTTTGTACTTTTTCGATGATTAGGACGTGTGGTTTTTTTTTTTTTTTTTTTTTTTTTTTTTTTGTAGTAGTGGTGGTATGATTTGTTAGTGAAATGCTGATGTACGTCGCATTTTATTTTTATTTTTTATGTTATTTTATTTTATTTTGTTTACATATATAATATACTATGTAACTAGTTAAAGACCCGCGATTTCGCGGGGTTTTTTAAAAGTGAAATCATTTATTAATACCATATTATATTGTATTTGTTATTTTGCTTTGAATTTGGTTATCCAAACAATCTAACAATAGAAGATGATCAATATGAAGTTGATGTTTCCATAACAAATACTATTTGTAATATATTTATATTGGTAATTTTTTTATAATATACAGAAGAATAAGATTATACAAACATAATATCATACATTTTAGTTGTTTAGTTGCAACTTGTGTTTAATGATAGGATCTATAGCATATCAAAATTACCATGATTCATCGATTGGCATATCATAAAGTTCAATTACATGCAAAATTATTCAATGCTTACTAAGCTACCATAAGTTATATCTTAAAGTGTTTAATAATTACATGTATAAGCATCAAAATAGAAAGAAACTAAACCCATATTCATTAACACTTCTACACAAACTAACGAACATCCTGCAGAATCAAAAGACTTTGATACCGAAACAAATTGTTACACCGGGTAAGTTCCATCTAAGACCATGATGAACCTGTGTTCGTCACGCAAGAACGTAATCAAACACTTGTCGTCCGGAACATATCCATTTACAGTTAAGAACTTTAGCCACCCTTTAGAAACATACTTTTTCTTTGATCTTTTTTCTTGCTTCAAACCCCATATATGAGTTTTTTTGTTCATATCGAGACACTCATAGTCACAATTATTTTGTAGTTCAGGTAATTTTTGAAGCTCTTCCGGCAGCTGCTAAATCATATTCGTATTTTAATCGTTAAACATTCCATAAACATTTGCAATTGTTCATCTATATCATTCACATTTTTAGGTATTTTTAACTTTTAATTCAATACCGTTACAGTTGATACATGCATTCCTCTTTTTCACTGTTTTCTTAAATTGTTGACAGACAAAATGTTTGGGAAGTTGCTGTAGATTAATCATTCAACAAAATAACGTTGATCAATATGTAAACTTTGAAGTTGAAGTACTATAAACAAATGTATTAAGTGATAATTTTATTAAGTTTAGAGAAATACCATTTGTTCTTTTTTTTTGTGAACGATATGAACGATTAAACATGATAGAGGGGTTACAGTTTAGACCATATTGTCAAATTAATTGGGCTTGGGTCAATTGGGTTATGTTTTTATCTAATATGGGTTGATTGGAACATGCGGGTTGAAAACAGGAAACAAATGGGTCAAAAGATAACCCAAATTGTACTTTAACTTTCAACTTCATCAACATATCTCGCTCCTTAAACACTAAACCCTAAACCTAAACTCTAAATCTAAACCTTAAACATACTAAACACTAAACGCTAAGCAATAAACCCCATAACCTAAACCCTAAATCATAAATTATAAAATCTAAACCCTAAATCCTAACCTATAAACAATAAACCCTAAACACTAAATCATAAACCCTATACACAAAACTCTAAACCCTAAACCTTATATCTAAACCCTAAACTCTAAAACCAAAATCAACCCTAAACTCCAAACCACCAATGCTATACTCTACACACTAAACCCTAAATCCTAAACCCTATACACTAAACTCTAAACCCTAAACCATAAATCCTAAACCCTAAACATTAAACCCTACACACTAAACCCTAAACACTAAACCCTAAACTCTATACCCTAAACACTAAACCCTAAACTTTATACCCTAAACACTAAACCCTAACCCCTAAACACTAAACCCTAAACCCCAAACCCTAAACCCTAAACCCTAAACACTAAACCATACACACTAAACCCGAAACACTAAACTCCAAACACTAAACCCTAAACCCTAAACACTATACCCTAAACCTTAAACCTTAACCACCAACCCTTAACCTTACACACTAAACCCAAAACCTGAAACCCAAAACCTTAAACATTATACCCTAAATCATAAATTCTAAAATCTAAACCTTAAACCCTATGCTCTAAACTCTATACCCTATAAACTAAACCCTATACACTAAACCATAAACCCTAAACCGTATATGTCAACCCTAATGTAACGACCCCAAATCCATTTACCAAAAACGAAGCACATTTTTTTTATAAGTTAGGTCCCATTAACGCTTTCATATTACATAACAATTTCCAACTCTGTTTTAACCAAAAACATAATATCGTAACGACACATTTAATAATTTATAACGACCCTTGGTACACAAATGACACATTACAAAAGTATTTGTAACAATGAACCAATCATACAAATTACGGGTTAATACTCAACAACCCAACCCGATACCAAGAGCATAATCCCAGGGACTACCAAATCCCCCAATCCGCGTCCAAATATCCAAAAGCAAATCCTCCAAGCTTAAGCAACGCCTAACAATCCTAGTCTAGCAACTAGATAACTCCGCATCAACAATACCTATAAAAAGGTAGACACCGAGAGGGGTAAGCATAAAGCTTAGTGAATACAATAATTATACATATACATATATAATCTACTTACTTGCAATCACTTACATAATTACCGCATACACGCTAGCAATTTAATTATCATACCATCGCAAAGTATAATGCTAAAATCTCCAATACGCAAACTAGCACAAATAATAGCATATATTCCGAACCAATATAATATGCAACACTACATCACATAACCATGGTTAACCAATCGCACAAGGGAATGGTGCTCGCGAAAGACCATCGGTGTTCGTAACAACCGTTAGTGCATTTAGCACGTCGTACAATAACCCCACAGGTGGCATCTTAACACATCGATACTTCACCCCGGGAGGTGTCTTAACACGTCGACACTTCACCCGTGATATTTCTTGGAGTGGCATCTAAACACGTCGATACTTCACCCCGGGTGGTGTCTTAACACGTTGACACTTCACCCATCATACTTTTAGGAGTGGTGTCTTAGCACGTCGACACTTCACCCCTCATACTTCCTGAGTGGTCTCTTAACACGTCGACACTTCACTCGTCACGTGAAATGTGGTGTCTTAACACGTCGTGTAACGACCCGACTTTTTCGACTTGCTTTTGTACTTTGTGCTTTCCCGTAACTGCGTATTTAAGCGTACTGAGATAGATTATATTCTGTGATCACTAATTATGTTAATTACATTCGTTAATGCCTTACAACATGTTTTTAAGTACTAGGTTACTTAACATGATCCTTTATTGCTTTTACGACCGTTAGTGTCACTTAACGTTTTGAACGAGCTATGTTTATCGGTACACGTTTAACTCTGGTCATAATCGGAATATTTTGACTACGAAATACTAATTATTATTTTATAATAATTAATTGGGTTTTTGGATGCTTAATTACGTTTAGTAATTTACTAGAACACACTAGTTAGTCTTGTTGGACTTTGTTGGACTTAAGCCCACCCTACTACTCTAGTTAGTGGACTATTTAATTAGCCCAATTATAAGTGACTAGTGACCCTTTAATATGTAAGACAAATGCTCATTTATTAGAGGGAACATAATAGCAATTTTGTTAAGCATTATCCTTAATGTTGCATGGGATCCTAACATAAGCACCAACTTTAGACAACCACTAACCAAAAAGCAAAAAGGTGTCCCCCATGATCCCCACCACCACCTACGGCCTCCACCTGAAATGTCCCGTTCTTATTGATTAAAAACGTTCCATATTAATTGATTTCGTTGCGAGGTTTTGACCTCTATATGAGACGTTTTTCATAGACTGCATTCATTTTTAAAACAAACCATAACCTTTATTTCATAAATAAAGGTTTAAAAAGCTTTACGTAGATTATCAAATAATGATAATCTAAAATATCCTGTTTACACACGACCATTACATAATGGTTTACAATACAAATATGTTACATCGAAATCAGTTTCTTGAATGCAGTTTTTACACAATATCATACAAACATGGACTCCAAATCTTGTCCTTATTTTAGTATGCAACAGCGGAAGCTCTTAATATTCACCTGAGAATAAACATGCTTTAAACGTCAACAAAAATGTTGGTGAGTTATAGGTTTAACCTATATATATCAAATCGTAACAATAGACCACAAGATTTCATATTTCAATACACATCCCATACATAGAGATAAAAATCATTCATATGGTGAACACCTGGTAACCGACATTAACAAGATGCATATATATAAGAATATCCCCATCATTCCGGGACACCCTTCGGATATGATATAAATTTTGAAGTACTAAAGCATCCGGTACTTTGGATGGGGTTTGTTAGGCCCAATAGATCTATCTTTAGGATTCGCGTCAATTAGGGTGTCTGTTCCCTAATTCTTAGATTACCAGACATAATAAAAAGGGGCATATTTGATTTCGATAATTCAACCATAGAATGTAGTTTCACGTACTTGTGTCTATTTTGTAAATCATTTATAAAACCTGCATGTATTTTCATCCCAAAAATATTAGATTTTAAAAGTGGGACTATAACTCACTTTCACAGATTTTTACTTCGTCGGGAAGTAAGACTTGGCCACTGGTTGATTCACGAACCTATAACAATATATACATATATATCAAAGTTTGTTTAAAATATATTTACAACACTTTTAATATATTTTGATGTTTTAAGTTTATTAAGTCAGCTGTCCTCGTTAGTAACCTACAACTAGTTGTCCACAGTTAGATGTACAGAAATAAATCGATAAATATTATCTTGAATCAATCCACGACCCAGTGTATACGTATCTCAGTATTGATCACAACTCAAACTATATATATTTTGGAATCAACCTTAACCCTGTATAGCTAACTCCAACATTCACATATAGAGTGTCTATGGTTGTTCCGAAATATATATAGATGTGTCGACATGATAGGTCGAAACATTGTATACGTGTCTATGGTATCTCAAGATTACATAATATACAATATAAGTTGATTAAGTTATGGTTGGAATAGATTTGTTACCAATTTTCACGTAGCTAAAATGAGAAAAATTATCCAATCTTGTTTTACCCATAACTTCTTCATTTTAAATCCGTTTTGAGTGAATCAAATTGCTATGGTTTCATATTGAACTATATTTTATGAATCTAAACAGAAAAGTATAGGTTTATAGTCGGAAAAATAAGTTACAAGTCGTTTTTGTAAAGGTAGTCATTTTAGTCGAAAGAACGACGTCTAGATGACCATTTTAGAAAACATACTTCCACTTTGAGTTTAACCATAATTTTTGGATATAGTTTCATGTTCATAATAAAAATCATTTTCTCAGAATAACAACTTTTAAATCAAAGTTTATCATAGTTTTTAATTAACTAACCCAAAACAGCCCGCGGTGTTACTACGACGGCGTAAATCCGGTTTTACGGTGTTTTTCGTGTTTCCAGGTTTTAAATCATTAAGTTAGCATATCATATAGATATAGAACATGTGTGTAGTTAATTTTAAAAGTCAAGTTAGAAGGATTAACTTTTGTTTGCGAACAAGTTTAGAATTAACTAAACTATGTTCTAGTGATTACGAGTTTAAACCTTCGAATAAGATAGTTTTATATATATGAATCGAATGATGTTATGAACATCATTACTACCTCAAGTTTAGTAGGTAAACCTACTGGAAGTGACAAGAAATGATCTAGCTTCAAAGGATCTTGGATGGCTTGAAAGTTCTTGAAGTAGGATCATGACACAAAAACAAGTTCAAGTAAGATTTTTACTCGAATTAAGATAGTTTATAGTTATAGAAATTGAATCAAAGTTTGAATATGAATATTACCTTGAATAAGAAAGATAACCTACTGTATATAACGAAGGTTTCTTGATCTTAGATGATTACTTGGAATGGATTAGAAAGCTTGGAAGTAAATTAGTAAACTTGAAGGGATTTTTGAAGTGTTCTTGAAGTGTTCTTCCTATGATGATTATAGCTTGATTCTTGAAGTGATTTTTGATGAAGATGATGATTAACTACTGAAAAAATACGTTCATAATAGTGTGTGTGTGTGTTGAGAGAGAATTAAAAAGAGAATTGGAAGTGAAATGGAGTGAATGATGAGTGGTAATTGGTGAGTGGTGAGTGGGGTTAAAAGGAGTTCTAGTTAGTTGACTAGCTCATGGTAGAAGTTAAAATTGATTAGTCATACATGACATAATCAAGAGTGGAATCCCATGCTAGTTCCTATTGGTATATACTCATAGTAAGTACGTTTTGAAGCTGTGTATAATACGGGTAAGAATACGACTAGAATTCTTGATGAAAGAAAAGAATGGAAAAGTAACTGTAACCATTTTCGTTAAGTATGAGTGTTTTGATATATGTCTTGAAGTCTTCCAAAAGTATTTTAATACATCTAAATACACTACATGTATATACATTTTAACTGAGTCGTTAAGTCATCGTTAGTCGTTACATGTAAGTGTTGTTTTGAAACCTTTAAGTTAACGATCTCAATTAATGTTGTTAACCCATTGTTTATTATATCTAATGAGATGTTAAATTAATATATTATCATGATATTATGATATATTAATATATCTTAATATGATATATATACATTTAAATGTCGTTACAACGATAATCGTTACATATATGTCTCGTTTCGAAATCCTTAAGTTAGTAGTCTTGTTTATATGTATATAACTCATTGTTAATATACTTATGGAGATACTTACTTATCATAATCTCATGTTAACCATATGTATATCCATATATATATCGTCATGTCGTTTTTACAAGTTTTAACGTTCGTGAATCGCCGGTCAACTTGGGTGGTCAATTGTCTATATGAAACATATTTCAATTAATCAAGTCTTAACAAGTTTGATTGCTTAACATGTTGGAAACATTTAATCATGTAAATATCAATCTCAATTAATATATATAAACATGGAAAAGTTCGGGTCACTACAGTACCAACCCGTTAAATAAATTTCGTCCCGAAATTTTAAGTTGTTGAAGGTGTTGACGAATCTTCTGGAAATAGATGAGGGTATTTCTTCTTCATCTGATCTTCACTCTCCCAGGTGAACTCGGGTCCTCTACGAGCATTCCATCGAACCTTAACAATTGGTATCTTGTTTTGCTTAAGTCTTTTAACCTCACGATCCATTATTTCGACGGGTTCTTCGATGAATTGGAGTTTTTCGTTGATTTGGATTTCATCTAACGGAATAGTGAGATCTTCTTTAGCAAAACATTTCTTCAAATTCGAGACATGGAAAGTGTTATGTACAGCCGCGAGTTGTTGAGGTAACTCAAGTCGGTAAGCTACTGGTCCGACACGATCAATAATCTTGAATGGTCCAATATACCTTGGATTTAATTTCCCTCGTTTACCAAATCGAACAACGCCTTTCCAAGGTGCAACTTTAAGCATGACCATCTCTCCAATTTCAAATTCTATATCTTTTCTTTTAATGTCAGCGTAGCTCTTTTGTCGACTTTGGGTGGTTTTCAAACGTTGTTGAATTTGGATGATCTTCACGGTAGTTTCTTGTATAATCTCCGGACCCGTAATCTGTCTATCCCCCACTTCACTCCAACAAATCGGAGACCTGCACTTTCTACCGTAAAGTGCTTCAAACGGCGCCATCTCAATGCTTGAATGGTAGCTGTTGTTGTAGGAAAATTCTGCTAACGGTAGATGTCGATCCCAACTGTTTTTGAAATCAATAACACATGCTCGTAGCATGTCTTCAAGCGTTTGTATCGTCCTTTCGCTCTGCCCATCAGTTTGTGGATGATAGGCAGTACTCATGTCTAGACGAGTTCCTAATGCTTGCTGTAATGTCTGCCAGAATCTTGAAATAAATCTGCCATCCCTATCAGAGATAATAGAGATTGGTATTCCATGTCTGGAGACGACTTCCTTCAAATACAGTCGTGCTAACTTCTCCATCTTGTCATCTTCTCTTATTGGCAGGAAGTGTGCTGATTTGGTGAGACGATCAACTATCACCCAAATAGTATCAAAACCATTTGCAGTCCTTGGCAATTTAGTGATGAAATCCATGGTAATGTTTTCCCATTTCCATTCTGGGATTTCGGGTTGTTGAAGTAGACCTGATGGTTTCTGATGCTCAGCTTTGACCTTAGAACACGTCAAACATTCTCCTACGTATTTAGCAACATCGGCTTTCATACCCAGCCACCAAAAATGTTTCTTGAGATCCTTGTACATCTTCTCCGTTCGAGGATGTATTGAGTATCTGGTTTTATGAGATTCTCTAAGTACCATTTCTCTCATATCTCCAAATTTTGGTACCCAAATCCTTTCAGCCCTATACCAGGTTCCGTCTTCCCGAATATTAAGATGCTGCTCCGATCCTTTGGGTATTTCATCCTTTAAATTTCCTTCTTTTAAAACTCCTTGTTGCGCCTCCTTTATTTGAGTAGTAAGGTTATTATGAATCATTATATTCATAGATTTTACTCGAATGGGTTCTCTGTCCTTCCTGCTCAAGGCATCGGCTACCACATTTGCCTTCCCCGGGTGGTAACAAATCTCAAAGTCGTAATCATTCAACAATTCAATCCACCTACGCTGCCTCATATTCAGTTGTTTCTGATTAAATATGTGTTGAAGACTTTTGTGGTCGGTATATATAATACTTTTGACCCCATATAAGTAGTGCCTCCAAGTCTTTAATGCAAAAACAACCACGCCCAATTCCAAATCATGCGTCGTATAATTTTGCTCGTGAATCTTCAATTTTCTAGACGCATAAGCAATCACCTTCGTTCGTTGCATTAATACACAACCGAGACCTTGCTTTGATGCGTCACAATAAATCATAAAATCATCATTCCCTTCAGGCAATGACAATATAGTTGCCGTAGTTAGCTTTTTCTTCAATAACTGAAACGCTTTCTCTTGTTCATCCTTCCATTCAAATTTCTTCCCTTTATGCGTTAATGCAGTCAAGGGTTTTGCTATTCTGGAAAAGTCTTGGATGAACCTTCTGTAGTAACCAGCTAGTCCTAAAAACTGGCATATGTGTTTCGGAGTTTTCGGGGTTTCCCACTTTTCAACAGTTTCTATCTTTGCCGGATCCACCTTAATACCTTTTTTATTCACTATGTGACCGAAGAATTGAACTTCTTCCAACCAAAATGCACACTTTGAAAATTTAGCGTACAATTCTTCCTTCCTCAATACTTCTAACACCTTTCTCAAATGTTCACCGTGTTCTTGGTCATTCTTTGAGTAAATAAGTATGTCATCAATGAAAACAATGACAAACTTGTCAAGGTATGGTCCACACACTCGGTTCATAAGGTCCATGAACACAGCTGGTGCATTAGTTAAACCAAATGGCATGACCATAAACTCGTAATGACCGTAACGTATTCTGAAAGCAGTCTTTGGAATATCATCTTCTTTCACCCGCATTTGATGATACCCGGAATGTAAGTCAATATTTGAATAAACAGACGAGCCTTGTAGTTGATCAAATAAGTCGTCGATTCTCGGTAGTGGGTAGCGGTTCTTGATGGTAAGTTTGTTCAACTCTCGGTAGTCGATACACAACCTGAATGTACCATCTTTCTTCTTGACAAACAAAACAGGAGCTCCCCACGGTGATGTGCTTGGTCGAATGAAACCACGCTCTAAAAGTTCTTGTAATTGGCTTTGCAGTTCTTTCATCTCGCTGGGTGCGAGTCTGTAAGGAGCACGAGCTATTGGTGCAGCTCCTGGTACAAGATCTATTTGAAATTCAACAGATCGATGTGGGGGTAATCCCGGTAATTCTTTCGGAAATACATCGGGAAATTCTTTTGCAATGGGAACATCATTGATGCTCTTTTCTTCAGTTTGTACTTTCTCGACGTGTGCTAGAACAGCATAGCAACCTTTTCTTATTAGTTTTTGTGCCTTCAAATTACTAATAAGATGTAGCTTCGTGTTGCCCTTTTCTCCGTACACCATTAAGGGTTTTCCTTTTTCTCGTATAATGCGAATTGCATTTTTGTAACAAATGATCTCTGCTTTCACTTCTTTCAACCAGTCCATACCGATTATCACATCAAAACTCCCTAACTCTACTGGTATCAAATCAATCTTAAATGTTTCGCTAACCAGTTTAATTTCTCGATTCCGACATATATTATCTGCTGAAATTAATTTACCATTTGCTAATTCGAGTAAAAATTTACTATCCAAAGGCGTCAATGGACAACTTAATTTAGCACAAAAATCTCTACTCATATAGCTTCTATCCGCACCCGAATCAAATAAAACATAAGCAGATTTATTGTCAATAAGAAACGTACCCGTAACAAGTTCCGGGTCTTCCTGTGCCTCTGCCGCATTAATATTGAAAACTCTTTCGCGGCCTTGTCCATTCGTGTTCTCCTGGTTCGGGCAATTTCTAATAATGTGGCCCGGTTTTCCACATTTATAACAAACTACATTGGCATAACTTGCTCCGACACTACTTGCTCCACCATTACTCGTTCTGACACCATTTGTTCCTTTCGTTCTATTAACCCCTGGTCCGTAGACCTCACACTTCACCGCGCTATGACCATTTCTTTTACACTTGTTGCAAAATTTGGTGCAGAACCCCGAGTGATACTTTTCACACCTTTGGCATAGCTGCTTCTGATTGTTGTTGTTGTTGCAGTTATTATTGTTGTTGGGATGATTGTTGTAGTTGTTGTTGTTGTTGTTGTTGTTGTTGTTGTTGTTGGGCCGTTTGTTGTAGTTGCGATTGATGTTGCGATTGTTGGGATAATTGTTGCGATTATTGTTGTAATTGCTGTTGTTATTGTATTGGTGATTCTTATCACCGTTTTCCTCCCAATTTCTTTTGACTTGCTTCACATTGGCCTCTTCAGCAGTCTGTTCTTTAATTCTTTCTTCAATCTGGTTCACTAGTTTGTGAGCCATTCTACATGCCTGTTGTATGGAGACGGGCTCGTGTGAACTTATATCTTCTTGGACTCTTTCCGGTAATCCTTTCACAAACGCGTCGATCTTCTCTTCCTCATCTTCGAATGCTCCCGGACACAATAGGCACAATTCTGTGAATCGTCTTTCGTACGTGGTAATATCAAATCCTTGGGTTCGTAACCCTCTAAGTTCTGTTTTGAGCTTATTGACCTCGGTTCTGGGACGGTACTTCTCGTTCATCAAGTGCTTGAATGCTGACCACGGTAGTGCGTACGCATCATCTTGTCCCACTTGCTCTAGATAGGTATTCCACCATGTTAACGCAGAACCTGTGAAGGTATGCGTAGCGTACTTCACTTTGTCCTCTTCAGTACACTTACTTATGGCAAACACCGATTCGACCTTCTCGGTCCACCGTTTCAATACGATCGGTCCTTCGGTTCCATCAAATTCTAAAGGTTTGCAGGCAGTGAATTCTTTGTAGGTGCATCCTACACGATTTCCTGTACTGCCAGATCCAAGGTTATTGTTGGTATGTAGCGCAGCCTGTACTGCAGCTATGTTTGAAGCTAGAAAAGTACGGAATTCCTCTTCATTCATATTCACGGTGTGTCTAGTAGTCGGTGCCATTTCCTTCAAAATAGTCAAATGGAACAAGTTAATCATACAGAATATTAAGAGTAGTTAGTAGTATTTCGTAGCATAATATGAACTCATTTATAAAAGCTTTTTCTTCATATTAGCGTTTTATAAGTTTAAATTCGGGTAGTACCTACCCGTTAAGTTCATACTTAGTAGCTAATATACAATTCAACTACTACAATTCTATATGAAAAACTGATTGTAATAATATTTCGCGTTCAAACTTTTATACAATATTTTACAAACTTACAATACCGCTTATTTTACATAAAGCAAGAAATATAGCACACAATAACTTTGATACAAGATAGTTGTGAAGATAATTATAGCTAGTACACAAGTCGTTCAGCAAAGGCAATAAAGACACGTAATTCATACGTCCAGAAACAAGTCATGCATTCTGGTTTTACTGGGACTACTTCCCATCCTTGGTCTTGTGGAACATAACCGTTATGGCCGTTGATAAGACAGCGTGTTGTAACGTCGTCAAAGGGACGCGGGTTACGTAATGACCAACAGTCTCGTAATAACCTAAAAACCTCATTTCTTACCCCAATTACCGACTCCGTCACTTGTGGGAACATTTTGTTTAATAGTTGTAGCCCGATGTTCTTGTTCTCACTTTGGTGAGAAGCGAACATTACTAACCCGTAAGCATAACATGCTTCTTTATGTTGCATGTTAGCCGCTTTTTCTAAATCACGAAGTCCTATATTCGGATATACTGAGTCAAAATAATTTCTTAACCCGTTGCGTAAAATAGCATTTGGGTTCCCCGCAATATATGCGTCAAAGTAAACACATCGTAACTTATGGATTTCCCAATGTGATATCCCCCATCTTTCGAACGAAAGCCTTTTATAAACCAAGGCATTCTTGGAACGTTCTTCGAATATCTTACAAACTGATCTCGCCTTAAATAGTTGTGCCGAGGAATTCTGACCGACTCTAGACAAGATTTCATCAATCATGTCTCCGGGTAGGTCTCTTAAAATATTGGGTTGTCTATCCATTTTGTGTTTTTATACTGTAAAATAGACAAGAGTTAGATTCATATGATGTCTATCCATTTACAAGAGTTATACTGTAAAATATTGATTTCGTTGCGAGGTTTTGACCTCTATATGAGACGTTTTTCAAAGACTGCATTCATTTTTAAAACAAACCATAACCTTTATTTCATAAATAAAGGTTTAAAAAGCTTTACGTAGATTATCAAATAATGATAATCTAAAATATCCTGTTTACACACGACCATTACATAATGGTTTACAATACAAATATGTTACATCGAAATCAGTTTCTTGAATGCAGTTTTTACACAATATCATACAAACATGGACTCCAAATCTTGTCCTTATTTTAGTATGCAACAGCGGAAGCTCTTAATATTCACCTGAGAATAAACATGCTTTAAACGTCAACAAAAATGTTGGTGAGTTATAGGTTTAACCTATATATATCAAATCGTAACAATAGACCACAAGATTTCATATTTCAATATATATCCCATACATAGAGATAAAAATCATTTATATGGTGAACACCTGGTAACCGACATTAACAAGATGCATATATAAGAATATCCCCATCATTCCGGGATCCTCCTTCGGACATGATATAAATTTCGAAGTACTAAAGCATCCGGTACTTTGGATGGGGTTTGTTAGGCCCAATAGATCTATCTTTAGGATTCGCGTTAATTAGGGTGTCTGTTCCCTAATTCTTAGATTACCAGACTTAATAAAAAGGGGCATATTCGATTTCGATAATTCAACCATAGAATGTAGTTTCACGTACTTGTGTCTATTTTGTAAATCATTTATAAAACCTGCATGTATTCTCATCCCAAAAATATTAGATTTTAAAAGTGGGACTATAACTCACTTTCACAGATTTTTACTTCGTCGGGAAGTAAGACTTGGCCACTGATTGATTCACGAACCTATAACAATATATACATATATATCAAAGTATGTTTAAAATATATTTACAACAATTTTAATATATTTTGATGTTTTAAGTTTATTAAGTCAGCTGTCCTCGTTAGTAACCTACAACTAGTTGTCCACAGTTAGATGTACAGAAATAAATCGATAAATATTATCTTGAATCAATCCACGACCCAGTGTATACGTATCTCAGTATTGATCACAACTCAAACTATATATATTTTGGAATCAACCTCAACCCTGTATAGCTAACTCCAACATTCACATATAGAGTGTCTATGGTTGTTCCGAAATATATATAGATGTGTCGACATGATAGGGTGAAACATTGTATACGTGTCTATGGTATCTCAAGATTACATAATATACAATACAAGTTGATTAAGTTATGGTTGGAATAGATTTGTTACCAATTTTCACGTAGCTAAAATGAGAAAAATTATCCAATCTTGTTTTACCCATAACTTCTTCATTTTAAATCCGTTTTGAGTGAATCAAATTGCTATGGTTTCATATTGAACTATATTTTATGAATCTAAACAGAAAAGTATAGGTTTATAGACGGAAAAATAAGTTACAAGTCATTTTTGTAAAGGTAGTCATTTCAGTCGAAAGAACGACGTCTAGATGACCATTTTAGAAAACATACTTCCACTTTGAGTTTAACCATAATTTTTGGATATAGTTTCATGTTCATAATAAAAATCATTTTCTCAGAATAAAAACTTTTAAATCAAAGTTTATCATAGTTTTTAATTAACTAACCCAAAACAGCCCGCGGTGTTACTACGACGGCGTAAATCCGGTTTTACGGTGTTTTTCGTGTTTCCAGGCTTTAAATCATTAAGTTAGAATATCATATAGATATAGAACATGTGTGTAGTTAATTTTAAAAGTCGAGTTAGAAGGATTAACTTTTGTTTGCGAACAAGTTTAGAATTAACTAAACTATGTTCTAGTGATTACGAGTTTAAACCTTCGAATAAGATAGTTTTATATATATGAATCGAATGATGTTATGAACATTATTACTACCTCAAGTTTAGTAGGTAAACCTACTGGGAGTGACAAGAAATGATCTAGTTTCAAAGGATCTTGGATGGCTTGAAAGTTCTTGAAGTAGGATCATGACACAAAAACAAGTTCAAGTAAGATTTTTACTCGAATTAAGATAGTTTATAGTTATAGAAATTGAATCAAAGTTTGAATATGAATATTTCCTTGAATAAGAAAGATAACCTACTGTATATAACAAAGGTTTCTTGATCTTAGATGATTACTTGGAATGGATTAGAAAGCTTGGAAGTAAATTAGTAAACTTGAAGGGATTTTTGAAGTGTTCTTGAAGTGTTCTTCCTATGATGATTATAGCTTGATTCTTGAAGTGATTTTTGATGAAGATGATGATTAACTACTGGAAAAATACGTTCATAATAGTGTGTGTGTGTGTGTGTGTTTAGAGAGAATTAGAAAGAGAATTGGAAGTGAAATGGAGTGAATGATGAGTGGTAATTGGTGAGTGGTGAGTGGGGTTAAAAGGAGTTCTAGTTAGTTGACTAGCTCATGGTAGAAGTTAAAATTGATTAGTCATACATGACATAATCAAGAGTGGAATCCCATGCTAGTTCCTATTGGTATATACTCATAGTAAGTACGTTTTGAAGCTGTGTATAATACGGGTAAGAATACGACTAGAATTCTTGATGAAAGAAAAGAATGGAAAAGTAACTGTAACCATTTTCGTTAAGTATGAGTGTTTTGATATATGTCTTGAAGTCTTCCAAAAGTATTTTAATACATCTAAATACACTACATGTATATACATTTTAACTGAGTCGTTAAGTCATCGTTAGTCGTTACATGTAAGTGTTGTTTTGAAACCTTTAAGTTAACGATCTCAATTAATGTTGTTAACCCATTGTTTATTATATCTAATGAGATGTTAAATTATTATATTATCATGATATTATGATATATTAATATATCTTAATATGATATATATACATTTAAATGTCGTTACAACGATAATCGTTACATATATGTCTCGTTTCGAAATCCTTAAGTTAGTAGTCTTGTTTATATGTATATAACTCATTGTTAATATACTTATGGAGATACTTACTTATCATAATCTCATGTTAACCATATGTATATCCATATATATATCGTCATGTCGTTTTTACAAGTTTTAACGTTCGTGAATCGCCGGTCAACTTGGGTGGTCAATTGTCTATATGAAACATATTTCAATTAATCAAGTCTTAACAAGTTTGATTGCTTAACATGTTGGAAACATTTAATCATGTAAATATCAATCTCAATTAATATATATAAATATGGAAAAGTTTGGGTCACTACACCACCCCCATCCTACCCCCTCACCCTCTATAAATACCAAGCATATCCAATTCATTTCACACTTGCTCTCATTCACAATTTACACACACTTGTTCATTTATTTTCTCTCTAGTCTAAAACTTGTAAGTATTTTGAATTTCTTTTCTTCTTCTTCTTCTCATCATCACGAGTTCATCATCATCATTAGAAGATCTAGCTCTTGAGCTTTTTGATCTTGTTACATCTTGTAGATTTAAACATAGATTTGAATCTTTCAAGAACATGGAAGATTCAAGCTTTCTATCTTTGAATCTTCATCTATTTTGTAGATCCAAGTCTTTTTAGCTTTTAAACTTTTTATTTTGATGAAAACATTCAAACTTGTGTTTGTAGTCTTCATGTAACTTGAAGATCTAGCTTCATGCTTCAAGGATCTTCAAGAACAATCAAGATTCAAGCTTTCTAGCTTTGAATCTTCATACTTTTGTTGTAAAAAAGTTTTCTAACTTATGATCTTGTTATTTTGTTGAAAAGATTCAAACTTGTGTTTGTAGTCTTCATGTAACTTGGAGATCTAAGCTTTATGCTTCAAGATCTTCAAAGACACCAAGGATTCAAGTTTTCTAGCTTTGTAATCTCATAATTTGTGTGAAAAGGATCCAAGCTCTCTAGCTTAGGGTTCCATTACATTGTTTGATCAATTTTGTGTTTATACTTGTTTGGTTTAAATGAAAGTTTGTAGCTTTTTTTGTAGATAGAATTTGTGTTTGTGTTAAGACTAAGAATATGATGTAACCTTGGTTCATCATCCTTCCAACTCTCTTAAGTGAGTTGAATCCTTACTTAGTCTTAATACCTTGTGTGTTGAGGGTTGAATCTTGGTCAAAGTGATGTTACCACATCATTGAGTTGTACACTTGAAGCTACAAGCATCAAGGATGAGAACCATGATGAGCATCAAGCACCAAGAATCCCACCGGAGCACTTGCTTACTGAATTCAGGGTCTGATCAGGCTCCTGGGCTACTCGAAAAGTTGATTTCCAGATATTTCGGTTCGAGTAGATGACTTTTCGTTTAAGACTCGCCTCAATCCGAGATATGGTTTAGGATTTATAGCCTTTTTAAAACCACTACACCCTTGTAATGTTGTGCTGAAATTTCTGACCTACTCGCACTTAAACCTTCGCCACGGTCAAACAAAGACGAGTTTGGTTCTGTAAATTGGTCAGAAACTAGGGGACTCACATACGGATCCATATCCACTGACAACGCGTCTTTTCGATTTACATAGAGGTCGTAGTAGCTGATCAAAATCAGCCTATTGTTTCGATCTCTATACTTGTTAAACGTACTTAGCTTTTACGATGATGAATGATGATGATGATGACACTTAGACTTATTTTATGCACTTTTAAAACTGATGAGGACAACATACCGACCTAGTAACCTTTGATTTAGGTTGAAGACCTTTCGGACCTACTTATTACTTGCACACTTTCGTATCGACTTTTACTGCTTATTCACTGTGAGTTATAGCATCCCTTTTTACTTTTTACTATTTTTGGGATTGAGAATACATGCGCTTTTTATGTTTTACTTACTTGACACGAGTACTTAAACTTTACATATGTGTGGGTTATAAAACGGCATAAACTTTCCCCTTAGCTCGGTAACGTTTAATCATTGGTTTCCTAACCATGAACGCGAATCTTAGATATGGATCCATAGGGCTTGACAACCCCACTCAGGCTAGTCACGCTAGCATTCAACAGGTGTTTAATACTTCGAGGACATACACACTCGCCAGGTGTACTTTTAGGGGGTGATATATTATATTTACGTTAAGTTAGTTACCAAGTGCCCACGGTTAAACATATACTTTTCATACTATTTTTGAAACAAAATCTCGTAGTCTACTTTATATTGTTGTCTATTAAAACTATAGCTCACCAACATTCTTGTTGACGTTTTTAAGGATGTTTTCTCAGGTGCTTAGAGGTTTGATACTTCCGCTGTAGTAGTCACGCTGTTAGACTTGCTGTGTAGACTCCCACTGCTTTTGATTAGAGATGTCTCTGCATGAAACTTTTACCTTGCATTCACAAACTATGTTACTTTTAAATAATGAAGTTGTAATGACCCTTGGGTCCCGTACTTATGTTAATTGCTTCTATTCATAGGAAGCACATTATCTTTTGTAAAACGCTATCTTTTTATGAAGGCAAACTTATTTTAAAACAGCATATAGTTTTTGACCTTGTAATGATCCTGTTGTTGATGATCCGTACACGTTAATTTTGTACGGGGCGTCACATTTGGTATCAGAGCATTGGTTGTAGGGAATTAGGTTGCATTAGTGAGTCTTGACCGAGCCAAGTAGGATTCACTGATAGGACTAATCTATAACTTGCTTGTTTACCTGTTTCTGCAGAACTTGCTGCATGCTACTGCTTACTTTTACTGCTATGAGTTCTTGCTGTATGCTACTGCTTATTCTCGCTACTGCATGCTACTATCTGCTTTCGATTGCATGATACTTTTGTAGGATTTTGTTATTTTTCCATGCTAAGTACTGTTGTAGACGATCTAGGCTGCCGTAGTTACTTTGCCTAATACGTGCTTGCTATATGACTTACGGACATGGAAAAAGTTATTTTTCCTTGTTCAGATGTCAGACTTACCGCCCATTATCATTGACTTGGATAGCGACTCAGATACATCTGCTACCTAGCCTACTATTGTTGCTGACTCACAGATCCCCTCATCGCTACCCTCCGGCGACTCTGGCGATTCGTCCTCTGAGAACAGTAGCCACGCACCTGACCCGATGATCATCTCAGAAGGAGATGTAGATCCAGAGGAGATTCCAGCTCCACCCGGCCCAGGACTCCCGGAGCCACAGCACCATTCCGGTGGTACTGTGATTCCTGGGGGAAATGGGGACGGTCCTTTCCGTAATAAGCATGGACATTGGGCTAGACACCTTGCTGATGGACATGTCGTGCCGATCCCACCTGGCAGATATCGACTTATGACCACCGGACAAGCAGATCATCCCTCAGATGATTCAGATGATTTATCATCCGATGACTCCAGCGAGGAGGATTCCGAGGATGATTCCGAGGGTAATTACGAGGAGGACCCTGAGGAGGAGCCCGTGCAGCCACCCTCTACCCCGCCGAAGAAGCAGTATCGTTTCGATGGTACTGTTATTCCAGGGATTAACGGAGGTAGACCATTCGTGGACGCACGTGGACAGTTGGTTAGGGTTACTGCCCATAAGCGGGTTGTGCCGTATCCCGCTGATCCATTCATGCATAAGGTTGTCCGTTATGCACCATCTACTTCTGGTGCTGCACCATCTGCACCACCAGCGCCACCTGCACCACCTACACCATCTGTACCATCTGCACCGCCTGCCCCACCAGCATCCCCCGTCGTCAAGAAACTGACGAGGGAAGTGCATATCCTCCGTTCTCCGGTAACTGAGCTATAGGAACAGATGTCCCACCTGATGGACATCATTTACCCACCTTCGCCGTAGGACTATTATATTAGGTTTCATTATGTAAACCCTGTTAGTAGTTTCATGTTTTACTCGTGTATTGTACGAACCTTATGCGGATGTATGCAACTTTCTTATTAATGAATAGAACTTAATGTTGTTTAATTTTTGTACGGTGTTTTATTTACACTACTGTATGATGATTTTGTGGTGTATGTATCTAGTTTGCGTTACTTAATTACTATGTGTTGTGTTGATCCCATACGGGTTACCATATGCTATCATATTATTAAATATTGAGTGCTGGATTTTGACTTAAGGTCGAAATTTTGTTCAGAGGAACAATGGCTAAAGGGAGAGTTCCAAGGGAGATGCCCACAGCGGCACATATCGAGGAAATGATTGCTGCTCGAGTAGCCGCAGCAATGGCGGATGCCAATCCCCAAGCTCCACCGGCTAACCAGAACATTCAGAATGGGTGTACATATAAGGAATTTCATAGCTGTAAGCCCCACAATTTCATTGGTACTGAAGGGCCAGTTGGGCTGACAAGATGGTTTGAGAAGTTGGAAGCCGTATTCCGTGTGAGCAACTGCTCAGAAGTGAACAAAACTAAGTACGCCTCCTGTACGATGTCAGACGGCGCCTTAACCTGGTGGAACACACTTGCTCAGGCCAATGGAGTTGACGAGGCTTATGCTACCCCGTAGGAGGAATTTAAAGGGGCTATGATCGAGGTGTACTGCCCCCAGAATGGAGATTCAGAAAATGGAAGCTGAGTTTTGGGAGCTGAAGGTTGTGGGAACTGACCTTGATGTGCCCCACGATGGTTACCCCTGAATTTAAGCGAATGGAACGATACTTGTGGGGACTTCCTAAAACCATTCAGGGAAATATTACCTCTTCGAAACCAGTGGATATCCCGGAAGCTATGCGCATGGCGCACACCCTGATGAACCAGATCACCTGCAAGGAACCAGAGAAAGCGAAATCAGAATCAGGAGCTAGTAATGAGAAGCGTAAGTGGGAAGGCAACAAAGGAAAGGTCTTTGATCAAAACCCAGCTAAGAGGCATGAGAGTTTCAAGGGAAACAATGACTGGAGGAACCCCAACCCGAACCCTAACTCGAACCCTAACTACAAGGGTAGTCTCCCGCAGTGCAAGAGATGCTATAAGCATGACACTGGGTACTACAACTGAAATGTCCCGTTCTTATTGATTAAAAACGTTCCATATTAATTGATTTCGTTGCGAGGTTTTGACCTCTATATGAGACGTTTTTCAAAGACTGCATTAATTTTTAAAACAAACCATAACCTTTATTTCATAGATAAAGGTTTTAAAAAGCTTTACGTAGATTATCAAATAATGATAATCTAAAATATCCTGTTTACACACGACCATTACATAATGGTTTACAATACAAATATGTTACAACAAAATAAGTTTCTTAAATGCAGTTTTTACACAATATCATACAAGCATGGACTCCAAATCTCGTCCTTATTTAAGTATGAGACAACGGAAGCTCTTAATAATCACCTGAGAATAAACATGCTTAAAACGTCAACAAAAATGTTGGTGAGTTATAGGTTTAACCTATATATATCAAATCATAATAATAGACCACAAGATTTCATATTTCAATACACATCCCATACATAGAGATAAAAATCATTCATATGGTGAACACCTGGTAACCGACATTAACAAGATGCATATATAAGAATATCCCCATCATTCCGGGACACCCTTCGGATATGATATAAATTTCGAAGTACTAAAGCATCCGGTACTTTGGATGGGGCTTGTTGGGCCCGATAGATCTATCTTTAGGATTCGCGTCAATTAGGGTGTCTGTTCCCTAATTCTTAGATTACCAGACTTAATAAAAAGGGGCATATTCGATTTCGATAATTCAACCATAGAATGTAGTTTCACGTACTTGTGTCTATTTTGTAAATCATTTATAAAACCTGCATGTATTCTCATCCCAAAAATATTAGATTTTAAAAGTGGGACTATAACTCACTTTCACAGATTTTTACTTCGTCGGGAAGTAAGACTTGGCCACTGGTTGATTCACGAACCTATAACAATATATACATATATATCAAAGTATGTTCAAAATATATTTACAACACTTTTAATATATTTTGATGTTTTAAGTTTATTAAGTCAGCTGTCCTCGTTAGTAACCTACAACTAGTTGTCCACAGTTAGATGTACAGAAATAAATCGATAAATATTATCTTGAATCAATCCACGACCCAGTGTATACGTATCTCAGTATTGATCACAACTCAAACTATATATATTTTGGAATCAACCTCAACCCTGTATAGCTAACTCCAACATTCACATATAGAGTGTCTATGGTTGTTCCGAAATATATATAGACGTGTCGACATGATAGGTTGAAACATTGTATACGTGTCTATGGTATCTCAAGATTACATAATATACAATACAAGTTGATTAAGTTATGGTTGGAATAGATTTGTTACCAATTTTCACGTAGCTAAAATGAGAAAAATTATCCAATCTTGTTTTACCCATAACTTCTTCATTTTAAATCCGTTTTGAGTGAATCAAATTGCTATGGTTTCATATTGAACTCTATTTTATGAATCTAAACAGAAAAAGTATAGGTTTATAGTCGGAAAAATAAGTTACAAGTCGTTTTTGTAAAGGTAGTCATTTCAGTCTAAAGAACGACGTCTAGATGACCATTTTAGAAAACATACTTCCACTTTGAGTTTAACCATAATTTTTGGATATAGTTTCATGTTCATAATAAAAATCATTTTCTCAGAATAACAACTTTTACTTCCACGACGGCGTAAATCCGGTTTTACGGTGTTTTTCGTGTTTCCAGGTTTTAAATCATTAAGTTAGCATATCATACAGATATAGAACATGTGTTTAGTTAATTTTAAAAGTCAAGTTAGAAGGATTAACTTTTGTTTGCGAACAAGTTTAGAATTAACTAAACTATGTTCTAGTGATTACAAGTTTAAACCTTCGAATAAGATAGCTTTATATGTATGAATCGAATGATGTTATGAACATCATTACTACCTTAAGTTCCTTGGATAAACCTACTGGAAAAGAGAAAAATAGATCTAGCTTCAATGGATCCTTGGATGGCTCGAAGTTCTTGAAGCAGAATCATGACACGAAAACAAGTTCAAGTAAGATCATCACTTGAAATAAGATTGTTATAGTTATAGAAATATAACCAAAGTTTGAATATGATTATTACCTTGTATTAGAATGATAACCTACTGTAAGAAACAAAGATTTCTTGAGGTTGGATGATCACCTTACAAGATTGGAAGTGAGCTAGCAAACTTGAAAGTATTCTTGATTTTATGAAACTAGAACTTTTGGAATTTATGAAGAACACTTAGAACTTGAAGATAGAACTTGAGAGAGATCAATTAGATGAAGAAAATTGAAGAATGAAAGTGTTTGTAGGTGTTTTTGGTCGTTGGTGTATGGATTAGATATAAAGGATATGTAATTTTGTTTTCATGTAAATAAGTCATGAATGATTACTCGTATTTTTGTAATTTTATGAGATATTTCATGCTAGTTGCCAAATGATGGTTCCCACATGTGTTAGGTGACTCACATGGGCTGCTAAGAGCTGATCATTGGAGTGTATATACCAATAGTACATACATCTAAAAGCTGTGTATTGTACGAGTACGAATACGGGTGCATACGAGTAGAATTGTTGATGAAACTGAACGAGGATGTAATTGTAAGCATTTTTGTTAAGTAGAAGTATTTTGATAAGTGTCTTGAAGTCTTTCAAAAGTGTATGAATACATATTAAAACACTACATGTATATACATTTTAACTGAGTCGTTAAGTCATCGTTAGTCGTTACATGTAAATGTTGTTTTGAAACCTTTAGGTTAACGATCTTGTTAAATGTTGTTAACCCAATGTTTATAATATCAAAAGAGATTTTAAATTATTATATTATCATGATATTATGATGTACGAATATCTCTTAATATGATATATATATATTAAATGTCGTTACAACGATAATCGTTACATATATGTCTCGTTTCAAAATCATTAAATTAGTAGTCTTGTTTTTACATATGTAGTTCATTGTTAATATACTTAATGATATGTTTACTTATCATAATATCATGTTAACTATATATATAACCATATATATGTCATCATATAGTTTTTACAAGTTTTAACGTTCGTGAATCACCGGTCAACTTGGGCGGTCAATTGTCTATATGAAACCTATTTCAATTAATCAAGTCTTAACAAGTTTGATTGCTTAACATGTTGGAAACATTTAATCATGTAAATATCAATCTCAATTAATATATATATAAACATGGAAAATTTCGGGTCACTACAGTACCTACCCGTTAAATAAATTTCGTCCCGAAATTTTAAGCTGTTGAAGGTGTTGACGAATCTTCTGGAAATAGATGCGGGTATTTCTTCTTCATCTGATCTTCATGCTCCCAGGTGAACTCGGGTCCTCTACGAGCATTCCATCGAACCTTAACAATTGGTATCTTGTTTTGCTTAAGTCTTTTAACCTCACGATCCATTATTTCGACGGGTTCTTCGATGAATTGAAGTTTTTCGTTGATTTGGATTTCATCTAACGGAATAGTGAGATCTTCTTTAGCAAAACATTTCTTCAAATTCGAGACGTGGAAAGTGTTATGTACAGCCGCGAGTTGTTGAGGTAACTCAAGTCGGTAAGCTACTGGTCCGACACGATCAATAATCTTGAATGGTCCAATATACCTTGGATTTAATTTCCCTTGTTTACCAAATCGAACAACGCCTTTCCAAGGTGCAACATTAAGCATGACCATCTCTCCAATTTCAAATTCTATATCTTTTCTTTTAATGTCAGCGTAGCTCTTTTGTCGACTTTGGGCGGTTTTCAACCGTTGTTGAATTTGGATGATCTTCTCGGTAGTCGATACACAACCTGAATGTACCATCTTTCTTCTTGACAAACAAAACAGGAGCTCCCCACGGTGATGTGCTTGGTCGAATGAAACCACGCTCTAAAAGTTCTTGTAATTGGCTTTGCAGTTCTTTCATTTCGCTGGGTGCGAGTCTGTAAAGAGCACGAGCTATTGGTGCAGCTCCTGGTACAAGATCTATTTGAAATTCAACGGATCGATGTGGGGTAATCCCGGTAATTCTTTCGGAAATACATCGGGAAATTCTTTTGTGACGGGAACATCATTGATGCTCTTTTCTTCAGTTTGTACTTTCTCAACGTGTGCTAGAACAGCATAGCAACCTTTTCTTATTAGTTTTTGTGCCTTCAAATTACTAATAAGATGTAGCTTCGTGTTGCCCTTTTCTCCGTACACCATTAAGGGTTTTCCTTTTTCTCGTATAATGCGAATTGCATTTTTGTAACAAACGATCTCTGCTTTCACTTCTTTTAACCAGTCCATACCGATTATCACATCAAAACTCCCTAACTCTACTGGTATCAAATCAATCTTAAATGTTTCGCTAACCAGTTTAATTTCTCGATTCCGACATATATTATCTGCTGAAATTAATTTACCATTTGCTAATTCGAGTAAAAATTTACTATCCAAAGGCGTCAATGGACAACTTAATTTAGCACAAAAATCTCTACTCATATAGCTTCTATCCGCACCCGAATCAAATAAAACGTAAGCAGATTCATTGTCAATAAGAAACGTACCCGTAACAAGCTCCGGGTCTTCCTGTGCCTCTGCCGCATTAATATTGAAAACTCTTCCGCGGCCTTGTCCATTCGTGTTCTCCTGGTTCGGGAAATTTCTAATAATGTGGCCCGGTTTTCCACATTTATAACAAACTACATTGGCATAACTTGCTCCGACACTACTTGCTCCGCTATTACTCGTTCCGACACCATTTGTTCCTTTCGTTCTATTAACCCCTGGTCCGTAAACCTCACACTTCGCCGCGCTATGACCATTTCTTTTACACTTGTTGCAAAATTTGGTGCAGAACCCCGAGTGATACTTTTCACACCTTTGGCATAGCTGCTTCTGATTGTTGTTGTTGTTGCGGTTATTATTGTTGTTGGGATGATTGTTGTAGTTGCTGTTGTTGTTGTTGTTGTTGGGCCGTTTGTTGTAGTTGCGATTGATGTTGCGATTGTTGGGATAATTGTTGCGATTATTGTTGTAATTGCTGTTGTTGTTGTATTGGTGATTCTTATCACCGTTTTCCTCCCACTTTCTTTTGACTTGCTTCACATTGGCCTCTTCAGCAGTCTGTTCTTTAATTCTTTCTTCAATCTGGTTCACTAGTTTGTGAGCCATTCTACATGCCTGTTGTATGGAGGCGGGCTCATGTGAACTTATATCTTCTTGGATTCTTTCCGGTAATCCTTTCACAAACGCGTCGATCTTCTCTTCCTCGTCTTCGAATGCTCCCGGACATAATAGGCACAATTCTGTGAATCGTCTTTCGTACGTGGTAATATCAAATCCTTGGGTTCGTAACCCTCTAAGTTCTGTCTTAAGCTTATTGACCTCGGTTCTGGGACGGTACTTCTCGTTCATCAAGTGCTTGAATGTTGACCACGGTAGTGCGTACGCATCGTCTTGTCCCACTTGCTCTAGATAGGTATTCCACCATGTTAACGCAGAACCTGTGAAGGTATGCGTAGCGTACTTCACTTTGTCCTCTTCAGTACACTTACTTATGGCAAACACCGATTCGACCTTCTCGGTCCACCGTTTCAATCCGATCGGTCCTTCGGTTCCATCAAATTCCAAAGGTTTGCAGGTAGTGAATTCTTTGTAGGTGCATCCTACACGATTTCCTGTACTGCTAGATCCAAGGTTATTGTTGGTATGTAGCGCAGCCTGTACTGCGGCTATGTTTGAAGCTAAAAAAGTACGGAATTCCTCTTCATTCATATTCACGGTGTGTCGAGTAGTCGGTGCCATTTCCTTCAAAATAGTCAAATCGTAACAAGTTAATCATACAGAATATTAAGAGTAGTTAATAGTATTTCGTAGCATAATATGAACTCATTTATAAAAACTTTTTCTTCATATTAGCGTTTTATAAGTTTAAATTCGGGTAGTACCTACCCGTTAAGTTCATACTTAGTAGCTAATATACAATTCAACTACTACAATTCTATATGAAAAACTGATTATAATAATATTTCGCGTTCAAACTTTTACACAATATTTTACAAACTTACAATACCGCTTATTTTACATATAGCATGAAATATAGCACACAATAAATTTGATACACGATGGTTGTGAAGATAATTCTAGCTAGTACACAAGTCGTTCAGCAAAGGCAATAAAGACACGTAATTCATACGTCCAGAAACAAGTCATGCATTCTGGTTTTACTAGGATTACTTCCCATCCTTGGTCTTGTGGAACATAACCGTTATGGCCATTGATAAGACAGCGTGTTGTAACGTCGTCAAAGGGACGAGGGTTACGTAATGTCCAACAGTCCCGTAACAATCTAAAAACCCCATTTCTTACCCCAATTACCGACTCTGTCACTTGTGGGAACGTTTTGTTTAATAGTTGTAGCCCGATGTTCTTGTTCTCACTTTGGTGAGAAGCTAACATTACTAATCCGTAAGCATAACATGCTTCTTTATGTTGCATGTTAGCCGTTTTTTTCTAAATCACGAAGTCCAATATTCGGATATATTGAGTCAAAATAATTTCTTAACCCATTGCGTAAAATAGCATTTTGGTTCCCCGCAATATATGCGTCAAAGTAAACACATCGTAACTTATGGATTTCCCAATGTGATATCCCCCATCTTTCGAACGAAAGCCTTTTATAAACCAAGGCATTCTTGGAACGTTCTTCGAATGTCTTACAAACTGATCTCGCCTTAAATAGTTGTGCCGAAGAATTCTGACCGACTCTAGACAAGATTTCATCAATCATGTCTCCGGGTAGGTCTCTTAAAATATTGGGTTGTCTATCCATTTTGTGTTTTTATACTGTAAAATAGACAAGAGTTAGATTCGTAAAAAAAAAAAATACTTATTAATACAAGAAATTTTTACATATATCATAAAGCATAAGCACACTATATTACATATATTACACCACACGAATACAACTATCTTATTCCGACTCGCTTGTTTCTTCTTCTTCGGTTTTGGTTCGTTTTGCCAAGTTTCTAGGGATATATGATGTTCCCCTAATACTAACTGTCATTTTCCACAACGGTTTAGAAAAACCTGGTGGTTTAGAGGTTCCCGGGTCATTGTTACAACTTAAGGACTTCGGGGGTTGACGATACATATAAAGTTCATCGGGGTTGGAATTAGATTTCTCTATTTTTATGCCCTTTCCTTTATTATTTTCTTTTGCCTTTTTAAATTCAGTTGGGGTAATTTCTATAACATCATCGGAATTCTCGTCGGAATCCGATTCATCGGAGAATTGGTAATCCTCCCAATATTTTGCTTCCTTGGCGGAAACACCATTGACCATAATTAACCTTGGTCGGTTGGTTGAGGATTTTCTTTTACTTAACCGTTTTATTATTTCCCCCACCGGTTCTACTTCTTCATCCGGTTCCGATTCTTCTTCCGGTTCCGATTCTTCTTCCGGTTCTGACTCTTCTTCCGGTTCCGACTCTTCTTCCGGTTCCTCTTCGGGAACTTGTGAATCAGTCCACGAATCATTCCAATTTACATTTGACTCTTCATTATTATTAGGTGAGTCAATGGGACTTGTTCTAGAGGTAGACATCTATCACATAATATCAAACGCGTTAAGAGATTAATATATCACATAATATTCACATGTTAAAAATATATAGTTTCCAACAAAATTTGTTAAGCAATCATTTTTCAAGTAAACACGGTCGAAGTCCAGACTCACTAATGCATCCTAACAAACTCGATAAGACACACTAATGCAAAATTCTGGTTCTCTAAGACCAACGCTCGGATACCAACTGAAATGTCCCGTTCTTATTGATTAAAAACGTTCCATATTAATTGATTTCGTTGCGAGGTTTTGACCTCTATATGAGACGTTTTTCAAAGACTCATTCATTTTTAAAACAAACCATAACCTTTATTTCATAGATAAAGGTTTTAAAAAGCTTTACGTAGATTATCAAATAATGATAATCTAAAATATCCTGTTTACACACGATCATTACATAATGGTTTACAATACAAATATGTTACAACAAAATAAGTTTCTTAAATGCAGTTTTTACACAATATCATACAAGCATGGACTCCAAATCTCGTCCTTATTTAAGTATGAGACAGCGGAAGCTCTTAATAATCACCTGAGAATAAACATGCTTAAAACATCAACAAAAATGTTGGTGAGTTATAGGTTTAACCTATATATATCAAATCATAATAATAGACCACAAGATTTCATATTTCAATACACATCCCATACATAGAGATAAAAATCATTCATATGGTGAACACCTGGTAACCGACATTAACAAGATGCATATATAAGAATATCCCCATCATTCCGGAACACCCTTCGGATATGATATAAATTTCGAAGTACTAAAGCATCCGGTACTTTGGATGGGGCTTGTTGGGCCCGATAGATCTATCTTTAGGATTCACGTCAATTAGGGTGTCTGTTCCCTAATTCTTAGATTACCAGACTTAATAAAAAGGGGCATATTCGATTTCGATAATTCAACCATAGAATGTAGTTTCACGTACTTGTGTCTATTTTGTAAATCATTTATAAAACCTGCATGTATTCTCATCCCAAAAATATTAGATTTTAAAAGTGGGACTATAACTCACTTTCACAGATTTTTACTTCGTCGGGAAGTAAGACTTGGCCACTGGTTGATTCACGAACCTATAACAATATATACATATATATCAAAGTATGTTCAAAATATATTTACAACACTTTTAATATATTTTGATGTTTTAAGTTTATTAAGTCAGCTGTCCTCGTTAGTAACCTACAACTAGTTGTCCACAGTTAGATGTACAGAAATAAATCGATAAATATTATCTTGAATCAATCCACGACCCAGTGTATACGTATCTCAGTATTGATCACAACTCAAACTATATATATTTTGGAATCAACCTCAACCCTGTATAGCTAACTCCAACATTCACATATAGAGTGTCTATGGTTGTTCCGAAATATATATAGATGTGTCGACATGATAGGTCGAAACATTGTATACGTGTCTATGGTATCTCAAGATTACATAATATACAATACAAGTTGATTAAGTTATGGTTGGAATAGATTTGTTACCAATTTTCACGTAGCTAAAATGAGAAAAATTATCCAATCTTGTTTTACCCATAACTTCTTCATTTTAAATCCGTTTTGAGTGAATCAAATTGCTATGGTTTCATATTGAACTCTATTTTATGAATCTAAACAGAAAAAGTATAGGTTTATAGTTGGAAAAATAAGTTACAAGTCGTTTTTGTAAAGGTAGTCATTTCAGTCGAAAGAACGACGTCTAGATGACCATTTTAGAAAACATACTTCCACTTTGAGTTTAACCATAATTTTTGGATATAGTTTCATGTTCATAATAAAAATCATTTTCTCAGAATAACAACTTTTAAATCAAATTTTATCATAGTTTTTAATTAACTAACCCAAAACAGCCCACGGTGTTACTACGACGGCGTAAATCAGGTTTTAAGGTGTTTTTCGTGTTTCCAGGTTTTAAATCATTAAGTTAGCATATCATACAGATATAGAACATGTGTTTAGTTGATTTTAAAAGTCAAGTTAGAAGGATTAACTTTTGTTTGCGAACAAGTTTAGAATTAACTAAACTATGTTCTAGTGATTACAAGTTTAAACCTTCGAATAAGATAGCTTTATATGTATGAATCGAATGATGTTATGAATATCATTACTACCTTAAGTTCCTTGGATAAACCTACTGGAAAAGAGAAAAATAGATCTAGCTTCAATGGATCCATGGATGGCTCGAAGTTCTTGAAGCAGAATCATGACACGAAAACAAGTTCAAGTAAGATCATTACTTGAAATAAGATTGTTATAGTTATAGAAATTGAACCAAAGTTTGAATATGATTATTACCTTGTATTAGAATGATAACCTACTGTAAGAAACAAAGATTTCTTGAGGTTGGATGATCACCTTACAAGATTGGAAGTGAGCTAGCAAACTTGAAAGTATTCTTGATTTTATGAAACTAGAACTTTTGGAATTTATGAAGAACACTTAGAACTTGAAGATAGAACTTGAGAGAGATCAATTAGATGAAGAAAATTGAAGAATGAAAGTGTTTGTAGGTGTTTTTGGTCGTTGGTGTATGGATTAGATATAAAGGATATGTAATTTTGTTTTCATGTAAATAAGTCATGAATGATTACTCATATTTTTGTAATTTTATGAGATATTTCATGCTAGTTGCCAAATGATGGTTCCCACATGTGTTAGGTGACTCACATGGGCTGCTAAGAGCTGATCATTGGAGTGTATATACCAATAGTACATACATCTAAAAGCTGTGTATTGTACGAGTACGAATACGGGTGCATACGAGTAGAATTGTTGATGAAACTGAACGAGGATGTAATTGTAAGCATTTTTGTTAAGTAGAAGTATTTTGATAAGTGTCTTGAAGTCTTTCAAAAGTGTATGAATACATATTAAAACACTACATGTATATACATTTTAACTGAGTCGTTAAGTCATCGTTAGTCGTTACATGTAAATGTTGTTTTGAAACCTTTAGGTTAACGATCTTGTTAAATGTTGTTAACCCAATGTTTATAATATCAAAAGAGATTTTAAATTATTATATTATCATGATATTATGATGTACGAATATCTCTTAATATGATATATATACATTAAATGTCGTTACAACGATAATCGTTACATATATGTCTCGTTTCAAAATCATTAAGTTAGTAGTCTTGTTTTTACATATGTAGTTCATTGTTAATATACTTAATGATATGTTTACTTATCATAATATCATGTTAACTATATATATAACCATATATATGTCATCATATAGTTTTTACAAGTTTTAACGTTCGTGAATCACCGGTAAACTTGGGTGGTCAATTGTCTATATGAAACCTATTTCAATTAATCAAGTCTTAACAAGTTTGATTGCTTAACATGTTGGAAACATTTAATCATGTAAATATCAATCTCAATTAATATATATAAACATGGAAAATTTCGGGTCACTACAACAACGTGGTATGTGAAAAGTGCAAGAGGATTGGGCACATTGGCAAAGATTGCAAGATCACCACCCCAGCTGTGAAGATGAACCCTACTGGACCAAGGAAGTGTTTTGAATGCGGTCAGTAGGGCCACTTCAAGAATGAATGTCCAAACAAGAAGAAGGATGGCGGGCCAGCGCGTGGAAGAGTTTTCAACCTGAACGCTAAGGATGCTCGTGAGGATCCTGACTTGGTCACAAGTACATTCATTGTCAATAATCTACTTGCTTCTATCTTATTTGATACCGGTGCCGATAGGAGTTATGTATGTAGACACTTTTTCTCTAAGATAGAATGGTCGTTAGTACCTTAGACGAGAGTATTCTTGTCGAAGTATCCAATGGGAAACTTGAGAAAGTTGACCAGATTGGCCGAGGAGGTATTATTAACTTAGCTGGAGTGGATTTCAAGATTCATTTGATACCCATCAAGCTGGGAAGCTTTGATGTGATAGTTGGTATGGATTGGTTGTCTAAGGTAAGAGCCGAAGTTATCTGTAGAGAGAAGATTCTTCGGATACCTCGCGAAGATGGAGAGCCGCTGATTGTTTACGGAGAGAGATGTAGTCCGAAGTTGAACCTTATTAGTTGCTTGAAGGCACAAAAGGTTATGAAGAAGGGCCATTTTGCTATCCTAGTGCATTTGAAGAAGCTAGAAGCTGAGGAGAAGAGTGTGGATAATGTACGAATTGTGAATGAATTTCCCGACGTCTTTTCCAGAGGAGTTACCTGGATTACCGCCACCAAGAGCAGTGGAATTCCAGATCGATTTAGTGCCAGGATCTGCACCTGTAGCTCGCGCACCTTATCGACTAGCACCTTCCGAATTGCTAGAGTTGCAGAGTCAACTGCAGGAATTTCTCGACCGAGGGTTTATCCAACTGAGCTCGTCGCCTTGGGGCGCACCTGTTTTATTCTTGAAGAAGAAGGACGGATCATTCCGCATGTGTATCGATTATCGTGAGCTGAATAAGTTGACGATTAAGAATCGGTATCCCCTTCCTAGAATCAACGATCTTTTCGATCAGCTGCAAGGATCTAGCGTTTATTCCAAGATCAATTTGCGATACGGTTATCACCAGTTGAGGGTGAAGGATAGCGATGTGATGAAGACTGCGTTCAGAACCTGTTATGGTTATTATGAGTTTCTTGTGATGCCATTCAGTTTAACCAACGCACCTGCCGTGTTTATGGATCTCATGAAGCGAGTATGCAAGCCATATCTGGACAAGTTTTTTATCGTCTTCATAGATGATATCCTCATCTATTCCTGAAGTGAAGCAGAACACGAGCAACATCTTCGACTAGTGTTGGAACTCTTAAGACAAGAGCAACTTTATGCCAAATTCTCCAAGTGTGAGTTTTGGTTGAAGGAAGTCCAATTTCTGGGTCATATTGTGAGCGATCAGGGTATCAAAGTTGATCCTGCGAAGATCGAAGCTATCAGCAAGTGGGAAACCCTCACTACTCCGACTCATATCCGCCAATTTCTAGGTCTCGCCGATTATTACCGAAGGTTCATTGAAGGTTTTTCGTTGATTGCGCGACCCTTGATTGCGTTAACTCATAAAGGCAAGAAGTTCGTTTGGGAAGCCGAGCAAGAGTCGGCATTTCAAACTTTGAAACAGAAATTGACCACTGCACCTATGCTATCTCTTTCCGAAGGCAGTGATGACTTCGTTGTGTATTGCGATGCCTCCCGACAAGGTTTTGCAACGGAAGAAGGTTATTGCTTACGCCTCCCGATAACTAAAGGTCCACAAGCAGAACTATACAACGCACGATCTCGAGCTTGGAGCTGTTGTCTTTACGCTCAAACTGTGGAGACATTACCTCTATGGAACAAAGAGCACTATCTTCACCTACCACAAAAGCCTCAAACACATCTTTGACCAGAAATTGCTGAATATGAGACAGCGTCTTGGGATCGAGACGTTGAACGACTATGATTGTGAACTCCGTTACCATCCTGGCAAGGCAAATGTTTTGGCCGACGCCTTGAGCCGAAAGGAGAGAACGGTACCTCTTCGTGTCCGTGCCTTGAACATCACCATTCATTCGAACCTCAGTAGCTAGATCCACGTAGCTCAAGAAGAGGCTCTCAAGGAAGAGAATATTCCTCAAGAGCACTTGAACATTCTCATTTCTCGATTTGAGGTCAAGGAGATTGGACTCCGATACTTTGTTGGGAGAATATAGGTGCCTAGTTATGGAGATCTAGGGAGCCTTATTCTAGACGAAGCCCATAAGTCAAGGTATTCGATTCATCCAGGAGCTGGTAAGATGTACCACGACCTCAAGGTTCAGTATTGGTGGCCAAACCTGAAGAGGGATGTTGTAACGTATGTTGGGAAGTGTTTGACTTGTTCGAAGGTTAAGGCCGAACTTCAGAGACCATCTGGATTACTTCAGCAACCAGAAATCTAGCAATGGAAGTGGGAAAGGATAACAATGGACTTCATCATAAAACTACCAAAGACGGTGGGGGGATACGATACCATCTGGGTTATCATTGACCGCCTTACCAAATCCGCACACTTCTTAGCCATGAAGGAAACTGATACGATGGAGAGACTGGCGCAGCTATACATAAAGAAAGTTGTATCTCGCCACGGTGTACCCTTATCGATTATCTCAGATCCCGATACCCGTTTCGCTTCCATATTTTGGCGTTCTTTGCAAGAAGCCTTGGGGACTCGTCTCGACATGAGCACTGCGTATCACCCGCAAACCGACGGACATAGCGAGCGAACGATTCAAACCTTGGAAGACATGTTGCGTGCCTGTGTTATTGATTTCGGAAAAGCTTGGGATAAGCATTTGTTGTTAGCCGAATTCTCTTATAACAACAGTTATCATTCGAGCATTAATGCCGCACCTTTGGAAGTGTTGTATGGCCGCAAATGCTGTTCTCCGATTTGTTGGGCCGAAGTAGGTGAGAAGCAAATCACCGGACCCGAACTCGTCCATGAAACAACCGAGAAGATTGTCCAAATTCAAGCAAGACCCAAGACTGCCCGTGATCGTCAAAAGAGCTATGCTAACCTGAAGCGTGGAGAACGTGAATTTCAAATCGGTGATCGCGTTATGTTGAAAGTCGTACCTTGGAAAGGTGTAATCCATTTTGGAAAGCGTGAGAAGCTCAATCCGCAATATATTGGTCCATTTGAAGTCTTGGAGCGTGTTGGACCCGTTACTTACCGTTTGGATCTTTCGACTCAATTGCGTACTGTTCACCCCACCTTCCACGTGTCGAATCTGAAGAAATGTCTCGCTGAACCAGAACCTGTCATACCTCTCGAGGAGCTTACGATTGATGACAAACTCCACTTCGTGGAAGAACCTGTTGAAATCATGGACCGTGAGGTTCAAACGTTGAAGCGCAATAAGATTCCGATCGTCCGAGTCTGATGGAATGCCAAACGAGGACCTGAGCTTACCTGGGAACGAGAGGATCAAATGATGCAGAAGTATCCTCACCTTTTCCCGACTCCATCAACTACCTCAGCTTAAATTTCGGGACGAAATTTTCTTTAACAGGTGGGTAATGTAACGACCCGACTTTTTCGACTTGCTTTTGTGCTTTGTGCTTTCCCGTAACTGCGTATTTATGCGTACTGAGATAGATTATATTATGTGATCACTAATTATGTTAATTACATTCGTTAATGCCTTACAACGTGTTTTTAAGTACTAGGTTACTTAACATGATCCTTTATTGCTTTTACGACCGTTAGTGTCACTTAACATTTTGAACGAGCTATGTTTGTCGGTGCACGTTTAACTTTGGTCATAATCGGAATATTATGACTACGAAATACTAATTGTTATTTTATAATAATAATTACTTGGGTTTTTGGATGCTTAATTACATTTAGTAATTTACTAGAACACACTAGTTAGTCTTGTTGGACTTTCTACCTTGTTGGACTTAAGCCCACCCTACTCTAGTTAGTGGACTATTTAATTAGCCCAATTATAAGTGACTAGTGACCCATTAATATGTAAGACAAATGCCCAATTATTAGAGGGAACATACTAGCATTTTTATTAAGCATTATCCTTAATGTTGCATGAGATCCTAACATAAGCACCAACTTTAGACAACCACTAACCAAAAAGAAAAAAGGTGTCCCCCATGATCCCCACCACCACCTACGGCCTCTACCCCCATCTCACACCCTCACCCTCTATAAATACCAAGCATATCCCATTCATTTCACACTTGCTCTCATTCACAATTTACACACACTTGTTCATTTATTTTCTCTCTAGTCTAAAACTTGTAAGTATTTTGAATTTATTTTCTTCTTCTTCTTCTCATCATCATCATTAGAAGATCAAGCTCTTTAGCTTTTTGATCTTGTTACATCTTGTAGATTCAAACATAGATTTGAATCTTTCAAGAACATGAAAGATTCAAGCTTTCTAGCTTTGAATCTTCATCTATTTTGTAGATCCAAGTCTTTTTAGCTTTTAAACTTTGTATTTTGATGAAAAGATTCAAACTTGTGTTTGTAGTCTTCATGTAACTTGAAGATCTAGCTTCATGTTTCAAGGATCTTCAAGAACAATCAAGATTCAAGCTTTCTAGCTTTGAATCTTCATACTTTTGTTGAAAACATGTTTTCTAACTTATGATCTTGTTATTTTGTTGAAAAGATTCGAACTTGTGTTTGTAGTCTTCATGTAACTTGAAGATCTAAGCTTTATGCTTCAAGATCTTCAAAGACACCAAGGATTCAAGCTTTGTAACTTTGTAATCTCATAATTTGTGTGAAAAGGATCCAAGCTCTCTAGCTTAGGGTCCCATTACTTTGTTTGATCAATTTTATGTTTATACTTGTTTGGTTTAAATGAAAGTTTGTAGCTTTTGTTGTAGATAGAATTTGTGTTTGTGTTAAGACTAAGAATATGATGTAACCTTGGTTCATCATCCTTCTAACTCTCTAAAGTGAGTTGAATCCTTACTTAGTCTTAATACCTTGTGTGTTGAGGGTTTAATCTTGGTCAAAGTGATGCTACCACATCATTGAGTTGTACACTTGAAGCTACAAGCATCAAGGATGAGAACCATGATGAGCATCAAGCACCAAGAATCCCACCGGAGCACTTGCTTACTGATTTCAGGGTCTTATCAGGCTCCTGGGCTACTGGAAACGTTGATTTCCAGATAGTTCGGTTGAGTAGATGACTTTTCGTTTAAGACTCGCCTCAATCCGAGATACGGTTTAGGATTTATAGCCTTTTTAAAACCACTACACCCTTGTAACGTTGTGCTGAAATTTCTGACCTACTCGCACTTAAACCGTCACCACGGTCAAACGAAGATGAGTTTGGTTCTGGAAATTGGTCAGCAACTAGGGGACTCACATACGGAGCCATAGCCACTGACAACAAGTCTTTTTGATTTACATAGAGGTCGTAGCAGCTGATCAAAATCAGCCTATTGTTTCGATCTCTATACTTGTTAAACTTACTTAGCTTTTACGATGATGAATGATGATGATGATGACACTTGGACTTATTTTATGCACTTTTAAAACTTATGAGGACAACATACCGACCTAGTAACCTTTGACTTAGGTTTACGACCTTTCAGACCGACTTACTACTTGCACACTTTCGTATTAACTTTTACTGCTTATTCACTGTGAGTTATAGCATCCCTTTTTACTTTTTACTATTTTTGGGACTGAGAATACATGATCTTTTTATGTTTTACTTACTTGACACGAGTACTTAAACTTTACATATGTGTGGGTTATAAAACGGCATAAACTTTCCCCTTAGCTCGGTAACGTTTAATCATTGGTTTCCTAACCATGAACGCGAATCCTAGATATGGATCCATAGGGCTTGACATCCCCACTAGGGCTAGTCGCGCTAGCATTCAACGGGTGTTTAATACTTCGAGGACATAAGCACTCACCAGGTGTACTTTTAGGGGTGGATATATTGTATTTACGTTAAGTTAGTTACCAAGTGCCCACGGTTAAACATATACTTTTCATACTGTTTTTGAAATGAAATCTCGTAGTCTACTTTATTATTATTGTCTATTAAAACTATAGCTCACCAACATTCGTATTGACGTTTTTAAGTATGTTTTCTCAGGTGCTTAGAGGTTTTATGCTTCCGCTGTAGTAGTCACGCTGTTAGACTTGCTGTGTAGACTCCCGCTGCTTTTGATTAGAGATGTCTCTGCATGAAACTTTTATCTTGCATTCACAAACTATGTTACTTTTAAATAATGAAGTTGTAATGACCCTTGGGTCCCGTACTTATGTTAATTGCTTCTATTCATAGGAAGCACATTATCTTTTGTAAAACGCTATCTTTTTATGAATGCAAACTTATTTTAAAACAACATATAGTGTTTGACCTTGTAATGATCATGTTGTTGATGATCCATACACGATAATTTTGTACGGGGCGTCACATTTGGTATCAGAGCATTGGTTGTAGGGAATTAGGTTGCATTAGCGAGTCTTGACCGAGCCAAGTAGGATTCACTGATAGGACTAATCTATAACTTGCTTGTTTACCTGTTTCTGCGGAACTTGCTGCATGCTACTGCTTACTTTTACTGCTATGAGTTCTTGCTGTATGCTACTACTTATTCTCGCTACTGCATGCTACTATCTGCTTTCGATTGCATGATACTTTTGTAAGATTTTGTTATTTTTCCATGCTAAGTACTGTTGTAGACGATCTAGGCTGCTGTAGTCACTTTGCCTATTAGGTGCTTGCTATATGACTTACTGACATGGAAAAAGTTATTTTTCCTTGCACAGATGTCGGACTTACCGCCCATTATCATTGACTTGGAGAGCGACTCAGATTCATCTGCTACCTCGCCTACTATTATTGCTGACTCACAGATCCCCTCATCGCTACCCTCCGGCGACTCTGGAAATTTGTCCTCTGGGAACAGTAGCCACGCACCTGACCCGATGATCATCTCAAAAGTAGACGAGGATCCAGAGGAGATTCCAGCTCCACCCGGCCCAGGACTCCCAGAGCTACAATGCCATTCTGGTGGTACTGTGATTCCTGGGGGAAATGGGGACGGTCATTTCCGTAATGAGCATGGACATTGGGCTAGACGCCTTGCTGATGGACGTGTCGTATGTAGTGACCCGAACTTTTCCATGTTTATATATATTAATTGAGATTGATATTTACATGATTAAATGTTTCCAACATGTTAAGCAATCAAACTTGTTAAGACTTGATTAATTGAAATATGTTTCATATAGACAATTGACCACCCAAGTTGACCGGTGATTCACGAACGTTAAAACTTGTAAAAACTATATGATGACATATATATGGATATATATATAGTTAACATGATACTATGATAAGTAAACATATCATTAAGTATATTAACAATGAACTACATATGTAAAAACAAGACTACTAACTTAATGATTTTTAAACGAGACATATATGTAACGATTATCGTTGTAAAGACATTTAATGTATATATATCATATTAAGAGATATTCATACATGATAATATCATGATAATATAATAATTTAAAATCTCATTTGATATTATAAACATTGGGTTAACAACATTTAACAAGATCGTTAACCTAAAGGTTTCAAAACAACACTTACATGTAACGACTAACGATGACTTAACGACTCAGTTAAAATGTATATACATGTAGTGTTTTAATATGTATTTATACACTTTTGAAAGACTTCAATACACTTATCAAAATACTTCTACTTAACAAAAATGCTTACAATTACATCCTCGTTCAGTTTCATCAACAATTCTACTCGTATGCACCCGTATTCGTACTCGTACAATACACAGCTTTTAGATGTATGTACTATTGGTATATACACTCCAATGATCAGCTCTTAGCAGCCCATGTGAGTCACCTAACACATGTGGGAACCATCATTTGGCAACTAGCATGAAATATCTCATAAAATTACAAAAATATGAGTAATCATTCATGACTTATTTACATGAAAACAAAATTACATATCCTTTATATCTAATCCATACACCAACGACCAAAAACACCTACAAACACTTTCATTCTTCAATTTTCTTCATCTAATTGATCTCTCTCAAGTTCTATCTTCAAGTTCTAAGTGTTCTTCATAAATTCCAAAAGTTCTAGTTTCATAAAATCAAGAATACTTTCAAGTTTGCTAGCTCACTTCCAATCTTGTAAGGTGATCATCCAACCTCAAGAAATCTTTGTTTCTTACAGTAGGTTATCATTCTAATACAAGGTAATAATCATATTCAAACTTTGGTTCAATTTCTATAACTATAACAATCTTATTTCAAGTGATGATCTTACTTGAACTTGTTTTCGTGTCATGATTCTGCTTCAAGAACTTCGAGCCATCCAAGGATCCATTGAAGCTAGATCCATTTTTCTATTTTCCAGTAGGTTTATCCAAGGAACTTAAGGTAGTAATGATGTTCATAACATCATTCGATTCATACATATAAAGCTATCTTATTCGAAGGTTTAAACTTGTAATCACTAGAACATAGTTTAGTTAATTCTAAACTTGTTCGCAAACAAAAGTTAATCCTTCTAACTTGACTTTTAAAATCAACTAAACACATGTTATATATCTATATGATATGCTAACTTAATGATTTAAAACCTGGAAACACGAAAAACACCGTAAAACCGGATTTACGCCGTCGTAGTAACACCGCGGGCTGTTTTGGGTTAGTTAATTAAAAACTATGATAAACTTTGATTTAAAAGTTGTTATTCTGAGAAAATGATTTTTATTATGAACATGAAACTATATCCAAAAATTATGGTTAAACTCAAAGTGGAAGTATGTTTTCTAAAATGGTCATCTAGACGTCGTTCTTTCGACTGAAATGACTACCTTTACAAAAACGACTTGTAACTTATTTTTCCGACTATAAACCTATACTTTTTATGTTTAGATTCATAAAATAGAGTTCAATATGAAACCATAGCAATTTGATTCACTTAAAACGGATTTAAAATGAAGAAGTTATGGGTAAAACAAGATTGGATAATTTTTCTCATTTTAGCTACGTGAAAATTGGTAACAAATCTATTCCAACCATAACTTAATCAACTTGTATTGTATATTATGTAATCTTGAGATACCATAGACACGTATACAATGTTTCGACCTATCATGTCGACACATCTATATATATTTCGGAACAACCATAGACACTCTATATGTGAATGTTGGAGTTAGCTATACAGGGTTGGGTTGATTCCAAAATATATATAGTTTGAGTTGTGATCAATACTGAGATACGTATACACTGGGTTGTGGATTGATTCAAGATAATATTTATCGATTTATTTCTGTACATCTAACTGTGGACAACTAGTTGTAGGTTACTAACGAGGACAGCTGACTTAATAAACTTAAAACATCAAAATATATTAAAAGTGTTGTAAATATATTTTGAACATACTTTGATATATATGTATATATTGTTATAGGTTCGTGAATCAACCAGTGGCCAAGTCTTACTTCCCGACGAAGTAAAAATCTGTGAAAGTGAGTTATAGTCCCACTTTTAAAATCTAATATTTTTGAGATGAGAATACATGCAGGTTTTATAAATGATTTACAAAATAGACACAAGTACGTGAAACTACATTCTATGGTTGAATTATCGAAATCGAATATGCCCCTTTTTATTAAGTCAGGTAATCTAAGAATTAGGGAACAGACACCCTAATTGACGCGAATCCTAAAGATAGATCTATTGGGCCTAACAAACCCCATCCAAAGTACCGGATGCTTTAGTACTTCGAAATTTATATCATATCCGAAGGGTGTCCCGGAATGATGGGGATATTCTTATATATGCATCTTGTTAATGTCGGTTACCAGGTGTTCACCATATGAATGATTTTTATCTCTATGTATGGGATGTGTATTGAAATATGAAATCTTGTGGTCTATTGTTACGATTTGATATATATAGGTTAAACCTATAACTCACCAACATTTTTGTTGACGTTTAAAGCATGTTTATTCTCAGGTGAATATTAAGAGCTTCCGCTGTTGCATACTAAAATAAGGACAAGATTTGGAGTCCATGTTTGTATGATATTGTGTAAAAACTGCATTCAAGAAACTGATTTCGATGTAACATATTTGTATTGTAAACCATTATGTAATGGTCGTGTGTAAACAGGATATTTTAGATTATCATTCCTTGATAATCTACGTAAAGCTTTTTAAACCTTTATTTATGAAATAAAGGTTATGGTTTGTTTTAAAAATGAATGCAGTCTTTGAAAAACGTCTCATATAGAGGTCAAAACCTCGCAACGAAATCAATTAATATGGAACGTTTTTAATCAATAAGAACGGGACATTTCAGTTGGTATCCGAGCGTTGGTCTTAGAGAACCAGAATTTTGCATTAGTGTGTCTTATCGAGTTTGTTAGGATTCATTAGTGTGTCTGGACTTCGACCGTGTTTACTTGAAAAATGATTGCTTAACAAATTTTGTTGGAAACTATATATTTTTAACATGTGAATATTATGTGATATATTAATCTCTTAACGCGTTTGATATTATGTGATAGATGTCTACCTCTAGAACAAGTCCCATTGACTCACCTAATAATAATGAAGAGTCAAATGTAAATTGGAATGATTCGTGGACTGATTCACAAGTTCCCGAAGAGGAACCGGAAGAAGAGTCGGAACCGGAAGAAGAATCGGAACCGGAAGAAGAATCGGAACCGGATGAAGAAATAGAACCGGTGGGGGAAATAATATAACGGTTAAGTAAAAGAAAATCCTCAACCAACCGACCAAGGTTAATTATGGTCAATGGTGTTTCCGCCAAGGAAGCAAAATATTGGGAGGATTACCAATTCTCCGATGAATCGGATTCCGACGAGAATTCCGATGATGTTATAGAAATTACCCCAACTGAATTTAAAAAGGCAAAAGAAAATAATAAGGGAAAGGGCATAAAAATAGAGAAATCTAATTCCAACCCCGACGAACTTTATATGTATCGTCAACCCCCGAAGTCCTTAAGTTGTAACAATGACCCGGGAACCTCTAAACCACCAGGTTTTTCTAAACCAATGTGGATCACGACGGCTCGTATTAGGGGAACATCATATATCCCTAGAAACTTGGCAAAACGAACCAAAACCGAAGAAGAAGAAACAAGCGAGTCGGAATAAGATAGTTGTATTCGTGTGGTGTAATATATGTAATATAGTGTGCTTATGCTTTATGATATATGTAAAAATTGCTTGTATTAATAAGTATTTTTTTTTTTATGAATCTAACTCTTGTCTACTTTACAGTATAAAAACACAAAATGGATAGACAACCCAATATTTTAAGAGACCTACCCGGAGACATGATTGATGAAATCTTGTCTAGAGTCGGTCAGAATTCTTCGGCACAACTATTTAAGGCGAGATCAGTTTGTAAGACATTCGAAGAACGTTCCAAGAATGCCTTGGTTTATAAAAGGCTTTCGTTCAGAAGATGGGGGATATCACATTGGGAAATCCATAAGTTACGATGTGTTTACTTTGACGCATATATTGCGGGGAACCCAAATGCTATTTTACGCAATGGGTTAAGAAATAATTTTGACTCAATATATCTGAATATTGGACTTCGTGATTTAGAAAAAGCGGCTAACATGCAACATAAAGAAGCATGTTATGCTTACGGATTAGTAATGTTCGCTTCTCACCAAAGTGAGAGCAAGAACATCGGGCTACAACTATTAAACAAAACGTTCCCACAAGTGACGGAGTCGGTAATTGGGGTAAGAAATGAGGTTTTTAGATTGTTACGGGACTGTTGGACATTACGTAACCCTCGTCCCTTTGACGACGTTACAACACGCTGTCTTATCAACGGCCATAACGGTTATGTTCCACAAGACCAAGGATGGGAAGTAGTCCTAGTAAAACCAGAATGCATGACTTGTTTCTGGACGTATGAATTACGTGTCTTTATTGCCTTTGCTGAACGACTTGTGTACTATCTAGAATTATCTTCACAACCATCTTGTATCAAATTTATTGTGTGCTATATTTCATGCTATATGTAAAATAAGCGGTATTGTAAGTTTGTAAAATGTTGTGTAAAAGTTTGAACGCGAAATATTATTATAATCAGTTTTTCATATAGAATTGTAGTAGTTGAATTGTATATTAGCTACTAAGTATGAACTTAACGGGTAGGTACTACCCGAATTTAAACTTATAAACGCTAATATGAAGAAAAAGCTTTTATAAATGAGTTCATATTATGCTACGAAATACTATTAACTACTCTTAATATTCTGTATGATTAACTTGTTCCATTTAACTATTTTGAAGGAAATGGCACCGACTACTCGACACACCGTGAATATGAATGAAGAGAAATTCCGTACTTTTCTAGCTTCAAACATAGCCGCAGTACAGGCTGCGCTACATACCAACAATAACCTTGGATCTAGCAGTACAGGAAATCGTGTAGGATGCACCTACAAAGAATTCACTGCCTGCAAACCTTTGGAATTTGATGGAACCGAAGGACCGATCGGATTGAAACGGTGGACCGAGAAGGTCGAATCGGTGTTTGCCATAAGTAAGTGTACTGAAGAGGACAAAGTAAAGTACGCTACGCATACCTTCACAGGTTCTGCGTTAACATGGTGGAATACCTATCTAGAGCAAGTAGGACAAGACGATGCGTACGCACTACCGTGGTCAGCATTCAAGCACTTGATGAACGAGAAGTACCGTCCCAGAACCGAGGTCAATAAGCTCAAGACAGAACTTAGAGGGTTACGAACCCAAGGATTTGATATTACCACGTACGAAAGACGATTCACAGAATTGTGCCTATTGTGTCCGGGAGCATTCGAAGATGAGGAAGATAAGATCGACGCGTTTATGAAAGGATTACCGGAAAGAATCCAAGAAGATATAAGTTCAAACGAGCCCGCCTCCATACAACAGGCATGTAGAATGGCTCACAAACTCGTGAACCAGATTGAAGAAAGAATTAAAGAACAGACTGCTGAAGAGGCCAATGTGAAGCAAGTCAAAAGAAAGTGGGAGGAAAACGGTGATAAGAATCACCAATACAACAACAACAACAATTACAACAATAATCGCAACAATTATCCCAACAATCGCAACATCAATCGCAACTACAACAAACGGCCCAACAACAACAACAATAACAACAGCAACTACAACAATCATCCCAACAACAATAATAGCCGCAACAACAACAACAATTAGAAGCAGCTATGCCAAAGGTGTGAAAAGAATCACTCGGGGTTCTGCACCAAATTTTGCAACAAGTGTAAAAGAAATGGTCATAGCGCGGTGAAGTGTGAGGTCTACGGACCAGGGGTTAATAGAACGAAAGGAACAAATGGTGTCGGAACGAGTAATGGCGGAGCAAGTAGTGTCGGAGCGAGTTATGCCAATGTAGTTTGTTATAAATGTGGAAAACCGGGCCACATTATTAGAAATTACCCGAACCAGGAGAACACGAATGGACAAGGCCGTGGAAGAGTTTTCAATATTAATGCGGCAGAGGCACAGGAAGACCCGGAGCTTGTTACGGGTACGTTTCTTATTGACAATAAATCTGCTTACGTTTTATTTGATTCGGGTGCGAATAGAAGCTATATGAGTAGAGATTTTTGTGCTAAATTAAGTTGTCCATTGACGCCTTTGGATAGTAAATTTTTACTCGAATTAGCAAATGGTAAATTAATTTTAGCAGATAATATATGTCGGAATCGAGAAATTAAACTGGTTAGCGAAACATTTAAGATTGATTTGATACCAGTAGAGTTAGGGAGTTTTGATGTGATAATCGGTATGGACTGGTTGAAAGAAGTGAAAGCAGAGATCGTTTGTTACAAAAATGCAATTCGCATTATACGAGAAAAAGGAAAACCCTTAATGGTGTACGGAGAAAAGGGCAACACGAAGCTACATCTTATTAGTAATTTGAAGGCACAAAAACTAATAAGAAAAGGTTGCTATGCTGTTCTAGCACACGTCAAGAAAGTACAAACTGAAGAAAAGAGCATCAATGATGTTCCCATTGCCAAAGAATTTCCCGATGTATTTCCGAAAGAATTACCGGGATTACCCCCACATCGATCCGTTGAATTTCAAATAGATCTTGTACCAGGAGCTGCACCAATAGCTCGTGCTCCTTACAGACTCGCACCCAGCGAGATGAAAGAACTACAAAGCCAATTACAAGAACTTTTAGAGCGTGGTTTCATTCGACCAAGCACATCACCGTGGGGAGCTCCTGTTTTGTTTGTCAAGAAGAAAGATGGTACATTCAGGTTGTGTATCGACTACCGAGAGTTGAACAAACTTACCATCAAGAACCGCTACCCACTACCGAGAATCGATGACTTATTTGATCAACTACAAGGCTCGTCTGTTTATTCAAAGATTGACTTACGTTCCGGGTATCATCAAATGCGGGTGAAAGAAGATGATATTCCAAAGACTGCTTTCAGAACACGTTACGGTCATTACGAGTTTATGGTCATGCCGTTTGGTTTAACTAATGCACCAGCTGTGTTCATGGACCTTATGAACCGAGTGTGTGGACCATACCTTGACAAGTTTGTCATTTTTTTCATTGATGACATACTTATTTACACAAAGAATGACCAAGAACACGGTGAACATTTGAGAAAGGTGTTAGAAGTATTGAGGAAGGAAGAATTGTACGCTAAGTTTTCAAAGTGTGCATTTTGGTTGGAAGAAGTTCAATTCCTCGATCACATAGTGAACAAAGAAGGTATTAAGGTGGATCCGGCAAAGATAGAAACTGTTGAAAAGTGGGAAACCCCGAAAACTCCGAAACACATACGCCAGTTTTTAGGACTAGCTGGTTACTACAGAAGGTTCATCCAAGACTTTTCCAGAATAGCAAAACCCTTGACTGCATTAACGCATAAAGGGAAGAAATTTGAATGGAATGATGAACAAGAGAAAGCGTTTCAGTTATTGAAGAAAAAGCTAACTACGGCACCTATATTGTCATTGCCCGAAGGGAATGATGATTTTGTGATTTATTGTGATGCATCAAAGCAAGGTCTCGGTTGTGTATTAATGCAACGAACGAAGGTGATTGCTTATGCGTCTAGACAATTGAAGATTCACGAACAAAATTATACGACGCATGATTTGGAATTAGGCGCGGTTGTTTTTGCATTAAAGACTTGGACGCACTACTTATATGGGGTCAAAAGTATTATATATACCGACCACAAAAGTCTTCAACACATATTTAATCAGAAACAACTGAATATGAGGCAGCGTAGGTGGATTGAATTATTGAATGATTACGACTTTGAGATTCGTTACCACCCGGGGAAGGCAAATGTGGTAGCCGATGCCTTGAGCAGGAAGGACAGAGAACCCATTCGAGTAAAATCTATGAATATAATGATTCATAATAACATTACTACTCAAATAAAGGAGGCGCAACAAGGAGTTTTAAAAGAGGGAAATTTAAAGGATGAAATACCCAAAGGATCGGAGAAGCATCTTAATATTCGGGAAGACAGAACCCGGTATAGGGCTGAAAGGATTTGGGTACCAAAATTTGGAGATATGAGAGAAATGGTACTTAGAGAATCTCATAAAGCCAGATACTCAATACATCCTGGAACGGGGAAGATGTACAAGGATCTCAAGAAACATTTTTGGGGGCCGAGTATGAAAGCCGATGTTGCTAAATACGTAGGAGAATGTTTGACGTGTTCTAAGGTCGAAGCTGAGCATCAGAAACCATCAGGTCTACTTCAACAACCCGAAATCCCGGAATGGAAATGGGAAAACATTACCATGGATTTCATCACTAAATTGCCAAGGACTGCAAGTGGTTTTGATACTATTTGGGTAATAGTTGATCGTCTCACCAAATCAGCACACTTCCTGCCAATAAGAGAAGATGACAAGATGGAGAAGTTAGCACGACTGTATTTGAAGGAAGTCGTCTCCAGACATGGAATACCAATCTCTATTATCTCTGATAGGGATGGCAGATTTATTTCAAGATTCTGGCAGACATTACAGCAAGCATTAGGAACTCGTCTAGACATGAGTACTGCCTATCATCCACAAACTGATGGGCAGAGCGAAAGGACGATACAAACGCTTGAAGACATGCTACGAGCATGTGTTATTGATTTCGGAAACAGTTGGGATCGACATCTACCGTTAGCAGAATTTTCCTACAACAACAGCTACCATTCAAGCATTGAGATGGCGCCGTTTGAAGCACTTTATGGTAGAAAGTGCAGGTCTCCGATTTGTTGGAGTGAAGTGGGGGATAGACAGATTACGGGTCCAGAGATTATACAAGAAACTACCGAGAAGATCATCCAAATTCAACAACGGTTGAAAACCGGCCAAAGTCGACAAAAGAGCTACGCTGACATTAAAAGAAAAGATATAGAATTTGAAATTGGAGAGATGGTCATGCTTAAAGTTGCACCTTGGAAAGGCGTTGTTCGATTTGGTAAACGAGGGAAATTAAATCCAAGGTATATTGGACCATTCAAGATTATTGATCGTGTCGGACCAGTAGCTTACCGACTAGAGTTACCTCAACAACTCGCGGCTGTACATAACACTTTCCACGTCTCGAATTTGAAGAAATTTTTTGCTAAAGAAGATCTCACTATTCCGTTAGATGAAATCCAAATCAACGAAAAACTTCAATTCATCGAAGAACCCGTCGAAATAATGGATCGTGAGGTTAAAAGACTTAAGCAAAACAAGATACCAATTGTTAAGGTTCGATGGAATGCTCTTAGAGGACCCAAGTTCACCTGGGAGCTTGAAGATCAGATGAAGAAGAAATACCCGCATCTATTTCCAGAAGATTCGTCAACACCTTCAACAGCTTAAAATTTCGGGACGAAATTTATTTAACGGGTAGGTACTGTAGTGACCCGAACTTTTCCATGTTTATATATATTAATTGAGATTGATATTTACATGATTAAATGTTTCCAACATGTTAAGCAATCAAACTTGTTAAGACTTGATTAATTGAAATATGTTTCATATAGACAATTGACCACCCAAGTTGACCGGTGATTCACGAACGTTAAAACTTGTAAAAACTATATGATGACATATATATGGATATATATATAGTTAACATGATACTATGATAAGTAAACATATCATTAAGTATATTAACAATGAACTACATATGTAAAAACAAGACTACTAACTTAATGATTTTTAAACGAGACATATATGTAACGATTATCGTTGTAAAGACATTTAATGTATATATATCATATTAAGAGATATTCATACATGATAATATCATGATAATATAATAATTTAAAATCTCATTTGATATTATAAATATTGGGTTAACAACATTTAAAAAGATCGTTAACCTAAAGGTTTCAAAACAACACTTACATGTAACGACTAACGATGACTTAACGACTCAGTTAAAATGTATATACATGTAGTGTTTTAATATGTATTTATACACTTTTGAAAGACTTCAATACACTTATCAAAATACTTCTACTTAACAAAAATGCTTACAATTACATCTTCGTTCAGTTTCATCAACAATTCTACTCGTATGCACCCGTATTCGTACTCGTACAATACACAACTTTTAGATGTATGTACTATTGGTATATACACTCCAATGATCAGCTCTTAGCAGCCCATGTGAGTCACCTAACACATGTGGGAACCATCATTTGGCAACTAGCATGAAATATCTCATAAAATTACAAAAATATGAGTAATCATTCATGACTTATTTACATGAAAACAAAATTACATATCCTTTATATCTAATCCATACACCAACGACCAAAAACACCTACAAACACTTTCATTCTTCAATTTTCTTCATCTAATTGATCTCTCTCAAGTTCTATCTTCAAGTTCTAAGTGTTCTTCATAAATTCCAAAAGTTCTAGTTTCATAAAATCAAGAATACTTTCAAGTTTGCTAGCTCACTTCCAATCTTGTAAGGTGATCATCCAACCTCAAGAAATCTTTGTTTCTTACAGTAGGTTATCATTCTAATACAAGGTAATAATCATATTCAAACTTTGGTTCAATTTCTATAACTATAACAATCTTATTTCAAGTGATGATCTTACTTGAACTTGTTTTCGTGTCATGATTCTGCTTCAAGAACTTCGAGCCATCCAAGGATCCATTGAAGCTAGATCCATTTTTCTCTTTTCCAGTAGGTTTATCCAAGGAACTTAAGGTAGTAATGATGTTCATAACATCATTCGATTCATACATATAAAGCTATCTTATTCGAAGGTTTAAACTTGTAATCACTAGAACATAGTTTAGTTAATTCTAAACTTGTTCGCAAACAAAAGTTAATCCTTCTAACTTGACTTTTAAAATCAACTAAACACATGTTATATATCTATATGATATGCTAACTTAATGATTTAAAACCTGGAAACACGAAAAACACCGTAAAACCGGATTTACGCCGTCGTAGCAACACCGCGGGCTGTTTTGGGTTAGTTAATTAAAAACTATGATAAACTTTGATTTAAAAGTTTTTATTCTGAGAAAATGATTTTTATTATGAACATGAAACTATATCCAAAAATTATGGTTAAACTCAAAGTGGAAGTATGTTTTCTAAAATGGTCATCTAGACGTCGTTCTTTCGACTGAAATGACTACCTTTACAAAAACGACTTGTAACTTATTTTTCCAACTATAAACCTATACTTTTTATGTTTAGATTCATAAAATAGAGTTCAATATGAAACCATAGCAATTTGATTCACTCAAAACGGATTTAAAATGAAGAAGTTATGGGTAAAACAAGATTGGATAATTTTTCTCATTTTAGCTACGTGAAAATTGGTAACAAATCTATTCCAACCATAACTTAATCAACTTGTATCGTATATTATGTAATCTTGAGATACCATAGACACGTATACAATGTTTCGACCTATCATGTCGACACATCTATATATATTTCGGAACAACCATAGACACTCTATATGTGAATGTTGGAGTTAGCTATACAGGGTTGAGGTTGATTCCAAAATATATATAGTTTGAGTTGTGATCAATACTGAGATACGTATACACTGGGTCGTGGATTGATTCAAGATAATATTTATCGATTTATTTCTGTACATCTAACTGTGGACAACTAGTTGTAGGTTACTAACGAGGACAGCTGACTTAATAAACTTAAAACATCAAAATATATTAAAAGTGTTGTAAATATATTTTGAACATACTTTGATATATATGTATATATTGTTATAGGTTCGTGAATCAACCAGTGGCCAAGTCTTACTTCCCGACGAAGTAAAAATCTGTGAAAGTGAGTTATAGTCCCACTTTTAAAATCTAATATTTTTGGGATGAGAATACATGCAGGTTTTATAAATGATTTACAAAATAGACACAAGTACGTGAAACTACATTCTATGGTTGAATTATCAAAATCGAATATGCCCCTTTTTATTAAGTCTGGTAATCTAAGAATTAGGGAACAGACACCCTAATTGACGCGAATCCTAAAGATAGATCTATTGGGCCTAACAAACCCCATCCAAAGTACCGGATGCTTTAGTACTTCGAAATTTATATCATATCCGAAGGGTGTCCCGGAATGATGGGGATATTCTTATATATGCATCTTGTTAATGTCGGTTACCAGGTGTTCACCATATGAATGATTTTTATCTCTATGTATGGGATGTGTATTGAAATATGAAATCTTGTGGTCTATTGTTACGATTTGATATATATAGGTTAAACCTATAACTCACCAACATTTTTGTTGACGTTTAAAGCATGTTTATTCTCAGGTTAATATTAAGAGCTTCCGCTGTTGCATACTAAAATAAGGACAAGATTTGGAGTCCATGTTTGTATGATATTGTGTAAAAACTGCATTCAAGAAACTGATTTCGATGTAACATATTTGTATTGTAAACCATTATGTAATGGTCGTGTGTAAACAGGATATTTTAGATTATCATTATTTGATAATCTACGTAAAGATTTTTAAACCTTTATTTATGAAATAAAGGTTATGGTTTGTTTTAAAAATGAATGCAGTCTTTGAAAAACGTCTCATATAGAGGTCAAAACCTCGCAACGAAATCAATTAATATGGAACGTTTTTAATCAATAAGAACGGGACATTTCATCTTACCGATCCCACCTGGTAGATATCGACTTATGACCACCGGACGAGCAGATCCTCCCTCAGATGATTCAGATGATTCATCATCCGATGACTCCAGCGAGGAGGATTCCGAGGATGATTCCGAGGATGATTACGAGTAGGACCCTGAGGAGGAGCCCGTGCAGCCGCCCTCTACCCCACCGAAGAAGCAGTAGATGGTACTGTTATTCCAGGGATTAATGGAGGTAGACCATTCGTGGATGCACGTGGACAGTTGGTTAGGGTTACCGCCCGTAAGCGGGTTGTGCCGTATCCCGCTGATCCATTCGTGCGTAAGGTTGCCCGTTACGCACCATCTACTTCTGGTGCTGCACCATCTGCACCACCGGCGCCACCTGCACCACCTGTGAAATGTCCCGTTCTTATTGATTAAAAATGTTCCATATTAATTGATTTCGTTGCGAGGTTTTGACCTCTATATGAGACGTTTTTCAAAGACTGCATTCATTTTAAAACAAACCATAACCTTTATTTCATCAATAAAGGTTTAAAAAGCTTTACGTAGATTATCAAATAATGATAATCTAAAATATCCTGTTTACACACGACCATTACATAATGGTTTACAATACAAATATGTTACAACAAAATAACTTTCTTGAATGCAGTTTTTACACAATATCATACAAGCATGGACTCCAAATCTCGTCCTTATTTAAGTATGCGACAGCGGAAGCTCTTAATAATCACCTGAGAATAAACATGCTTAAAACGTCAACAAAAATGTTGGTGAGTTATAGGTTTAACCTATATATATATCAAATCATAATAATAGACCACAAGATTTCATATTTCCATACACATCCCATACATAGAGATAAAAATCATTCATACGGTGAATACCTGGTAACCGACATTAACAAGATGCATATATAAGAATATCCCCATCATTCCGGGACACCCTTCGGATATGATATAAATTTCGAAGTACTAAAGCATCCGGTACTTTGGATGGGGTTTGTTAGGCCCAATAGAACTATCTTTAGGATTCGCGTCAATTAGGGTGTCTGTTCCCTAATTCTTAGATTACCAGACTTAATAAAAAGGGGCATATTCGATTTCGATAATTCAACCATAGAATGTAGTTTCACGTACTTGTGTCTATTTTGTAAATCATTTATAAAACCTGCATGTATTCTCATCCCAAAAATATTAGATTTTAAAAGTGGGACTATAACTCACTTTCACAAATTTTTACTTCGTCGGGAAGTAAGACTTGGCCACTGGTTGATTCACGAACCTATAACAATATATACATATATATCAAAGTATGTTCAAAATATATTTACAACACTTTTAATATATTTTGATGTTTTAAGTTTATTAAGTCAGCTGTCCTCGTTAGTAACCTACAACTAGTTGTCCACAGTTAGATGTACAGAAATAAATCAATAAATATTATCTTGAATCAATCCACGACCCAGTGTATACGTATCTCAGTATTGATCACAACTCAAACTATATATATTTTGGAATCAACCTCAACCCTGTATAGCTAACTCCAACATTCACATATAGAGTGTCTATGGTTGTTCCGAAATATATATAGATGTGTCGACATGATAGGTCGAAACATTGTATACGTGTCTATGGTATCTCAAGATTACATAATATACGATACAAGTTGATTAAGTTATGGTTGGAATAGATTTGTTACCAATTTTCACGTAGCTAAAATGAGAAAAATTATCCAATCTTGTTTTACCCATAACTTCTTCATTTTAAATCCGTTTTGAGTGAATTAAATTGCTATGGTTTCATATTGAACTCTATTTTATGAATCTAAATAGAAAAAGTATAGGTTTATAGTCGGAAAAATAAGTTACAAGTCGTTTTTGTAAAGGTAGTCATTTCAGTCGAAAGAACGACGTCTAGATGACCATTTTAGAAAACATACTTCCACTTTGAGTTTAACCATAATTTTTGGATATAGTTTCATGTTTATAATAAAAATCATTTTCTCAGAATAACAATTTTTAAATCAAAGTTTATCATAGTTTTTAATTAACTAACCCAAAACAGCCCGCGGTGTTACTACGACGGCGTAAATCCGGTTTTACTGTGTTTTTCGTGTTTCCAGGTTTTAAATTATTAAGTTAGCATATCATATAGATATAGAACATGTGTTTAGTTGATTTTAAAAGTCAAGTTAGAAGGATTAACTTTTGTTTGCGAACAAGTTTAGAATTAACTAAACTATGTTCTAGTGATTACAAGTTTAAACCTTTGAATAAGATAGCTTTATATGTATGAATCGAATGATGTTATAAACATCATTACTACCTTAAGTTCCTTGGATAAACCTACTGGAAAAGAGAAAAATGGATCTAGCTTCAACGGATCCTTGGATGGCTCGAAGTTCTTGAAGCAGAATCATGACACGAAAACAAGTTCAAGTAAGATCATCACTTGAAATAAGATTGTTATAGTTATAGAAATTGAACCAAAGTTTGAATATGATTATTACCTTGTATTAAAATAATAACCTACTGTAAGAAACAAAGATTTCTTGAGGTTGTATGATCACCTTACAATACTGGAAGTGAGCTAGCAAACTTGAAAGTATTCTTGATTTTATGTAACTAGAACTTGTAGAATTTATGAAGAACACTTAGAAATTGAAGATAGAACTTGAGAGAGATCAATTAGATGAAGAAAATTGAAGAATGAAAGTGTTTGTAGGTGTTTTTGGTCGTTGGTGTATGGATTAGATATAAAGGATATGTAATTTTGTTTTCATGTAAATAAGTCATGAATGATTACTCATATTTTTGTAATTTTATGAGATATTTCATGCTAGTTGCCAAATGATGGTTCCCACATGTGTTAGGTGACTCACATGGGCTGCTAAGAGCTGATTATTGGAGTGTATATACCAATAGTACATACATCTAAAAGCTGTGTATTATAGGAGTACGAATACGGGTGCATACGAGTAGAATTGTTGATGAAACTGAACGAGGATGTAATTGTAAGCATTTTTGTTAAGTAGAAGTATTTTGATAAGTGTATTGAAGTCTTTCAAAAGTGTATAAATACATATTAAAACACTACATGTATATACATTTTAACTGAGTCGTTAAGTCATCGTTAGTCGTTACATGTAAGTGTTGTTTTGAAACCTTTAGGTTAACGATCTTGTTAAATGTTGTTAACCCAATGTTTATAATATCAAATGAGATTTTAAATTATTATATTATCATGATATTATCATGTATGAATATCTCTTAATATGATATATATACATTAAATGTCTTTACAACAATAATCGTTACATATATGTCTCGTTTAAAAATCATTAAGTTAGTAGTCTTGTTTTTACATATGTAGTTCATTGTTAATATACTTAATGATATGTTTACTTATCATAGTATCATGTTAACTATATATATATCCATATATATGTCATCATACAGTTTTTACAAGTTTTAACGTTCGTGAATCACCGGTCAACTTGGGTGGTCAATTGTCTATATGAAACATATTTCAATTAATTAAGTCTTAACAAGTTTGATTGCTTAACATGTTGGAAACATTTAATCATGTAAATATCAATCTCAATTAATATATATAAACATGGAAAAGTTCGGGTCACTACAGTACCTACCCGTTAAATAAATTTCGTCCCGAAATTTTAAGCTGTTGAAGGTGTTGACGAATCTTCTGGAAATAGATGCGGGTATTCCTTCTTCATCTGATCTTCATGCTCCTAGGTGAACTCGGGTCCTCTATGAGCATTCCATCGAACCTTAACAATTGGTATCTTGTTTTGCTTAAGTCTTTTAACCTCACGATCCATTATTTCGACGGGTTCTTCGATGAATTGGAGTTTTTCGTTGATTTGGATTTCATCTAACGGAATAGTGAGATCTTCTTTAGCAAAACATTTCTTCAAATTCGAGACGTGGAAAGTGTTATGTACAACCGCGAGTTGTTGAGGTAACTCAAGTCGGTAAGCTACTGGTCCGACACGATCAATAATCTTGAATGGTCCAATATAACTTGGATTTAATTTCCCTCGTTTACCAAATCGAACGACGCCTTTCCAAGGTGCAACTTTAAGCATGACCATCTCTCCAATTTCAAATTCTATATCTTTTCTTTTAATGTCAGCGTAGCTCTTTTGTCGACTTTGGGCGGTTTTCAACCGTTGTTGAATTTGGATGATCTTCTCGGTAGTTTCTTGTATAATCTCCGGACCCGTAATCTATCTATCCCCCACTTCATTCCAACAAATCGGAGACCTGCACTTTCTACCATAAAGTGCTTCAAACGACGCCATCTCAATGCTTGAATGGTAGCTGTTGTTGTAGGAAAATTCTGCTAACGGTAGATGTCGATCCCAACTGTTTCCGAAATCAATAACACATGCTCGTAGCATGTCTTCAAGCGTTTGTATCGTTCTTTCGCTCTGCCCATCAGTTTGTGGATGATAGGCAGTACTCATGTCTAGACGAGTTCCTAATGCTTGCTGTAATGTCCGCCAGAATCTTGAAATAAATCTGCCATCCCTATCAGAGATAATAGAGATTGGTATTCCATGTCTGGAGACGACTTCCTTCAAATACAGTCGTGCTAACTTCTCCATCTTGTCATCTTCTCTTATTGGTAGGAAGTGTGCTGATTTGGTGAGACGATCAACTATTCCCCAAATAGTATCAAAACCACTTGCAGTCCTTGGCAATTTAGTGATGAAATCCATGGTAATGTTTTCCCATTTCCATTCTGGGATTTCGGGTTGTTGAAGTAGACCTGATGGTTTCTGATACTCAGCTTTGACCTTAGAACACATCAGACATTCTCCTACGTATTTAGCAACATCGGCTTTCATACCCGGCCACCAAAAATGTTTCTTGAGATCCTTGTACATCTTTCCCGTTCCAGGATGTATTGAGTATCTGGTTTTATGAGCTTCTCTAAGTACCATTTCTCTCATATCTCCAAATTTTGGTACCCAAATCCTTTCAGCCCTATACCGGGTTCCGTCTTCCCGAATATTAAGATGCTGCTCCGATCCTTTGGGTATTTCATCCTTTAAATTTCCTTCTTTTAAAACTCCTTGTTGCGCCTCCTTTATTTGAGTAGTAAGGTTATTATGAATCATTATATTCATAGATTTTACTCGAATGGGTTCTCTGTCCTTCCTGCTCAAGGCATCGGCTACCACATTTGCCTTCCCCGGGTGGTAACGAATCTCAAAGTCGTAATCATTCAACAATTCAATCCACCTACGCTGCCTCATATTCAGTTGTTTCTGATTAAATATGTGTTGAAGACTTTTGTGGTCGGTATATATAATACTTTTGACCCCATATAAGTAGTGCCTCCAAGTCTTTAATGCAAAAACAACCGTGCCTAATTCCAAATCATGCGTCGTATAATTTTGCTCGTGAATCTTCAATTGTCTAGACGCATAAGCAATCACCTTCGTTCGTTGCATTAATACACAACCGAGACCTTGCTTTGATGCGTCACAATAAATCACAAAATCATCATTCCCTTCAGGCAATGACAATATAGGTGCCGTAGTTAGCTTTTTCTTCAATAACTGAAACGCTTTCTCTTGTTCATCATTCCATTCAAATTTCTTCCCTTTATGCGTTAATGCAGTCAAGGGTTTTGCTATTCTGGAAAAGTCTTGGAGGAACCTTCTGTTGTAACCAGCTAGTCCTAAAAACTGGCGTATGTGTTTCGGAGTTTTTGGGGTTTCCCACTTTTCAACAGTTTCTATCTTTGCCGGATCCACCTTAATACCTTCTTTGTTCACTATGTGACCGAGGAATTGAACTTCTTCCAACCAAAATGCACACTTTGAAAACTTAGCGTACAATTCTTCCTTCCTCAATACTTCTAACACCTTTCTCAAATGTTCACCGTGTTCTTGGTCATTCTTTGAGTAAATAAGTATGTCATCAATGAAAACAATGACAAACTTGTCAAGGTATGGTCCACACACTCGGTTTATAAGGTCCATGAACACAGCTGGTGCATTAGTTAAACCAAACGGCATGACCATAAACTCGTAATGACCGTAACGTGTTCTGAAAGCAGTCTTTGGAATATCATCTTCTTTCACCCGCATTTGATGATACCCGGAACGTAAGTCAATCTTTGAATAAACAGACGAGCCTTGTAGTTGATCAAATAAGTCGTCGATTCTCGGTAGTGGGTAGCGGTTCTTGATGATAAGTTTGTTCAACTCTCGGTAGTCGATACACAACCTGAATGTACCATCTTTCTTCTTGAAAACAAAACAGGAGCTCCCCACGGTGATGTGCTTGGTCGAATGAAACCACGCTCTAAAAGTTCTTGTAATTGGCTTTGCAGTTCTTTCATCTCGATGGGTGCGAGTCTGTAAGGAGCACGAGCTATTGGTGCAGCTCCTGGTACAAGATCTATTTGAAATTCAACGGATCGATGTGGGGGTAATCCCGGTAATTCTTTCGGAAATACATCGGGAAATTCTTTTGCAATGGGAACATCATTGATGCTCTTTTTTTCAGTTTGTACTTTCTCGACGTGTGCTAGAACAGCATAGCAACCTTTTCTTATTAGTTTTTGTGCCTTCAAATTACTAATAAGATGTAGCTTCGTGTTGCCCTTTTCTCCGTACACCATTAAGGGTTTTCCTTTTTCTCGTATAATGCGAATTGCATTTTTGTAACAAACGATCTCTGCTTTCACTTCTTTCAACCAGTCCATACCGATTATCACATCAAAACTCCCTAACTCTACTGGTATCAAATCAATCTTAAATGTTTCGCTAACCAGTTTAATTTCTCGATTCCGACATATATTATCTGCTAAAATTAATTTACCATTTGCTAATTCGAGTAAAAATTTACTATCCAAAGGCGTCAATGGACAACTCAATTTAGCACAAAAATCTCTACTCATATAGCTTCTATCCGCACCCGAATCAAATAAAACGTAAGCAGATTTATTGTCAATAAGAAATGTACCGTAACAAGCTCCGGGTCTTCCTGTGCCTCTGCCGCATTAATATTGAAAACTCTTCCGCGGCCTTGTCCATTCGTGTTCTCCTGGTTCGGGCAATTTCTAATAATGTGGCCCGGTTTTCCACATTTATAACAAACTACATTGGCATAACTTGCTCCGACACTACTTGCTCCGCCATTACTCGTTCCGACACAATTTGTTCCTTTCGTTCTATTAACCCCTGGTCCGTAGACCTCACACTTCGCCGCGCTATGACCATTTCTTTTACACTTGTTGCAAAATTTGGTGCAGAACCCCGAGTGATACTTTTCACACCTTTGGCATAGCTGCTTCTGATTGTTGTTGTTGTTGCGGTTATTATTGTTGTTGGGATGATTGTTGTAGTTGCTGTTGTTGTTGGGCCGTTTGTTGTAGTTGCGATTGATGTTGCGATTGTTGGGATAATTGTTGCGATTATTGTTGTAATTGCTGTTGTTGTTGTATTGGTGATTCTTATCACCGTTTTCCTCCCACTTTCTTTTGACTTGCTTCACATTGGCCTCTTCAGCAGTCTGTTCTTTAATTCTTTCTTCAATCTGGTTCACTAGTTTGTGAGCCATTCTACATGCCTGTTGTATGGAGGCGGGCTCGTGTGAACTTATATCTTCTTGGATTCTTTCCGGTAATCCTTTCACAAACGCGTTGATCTTCTCTTCCTCATCTTCGAATGCTCCCGGACACAATAGGCACAATTCTGTGAATCGTCTTTCGTACGTGGTAATATCAAATCCTTGGGTTCGTAACCCTCTAAGTTCTGTCTTGAGCTTATTGACCTCGGTTCTGGGACGGTACTTCACGTTCATCAAGTGCTTGAATGCTGACCACGGTAGTGCGTACGCATCGTCTTGTCCCACTTGCTCTAGATAGGTATTCCACCATGTTAACGTAGAACCTGTGAAGGTATGCGTAGCGTACTTCACTTTGTCCTCTTCAGTACACTTACTTATGGCAAACACCGATTCGACCTTCTCGGTCCACCGTTTCAATCCGATCGGTCCTTCGGTTCCATCAAATTCCAAAGGTTTGCAGGCAGTGAATTCTTTGTAGGTGCATCCTACACGATTTCCTGTACTGCTAGATCCAAGGTTATTGTTGGTATGTAGCGCAGCCTGTACTGCGGCTATGTTTGAAGCTAGAAAAGTACGGAATTCCTCTTCATTCATATTCACGGTGTGTCGAGTAGTCAGTGCCATTTCCTTCAAAATAGTCAAATGGAACAAGTTAATCATACAGAATATTAAGAGTAGTTAATAGTATTTCGTAGCATAATATGAACTCATTTATAAAAGCTTTTTCTTCATATTAGCGTTTTATAAGTTTAAATTCGGGTAGTACCTACCCGTTAAGTTCATACTTAGTAGCTAATATACAATTCAACTACTACAATTCTATATGAAAAACTGATTATAATAATATTTCGCGTTCAAACTTTTACACAATATTTTACAAACTTACAATACCGCTTATTTTACATATAGCATGAAATATAGCACACAATAAATTTGATACAAGATGGTTGTGAAGATAATTCTAGCTAGTACACAAGTCGTTCAGCAAAGGCAATAAAGACACGTAATTCATACGTCCAGAAACAAGTCATGCATTCTGGTTTTACTAGGATTACTTCCCATCCTTGGTCTTGTGGAACATAACCGTTATGGCTGTTGATAAGACAGCGTGTTGTAACATCGTCAAAGGGACGAGGGTTACGTAATGTCCAACAGTCCCGTAACAATCTAAAAACCTCATTTCTTACCCCAATTACCGACTCCGTCACTTGTGGGAACGTTTTGTTTAATAGTTGTAGCCCGATGTTCTTGTTCTCACTTTGGTGAGAAGCGAACATTACTAATCTGTAAGCATAACATGCTTCTTTATGTTGCATGTTATCCGCTTTTTCTAAATCACGAAGTCCAATATTCGGATATATTGAGTCAAAATAATTTCTTAACCCATTGCGTAAAATAGCATTTGGGTTCCCCACAATATATGCTTCAAAGTAAACACATCGTAACTTATGGATTTACCAATGTGATATCCCCCATCTTTCGAACGAAAGCCTTTTATAAACCAAGGCATTCTTGGAACGTTCTTCGAATGTCTTACAAACTGATCTCGCCTTAAATAGTTGTGCCGAAGAATTCTGACCGACTCTAGACAAGATTTCATCAATCATGTCTCCGGGTAGGTCTCTTAAAATATTGGGTTGTCTATCCATTTTGTGTTTTTATACTGTAAAATAGACAATAGTTAGATTCATAAAAAAAATACTTATTAATACAAGTAACTTTTACATATATCATAAAGCATAAGCACACTATATTACATATATTACACCACACGAATACAACTATCTTATTCCGACTCGCTTGTTTCTTCTTCTTCGGTTTTGGTTCGTTTTGCCAAGTTTCTAGGGATATATGATGTTCCCCTAATACGAGCCGTCGTTTTCCACATTGGTTTAGAAAAACCTGGTGGTTTAGAGGTTCCCGGGTCATTGTTACAACTTAAGGACTTCGGGGGTTGACGATACATATAAAGTTCATCGGGGTTGGAATTAGATTTCTCTATTTTTATGCCCTTTCCCTTATTATTTTCTTTTGCCTTTTTAAATTCAGTTGGGGTAATTTCTATAACATCATCGGAATTCTCGTCGGAATCCGATTCATCGGAGAATTGGTAATCCTCCCAATATTTTGCTTCCTTGGCGGAAACACCATTGACCATAATTAACCTTGGTCGGTTGGTTGAGGATTTTCTTTTACTTAACCGTTTTATTATTTCCCCCACCGGTTCTATTTCTTCATCCGGTTCCGATTCTTCTTCCGGTTCCGACTCTTCTTCCGGTTCCTCTTCGGGAACTTGTGAATCAGTCTACGAATCATTCCAATTTACATTTGACTCTTCATTATTATTAGGTGTGTCAATGGTACTTGTTCTAGAGGTAGACATCTATCACATAATATGAAACGCGTTAAGAGATTAATATATCACATAATATTCACATGTTAAAAATATATAGTTTCCAACAAAATTTGTTAAGCAATCATTTTTCAAGTAAACACGGTCGAAGTCCAGACTCACTAATGCATCCTAACAAACTCGATAAGACACACTAATGCAAAATTCTAGTTCTCTAAGACCAACGCTCGGATACCAACTGAAATGTCCCGTTCTTATTGATTAAAAACGTTCCATATTAATTGATTTCGTTGCGAGGTTTTGACCTCTATATTAGACGTTTTTCAAAGACTGCATTCATTTTAAAACAAACCATAACCTTTATTTTATCAATAAAGGTTTAAAAAGCTTTACGTAGATTATCAAATAATGATAATCTAAAATATCCTATTTACACACGACCATTACATAATGGTTTACAATACAAATATGTTACAACAAAATAACTTTCTTGAATGCAGTTTTTACACAATATCATACAAGCATGGACTCCAAATCTCGTCCTTATTTAAGTATGCGACAGCGGAAGCTCTTAATAATCACCTGAGAATAAACATGCTTAAAACGTCAACAAAAATGTTGGTGAGTTATAGGTTTAACCTATATATATCAAATCATAATAATAGACCACAAGATTTCATATTTCCATACACATCCCATACATAGAGATAAAAATTATTCATATGGTGAACACCTGGTAACCGACATTAACAAGATGCATATATAAGAATATCCCCATCATTCCGGGACACCCTTCGGATATGATATAAATTTCGAAGTACTAAAGCATCCGGTACTTTGGATGGGGTTTGTTAGGCCCAATAGATCTATCTTTAGGATTCGCGTCAATTAGGGTGTCTGTTCCCTAATTCTTAGATTACCAGACTTAATAAAAAGGGGCATATTCGATTTCGATAATTCAACCATAGAATGTAGTTTCACGTACTTGTGTCTATTTTGTAAATCATTTATAAAACCTGCATGTATTCTCATCCCAAAAATATTAGATTTTAAAAGTGGGACTATAACTCACTTTCACAAATTTTTACTTCGTCGGGAAGTAAGACTTGGCCACTGGTTGATTCACGAACCTATAACAATATATACATATATATCAAAGTATGTTCAAAATATATTTACAACACTTTTAATATATTTTGATGTTTTAAGTTTATTAAGTCAGATGTCCTCGTTAGTAACCTACAACTAGTTGTCCACAGTTAGATGTACAGAAATAAATTAATAAATATTATCTTGAATCAATCCACGACCCAGTGTATACGTATCTCAGTATTGATCACAACTCAAACTATATATATTTTGGAATCAACCTCAACCCTGTATAGCTAACTCCAACATTCACATATAGAGTGTCTATGGTTGTTCCGAAATATATATAGATGTGTCGACATGATAGGTCGAAACATTGTATACGTGTCTATGGTATCTCAAGATTACATAATATACGATACAAGTTGATTAAGTTATGGTTGGAATAGATTTGTTACCAATTTTCACGTAGCTAAAATGAGAAAAATTATCCAATCTTGTTTTACCCATAACTTCTTCATTTTAAATCTGTTTTGAGTGAATCAAATTGCTATGGTTTCATATTGAACTCTATTTTATGAGTCTAAATAGAAAAAGTATAGGTTTATAGTCAGAAAAATAAGTTACAAGTCGTTTTTGTAAAGGTAGTCATTTCAGTCGAAAGAACGACGTCTAGATGACCATTTTAGAAAACATACTTTCACTTTGAGTTTAACCATAATTTTTGGATATAGTTTCATGTTCATAATAAAAATCATTTTCTCAGAATAACAATTTTTAAATCAAAGTTTATCATAGTTTTTAATTAACTAACCCAAAACAGCCCGCGGTGTTACTACGACGGCGTAAATCCGGTTTTACGGTGTTTTTCGTGTTTCCAGGTTTTAAATTATTAAGTTAGCATATCATATAGATATAGAACATGTGTTTAGTTGATTTTAAAAGTCAAGTTAGAAGGATTAACTTTTGTTTGCGAACAAGTTTAGAATTAACTAAACTATGTTCTAGTGATTACAAGTTTAAACCTTCGAATAAGATAGCTTTATATGTATGAATCGAATGATGTTATGAACATCATTACTATCTTAAGTTCCTTGGATAAACCTACTGGAAAAGAGAAAAATGGATCTAGCTTCAATGGATCCTTGGATGGCTCGAAGTTCTTGAAGCAGAATCATGACACGAAAACAAGTTCAAGTAAGATCATCACTTGAAATAAGATTGTTATAGTTATAGAAATTGAACCAAAGTTTGAATATGATTATTACCTTGCATTAGAATGATAACCTACTGTAAGAAACAAAGATTTCTTGAGGTTGAATATGATTATTACCTTGTCTTAAAACACCACATGTATATACATTTTAACTGAGTCGTTAAGTCATCGTTAGTCGTTACATGTAAGTGTTGTTTTGAAACCTTTAGGTTAACGATCTTGTTAAATGTTGTTAACCCAATGTTTATAATATCAAATGTGATTTTAAATTATTATATTATCATGATATTATCATGTATGAATATCTCTTAATATGATATATATACATTAAATGTCTTTACAACGATAATCGTTACATATATGTCTCGTTTAAAAATCATTAAGTTAGTAGTCTTGTTTTTACATATGTAGTTCATTGTTAATATACTTAATGATATGTTTACTTATCATAGTATTATGTTAACTATATATATATCCATATATATGTCATCATACAGTTTTTACAAGTTTTAACGTTCGTGAATCACCGGTCAACTTGGGTGGTCAATTGTCGATATGAAACATATTTCAATTAATCAAGTCTTAACAAGTTTGATTGCTTAACATGTTGGAAACATTTAATCATGTAAATATCAATCTCAATTAATATATATAAACATGGAAAAGTTCGGGTCACTACAGTACCTACCCGTTAAATAAATTTCGTCCCGAAATTTTAAGCTGTTGAAGGTGTTGATGAATCTTCTGGATATAGATGCGGGTATTTCTTCTTCATCTGATCTTCACGCTCCCAGGTGAACTCGGGTCCTCTACGAGCATTCCATCGAATCAAAATTTTGTTCAGAGGATCAATGGCTAATGGGAGAGTTCCAAGGGAGATGCCCACAGGGGCACAGATCAAGGAAATGATTGTTGCTCGAGTAGCCACAGCAATGGCGGATGCCAATCCCCAAGCTCTACCGGCTAACCAGAACATCCAGAACGGGTGTACCTATAAGGAATTTCATAGCTGTAAGCCCCACAATTTGATTGGTACTGAAGGGCCAGTTGGGCTAACAAGATGGTTTGAGAAGTTGGAAGCCGTATTCTGTGTGAACAACTGCTCAGAAGTGAACAAAACTAAGTACGCCTCCTGTACGTTGTCGGACGGTGCCTTAACCTGGTGGAACACACTTGCTCAGGCCAAAGGAGTTGACGAGGCTTATGCTACCCCGTAGGAGGAATTTAAAGGGGCTATGATCGAGGAGTACTGCCCCAGAACGGAGATTCAGAAAATGGAAGCTGAGTTTTGGGAGCTGAAGGTTGTGGGAACCGACCTTGATGGCTATAACCGAAGGTACCTGGAATTAGCTCTGATGTGCCCCACGATGGTTACCCCGGAATTTAAGCGAATGGAACGATACTTGTGGTGACTTCCCAAAACCATTCAGGGAAATGTTACCTCTTCGAAACCAGCGGATATCCCGGAAGCTATGCACATGGCGCACACCCTGATGAACCAGATTACTTGCAAGGAACTAGAGAAATCGAAATCAGAATCAGGAGCTAGTAATGAGAAACCTAAGTGGGAAGGCAACAAAGGAAAGGTCTTTGATCAAAACCCAGCTAAGAGGCATGAGAGTTTCAAGGGAAACAACGACTGGAGGAACCCAACCCAAACCCTAGCTTGAACCCTAACTACAAGGGTAGTCTCCCGCAGTGCAAGAGATGCTATAAGCATGACACTGGGTACTACAACGTGGTATGTGAAAAGTGCAAGAGGACTGGGCACATTGGCAAAGATTGCAAGATCACCACCCCAGCTGTGAAGACGAACCCAACTGGACCAAGGAAGTATTTTAAATGCGGTCAGCAGGGCCATTTCAAGAATGAATGTCCGAACCAGAAGAAGGATGGCATGCCAGCGTGTGGAAGAGTTTTCAACCTGAACACTAAGGATGCTCGTGAGGATCCTGACTTGGTCACAAGTACATTCATTGTCAATAATCTACTTGCTTCTGTCTTATTTGATACCAGTGCCTATAGGAGTTATGTATGTAGACACTTTTGATCTAAGATAGACTGGTCATTAGTACCTTTAGAAGAGAGTATTCTTGTCGAAGTAGCCAATGGGAAACTTGAGAAAGTTGACCAGATTGGCCGAGGAGGTATTATTAGCTTAGCTGGAGTGGATTTCAAGATTCATTTGATACCCATCAAGCTGGGAAGCTTTGATGTGATAGTTGGTATGGACTGGTTGTCTAAGGTAAGAGCCAAAGTTATCTGTGGAGAGAAGATTCTTCGGATACCTCGCTAAGATGGAGAGCCGCTGATTGTTTACGGAGAGAGATGTAGTCTGAAGTTGAACCTTATTAGTTGCTTGAAGGCACAAAAGGTTATGAAGAAGGGCCGTTTTGCTATCCTAGCGCATGTGAAGAAGCTAGAAGCTGAGGAGAAGAATGTGGATGATGTATGAATTGTGAATGAATTTCCCGACGTCTTTCCAGAGGAGTTACCTGGATTACCGCCACCAAGAGCAGTGGAATTTCAGATCAATTTAGTGCCAGGATCTGCACCTGTAGCTCGCGCACCTTATCGACTAGGACCTTTCGAATTGCAAGAGTTGCAGAGTCAACTGCAGGAATTTCTTGACCAAGGGTTTATCTAACCGAGCTCGTTGCCTTGGGGCGCAACTGTTTTATTCTGGAAGAAGAAGGACGGATCATTCCGCATGTGTATCGATTATCGTGAGCTGAATAAGTTGACGATTAAGAATCGGTATCCGCTTCCTAGAATCGACGATCTTTTCGATCAGCTGCAAGGATCTAGCGTTTATTCCAATATCGATTTGTGATCCGGTTATCACCAGTTGAGGGTGAAGGATAGCGATGTGATGAAGACTGCGTTCAGAACCCGTTATGGTCATTATGAGTTTCTTGTGATGCCATTCGGTTTAACCAATGCACCTGCCATGTTTATGGATCTCATGAATCGAGTATACAAGCCATATCTGGACAAGTTCGTTATCGTCTTCATAGATGATATCCTCATCTATTCCCGAAGTGAAGCAGAACACGAGCAACATCTTCGACTAGTGTTGGAACTCTTAAAACAAGAGCAACTTTATGCCAAATTCTCCAAGTGTGAGTTTTGGTTGAAGGAAGTCAAATTTCTGGGTCATATTGTGAGCAATCAGGGTATCAAAGTTGATCATGCGAAGATCGAAGCTATCAGCAAGTGGGAAACCCCCATTACTCCGACTCATATCCGCCAATTTCTAGGTCTCACCGGTTATTACCGAAGGTTCATTGAAGGTTTTTCGTTGATTGCGCGACCCTTGACTGCGTTAACTCATAAAGGCAAGAAGTTCGTTTGGGAAGCCGAGCAAGAGTCAGAATTTTAAACTTTGAAGCAGAAATTGACCACTGCACCTATCCTATCTCTTCCCAAAGGCAGTGATGACTTCGTTGTGTATTGCGATGCCTCCCGACAAGGTTTTGCAATGGAAGAAGGTTATTGCTTACGCCTCCGACAACTAAAGGTCCATAAGCAGAACTATACAACGCACGATCTCGAGCTTGGAGCTGTTGTCTTTGCGCTCAAACTGTGGAGACATTACCTCTATGGAACAAAGAGCACTATCTTCACCGACCACAAAAGCCTCCAACACATCTTTGACCAGAAATAGCTGAATATGAGACAGCGTCGTGGGATCGAGAAGTTGAACGACTATGATTGTGAACTCCGTTACCATCCTGGCAAGGCAAATATTGTGGCCGACGCCTTGAGTCAAAAGGAGAGAATGGTACCTCTTCATGTCCGTGCCTTGAATATCACCATTCATTCGAAACTCAGTAGCCAGATCCGCGTAGCTCAAGAAGAGGCTCTCAAGGAAGAGAATATTCCTCAAGAGCGCTTGAACATTCTCGTTTCTCGATTTGAGGTCAAGGAGACTGGACTTCGATACTTTGCTGGGAGAATATGGGTGCCTAGTTATGGAGATCTACGGAGCCTTATTCTAGATGAAGCCCATAAGTCAAGGTATTCGATTCATCCAGGAGCTGGTAAGATGTACCACGACCTCAAGGTTCAGTATTGGTGGCCAAACCTGAAGAGGGATGTTGCAACGTATGTTGGGAAGTGTTTGACTTGTTTGAAGGTTAAGGCCGAATACCAGAGGCCATCTGGATTACTTCAGCAACCAAAAATCCCGTAATGGAAGTGGGAAAGGATAACAATGGACTTCATCACAAAACTACCAAAGACGGTGGGCAGATACGATACCATCTGGGTTATCATTGACCGCCTTACCAAATCCGCACACTTCTTAGCCATGAAGGAAATTGATACGATGGAGAGACTGGCGCAGCTATACATAAAGGAAGTTGTATCTCACCACAGTGTACCCTTATCGATTATCTCAGATCCCGATACCTGTTTCGCTTCCATATTTTGGCGTTCTTTGCAAGAAGCCTTGGGGATTCGTCTCGATATGAGCACTGCGTATCACCCGCAAACCGACGGACAGAGCGAGCGAACGATTCAAACCTTGGAGGACATGTTGCGTGCCTGTGTTATTGATTTCGGAAAAGCTTAGGATAAGCATTTGCCGACAGCCGAACTCTCTTACAACAACAGTTATCATTCGAGCATTAATGCCGCACCTTTCGAAGCGTTGTATGTCCGCAAATGCTGTTCTCTGATTTGTTGGGCTAAAGTAGGTGAGAAGCAAATCACCGAACCCAAACTCGTCCATGAAACAACCGAGAAGATTGTCCAAATTCAAGCAAGACACAAGACTGCCCGTGATCGTATAAAGAGCTATGCTGACCTGAAGCGTGGAGATTGTGAATTTCAAATCGGTGATCGTGTTATGTTGAAAGTCGCACCTTGGAAAGGTGTAATCCGTTTTGGAAAGCGAGGGAAGCTCAATCCATGGTATATTGGTCCATTTGAAGTCTTGGAGCGTGTTGGACCCGTTGCTTACCGTTTGGATCTTCCGACTCAATTGAGTACTGTTCACCCCACCTTCCACGTGTCGAATCTGATGAAATGTCTCGCTGAACCAGAACTTGTCATACCTCCCGAGGAGCTTACGATTGATGACAAACTCCACTTCGTGGAAGAACCTGTTGAAATCATGGACCGTGAGGTTCAAACGTTGAAGCGCAACAAGATTCCGATCGTCCGAATTCGATGTAATGCCAAACGAGGACCTGAGTTTACCTGAGAACGAGAGGATCAAATGATGCAGAAGTATCCTCACCTTTTCCCGACTCCATCACCTACCTCAGCTTAAATTTCGGGACGAAATTTTCTTTAATAGGTGGGTAATGTAACGACCCGACTTTTTCAACTTGCTTTTATGCTTTGTGCTTTCCCGTAACTGCGTATTTATGCGTACTGAGATAGATTATATTATGTGATCACTAATTATGTTAACTACATTCGTTAATGCCTTACAACATGTTTTTAAGTACTAGGTTACTTAACATGGTCCTTTATTGCATTTACGACCGTTAGTGTCACTTAACGTTTTGAACGAGCTATGTTTGTCGGTGCACGTTTGACTTTGGTCATAATCAGAATATTATGACTACGAAATACTAATTGTTATTTTATAATAATAATTACTTGGGTTTTTGGATGCTTAATTACGTTTAGTAATTTACTAGAACACACTAGTTAGTCTTGTTAGACTTTCTACCTTGTTGGACTTAAGCCCACCCTACTCTATTTAGTGGACTATTTAATTAGCCTAATTATAAGTGACTAGTGACCCATTAATATGTAAGACAAATGCCCATTTATTAGAGGGAACATACTAGCATTTTTGTTAAGCATTATCCTTAATGTTGCATGGAATCCTAACATAAGCACCAACTTTAGACAACCACTAATCAAAAAGCAAAAAGGTGTCCCCCATGATCCCCACCACCACCTACGGCCTCCACCCCAATCCCACACTCTCACCCTCTATAAATACCAAGCATATCCCATTCATTTCACACTTGCTCTCATTCACAATTTACACACACTTGTTCATTTATTTTCTCTCTAGTCTAAAACTTGTAAGTATTTTGAATTTATTTTCTTCTTCTTCTTCTCATCATCACGAGTTCATCATCATCATTAGAAGATCAAGCTCTTTAGCTTTTTGATCTTGTTACATCTTGTAGATTCAAACATAGATTTGAATCTTTCAAGAACATGGAAGATTCAAGCTTTCTAGCTTTGAATCTTCATCTATTTTGTAGATCTAAGTCTTTTTAGCTTTTAAACTTTGTATTTTGATGAAAAGATTCAAACTTGTGTTTGTAGTCTTCATGTAACTTGAAGATCTAGCTTCATGCTTCAAGGATCTTCAAGAACAATCAAGATTCAAGCTTTCTAGCTTTGAATCTTCATATTTTTGTTGAAAACAAGTTTTCTAACTTATGATCTTGTTATTTTGTTGAAAAGATTCAAACTTGTGTTTGTAGTCTTCATGTAACTTAAAGATCTAAGCTTTATGCTTCAAGATCTTCAAAGACACTAAGGATTCAAGCTTTCTAGCTTTGTAATCTCATAATTTGTGTGAAAAGGATCCAAGCTCTCTAGCTTAGGGTTCCATTACTTTGTTTGATCAATTTTATGTTTATACTTGTTTGGTTTAAATGAAAGTTTGTAGCTTTTGTTGTAGATAGAATTTATGTTTGTGTTAAGACTAAGAATATGATGTAACCTTGGTTCATCATCCTTCCAACTCTCTTAAGTGAGTTGAATCCTTTCTTAGTCTTAATACCTTGTGTATTGAGGGTTGAAACTTGGTTAAAGTGATGCTACCACATCATTGAGTTGTACACTTGAAGCTACAAGCATCAAGGATGAGAACCATGATGAGCATCAAGCACCAAGAATCCCACTAGAGCACTTGCTTACTGATTTCAGGGTCTGATCAGGCTCCTGGGCTACTGAAAAAGTTGATTTCCAGATATTTCGGTTCGAGTAGATGACTTTTCATTTAAGACTCGCCTCAATCCGAGATACAGTTTAGGATTTATAGCCTTTTTAAAACCACTACACCCTTGTAACGTTGTGCTGAAATTTCTGACCTACTCACACTTAAACCATCGCCACGGTCAAACGAAGACGAGTTTGGTTCTGGAAATTGGTCAGCAACTAGGGGACTCACATACGGAGCCATAGTCACTGATAACACGTCTTTTTGATTTACATAGAGGTCGTAGCAGCTGATGAAAATCAGCCTATTGTTTCGATCTCTATACTTGTTAAACTTACTTAGCTTTTACGATGATGAATGATGATGATGATGACACTTAGATTTATTTTATGCACTTTTAAAAATTATGAGGACAACATACCGACCTAGTAACCTTTGACTTAGGTTGACGACCTTTCGGACCGACTTACTACTTGCACACTTTCGTATCGACTTTTACTGCTTATTCACTGTGAGTTAGAACATCCCTTTTTACTTTTTACAATTTTTGGGACTGAGAATACATGCGCTTTTTATGTTTTACTTACTTGACACGAGTACTTAAACTTTAGTGGGTTATAAAACGGCATAAACATTCCCCTTAGCTCGGTAACGTTTAATCATTGGTTTCCTAACCATGAACGCGAATCTTAGATATGGATCCATAGGGCTTGACATCCCCACTCGGGCTAGTCGCGCTAGCATTCAACGGGTGTTTAATACTTCGAGGACATACGCACTCGCCAGGTGTACTTTTAGGGGGTGATATATTATATTTACGTTAAGTTAGTTACCAAGTGCCCACGGTTAAACATATACTTTTCATACTGTTTTTGAAACGAAATCTCGTAGTCTACTTTATTATTGTTGTTCATTAAAACTATAGCTCAACCACATTCGTGTTGACGTTTTTAAGTATGTTTTCTCAGGTGCTTAGAGGTTTTATGCTTCCGCTGTAGTGGTCACGCTGTTAGACTTGCTGTGTAGACTCCCGCTGCTTTTGATTAGAGATGTCTATGCATGAAACTTTGACATTGCATTCACAAACTATGTTACTTTTAAATAATGAAGTTGTAATGACCCTTGGGTCTCGTACTTATGTTAATTGCTTCTATTCATAGGAAGCACGTTATCTTTTGTAATGATCCTGTTGTTGATGATCCGTACACGTTAATTTTATACGGGGCGTCACACGTCGACACTTCACATCTCACACTACTCAAGTAAATACATTACATACATACACATATAATTATTCCACTCACCTTGGAATGCCCGCACAAGTCGTGTATCATGATCTCCGTCCTCATATCCGAGCAAATAGTTACCTATATCGCACATAGGCCCAATATACACATAAATATACATTCTCTAAAAGAGAACCGACACAAACATCCCTTAGTCGAGGGATCACACCTTGCTCGCCATAACCCGCGCATTTAACACCTAATGGGCACAATCCAATTACCACTTCGGGTGGTAATTCAAACCCACACAACAAAGTACAATTTAACCCAAATCATACTTGTCACCAAATTGACCAACCTAGGCCCCGACACTAGATTACTACTTAGGTAGTGATCATTTCAAACCGCCATTAACAACAAAACTACCACACATGCAATATTGACCCATATTGCATTTGACCACGTTTGACTTATGTTAAAATATCATTTTAACCCCAAAATTACTTCTCTCAATTAATTACATCCCAAAACATCATTTAACGCTTAATACAAGTGTTTAACATCCATTTAATCCAAGATTAGTGTCATTACCAATTTTGACCCAATTCAAAATTAACCCATTTTGACATAAGTCCTAAAAACGTCCTTAATCACTAAAGGCTAGTGATTACTTTCCAAAACACCAATTAACACTTGATTCAAACATTTAAACACTCGATTCATCAAATCTTGACCCAAAACATAATTTTACGACAATTAAAGTCAATACTCATTTTGACTAGTAAACAAGTTCTTATGAACTTCCCAAATCATCAACACACTTATAATCTAGTGATTAAACACCCAAACCATGACAAATACTTCCAATTTCGTCATCTAACCTTAAACCCACATTAATTAGGCCCATACACCCTAACAACACCTAAAAACCCCAAATCTTGCAACTAGTGGGGTTTATAACACTAACTAGTCCCAAACCCTAACAAGAACGAGAATCAAACAAATAAATTTGGAGTTAGAACTTACCAACACTACCACAACTTAGCCGTGAACGAGGTGAACAACTTTAACTCTCGTTACTTGACCCAATTCACTCTTCCTCTTCCTCAAACCAAGCTCTCTCTCTCTCTAAAATTCTAACTCTCTCTAGATTGAAAGTGTGTAGTTGAGAGAGTGATAAATGTGATATGGATAAGCCTTGTATCAGTTTTGAGGCTAAAAACCCGTCCACAAAGTGAAAAGACCAAAGCAACCCAAAAGATACCCTTAAAAACGGGTCAAAATAGTCAGATCAGCGACTTTGTCGCGTTTCGCGACAGCCTATCACGTTTCGCGATGACCAGGACGCGGTAAACCAAACCCAAACGTGATAAAGTGGTCAGGATCTGGGATTCTTAAGTCGTCGCGTTTCAACCAGACATGTCGCGATCCGCGACGAGCCCAAATGCGATAAAGTGTATCAGAACGCGATACCTGCAGCTCTTCAACCGAATTTCAGTTTCCAGCTTCAATTTAAAAGGTCAGGGACCGAGGTTGACAGATTCTGATGTAAATTCTAAAAATGCATAAGTGTTAGGTTCACTTTTAGTGGCGCTTTCTGATGCACACATTTACTGACACTTTCAGGAACATTTTCTGATGCACAAAATTCAGGATCTTACACCTAAACTATAAAACCCTAAACCTTAAACTTTATACCCTAAATTCTAAAGCCTAAACTCTAAACCCTAAAACCCAAACCCCAAACACTAAACTATAAACCTTATACACTAAACCGTAAACCCTATACACTAACTCATAAACCCTAATGCGTAAATTCTAAAATCTTAACCTTAAACCATAAATCCTAAACTGTAAACCATAAAGAGTAAACCCTAAATAGCAATTCCTTAACCTTAAACCATTAAATCTCAACGTGAATCCTTTTTATCCATTAAGCTTATATTAGTTGTCAAAATGAATCTAGTTTGTACTATAAGTTTATATAATTAGAGTCGTATCAAACATACCAATGACCCAATAACCAACTGCATTGTGCACTCTGACCCATAGATGTTATCCAAAAGATTTTTTTACCTGATATAAGTAAGCAGTAACAAACATGACCCAAATCAAATATACAGTGGCAAATTCGACCCATAATGAGATACTTTTAACAGGGATCCCTATCAGAAGATCCCCTATTAACCCTCAACATGTTGAAATTTGAATGAAGCTGACCACACAAAAGGAGGTGAAAACTGGAAAAAAAAAAAAAAAAAAAAAAAAAAAAAACTATAGGTGTCTATTGTACCCATTTTCTTATAAATGAGGCAGTCGATAATGAAATACTGCTATCGGGTGAAGCTTGCTATAATAATAAAAATTTTGCAAAAAACGAAGCATGATAAACAGGTCCAAGGTCACCCAAAAGCCCCGCAGCGAAGCGCGAGTTTTTTTCCTCGTTCTGAATAAAGATCAAATAAGAGTTTTTGGTTTGCTTAATAATTTTTTACAATTTTTAATTGAATAATGCTATTATATTATACAAAGCTTCTGGACACTCTATTCAACATTACCCAAGATGAAATTATATAACAAACAAAGCGCTCTCAAAAGGTGCAATGTTAACAAACCTCGTATACCAACTCAATGTCTTAATCATTACATAATAGAGGTTTCACATGTACATTAGAATTTGACGTATGAATATTGAGTGGCATAATCTCCTAATAAACATAGGGATAACTCATAGAGTATATTTGACATAAAACAAACGCATCATATATAACAAATCCAAAAACATACAATAAATAGATGAATACCGTGTACAAATTCTTTTTATTTCTATTTTTTATAGCTATGCATAATTTGGAATATGCCTATACAAGGATAATAACAAACAAATTAACCTATAGTAAATAGGGATCGGCCTTTTGACCCGTTTGCAACCCTGAAACCTTGTTGTATCTTAATAGAAGAAGAATAATACAATAAATATAAGAGGAAGGATAATGTAGTAAATATCAGAGTAGGTTTACACACAACCCGAATAATAAATTTTATTATTTTTATACAAGTTTTGCAACTGTAATTTGATGCAATCTTGCATAACTTTCTCCATAGGTTTAGGTCAAATCCACAAATCCCCAAGAAAAAAGTTGAAAGTCTTTGAATAAAACAACGCACGTAGGAAAGTGAACTTACCCAATATACTAAACTATCATCCATACAAGTCTGAACTGAATCAACGGGTCTTCATCCGGTGATTAATTCCAAAAGCATGACCCCGAAGGAGAAAACATTAGATCCATCTGTAAGTTTTTCTGAAGCAGTATACTTTGGAGCTAGGTGCCTATACACGTCAAATTCAAGTCAAGAACGTTATCAAACAATGACTTATTTGAAAGTTGTTTAGAATGGTTTAAGCATTTAAAAGAACATTTTGGGAGATAAAACATAACCCCGTTTACCACCAACCCTACACACTAAACCCTAAACCCTAAAATCTAAACCTTAAAATCTAAAATCTAAACAATAAATTATAAACCCTAAACCTTAGTTAAAGACCTACGGTTTCGTGAGTATTATTGAACTGTGATATTTTAAGACAATGATAACAAAAATAAACAATATAACATTGCTAAATTTTTGAAACTTTGTATTCGACAGCCATTTTTGCTAGTCGAAATTACCATTATTATTGAAATGTGATATTTTAAGATAATGATAATTAACATTTTCTTTATCTTTGTTAGTGTATCTAAGATTGTTATTAAAAATTTGTCTTATGTTATGTAAACTTAGTTACTAAGAAAACTTAGCTATAAAGTTTTCTTAGCTATTAAGTATTCTTAGTCTTTAAGTATTCTTATCCATTAAGGATACTTAACCATTAAGTATTCTTATCCATTAAGGATTCTTATCCATTAAGAATACTTAGCCATTAAGTATTCTTATCCATTAAGGATTCTTATCCATTAAGGATACTTAGCCATTAAGTATTCTTATCCATTAAGGATTCTTATCCATTAAGTATTCTTATCCATTAAGGATACATAGATATTTTAGTATCCTTAGTTGTTAAGTAATTATCGATATTCGTGATACTTACCTCTTAAGTTTTCTTAGAGGCTAAGAAAGTTAGTTTTTTGTAGCCTATAAATAGGAGTTGTAATAAAGAGTTGTATAAGATAACAAATCTTCAAATAATACACTCAATCTTCTAATTATTTCTATTCTACACTTTCATTATGTATTCTAAACTACTTAGCAACAAAGTCTTGCTATTTTTATCTTTAGCAACAAAGTCTTGCTACCTTAATCTTTCAAGTGTAGAATTCTATTCTATTCTTGAACGTTTACAGTGGTATCATAGCTCTCTTCTTAAGGGGCCGTTTTATTCACGATAAAGAAATTTTAAACTAGACATGACATCTAGTTCAACTGCTCCAGCAATTCCATTATTTAATGGATTGCACTATCATATTTAGGCAGTAAAGATGAAGACATATTTGAAGTCTCAAGGTTTATGGAAGGTTGTAGAGACTGATGAAGATCCTCTAGCACTCAGAGCAAACCCAACTGTTGCTCAACTAAGAAATTATGAAGAAGAGTTGCTGAAGAAAGATAAAGCACTTACCTGTTTACATTCAGGACTTGCTGATCAAATTTTCACCTCAATAATGGACTTGGCCACATCAAAAGCTGTGTTGGATAAAATCCAAAATACCTATGAAGGTTCTGATAGAGTAAAAGCTGTCAGATTATTGACTCTCAGACGAGAGTTTGAATTGTTGAAAATGAACGATGATGAACTCGTAAAAGATTATTCATCGCGAATAATGGATGTTGTTAATCAAATTAGACTTCATGGTGACAAGATTTCAGACCATAAAGTGGTGGAGAAAATAATGATAAGTGTTCTTCAAAAGTTTGAAGCCAAAATTTCCGCAATAGAAGAATCTTGTGATGTTAGTATGCTTACAGTTTCTGAACTAACTAGCAAGCTTCAAGCACAAGCACAAAGGGCCTCTATGAGATCTGAAGAAAAGGTTGAAGGTGCTTTTCAAGTGTCTTTCAAAAATAACAAAGATGGAAATTCAAGACAAAACACGTATAAGAAAGGAAATTACAAAGGTACTTTTCCTCCATGTAAAATTTGTCAAAATACAAATCATAAAGAAGTTGATTGTTGGTTCAAAGATAAACCAAATTTTAAGTGCAATTTTTGCAAAAAGTTTGGACATATTGAGAGATATTGTAGAGCAAAGAAAAATCAAGGCCAAACAAAAAAACTTCAGTTGGCAAATGTCACTGAGAAAAATCAGGAGGAAAATGAACACTTGTTCATGGTCTCACATGTCGATAAAAGTTCAAGAAGACTTACATGGCTTCTCGATAGTGGGTGCACTAGCCATATGACTCCAGAGCTGTCATACTTTTGTATTCTTGATACTAAAATCAATACTAAAGTGAAGCTCGGAGATGGAAGAATTGTTCAAGCTAAAGGGAGAGGCACCATTGCGTTTAAAACAAAGCAAGGTACCAAATATATTTCTGATGTCTTATATATTCCCGACCTTGATCAAAACTTGTTAAGTGTTACAAAAATGACCAAAAATGGCTACGGTGTGAATTTTAAGAATTCTCGTTGGTGCATCTCTGACACTACCAGTTCAATATAAGCAAATCTTGATATGGTAGATGATAGTTTCTACTTAAAGCTCGATTTTGTGGATGAAAGTGCTTATCATGTTATGGAAGATAATAGTATGATATGGCATAAAAGATTCAGTCATTTCAATAACCGAACACTGAAGCACATGTATACCACCCAACTAGTCAAAGATTTGCCTATAGTTACCGAAGTTGATCTTAAATGTGAAGGGTGTGAATTGGGGAAAAATCACAGGTTGCCTTTCTCAAAATCTGGTGTGACAAGAGCCACACACAAGTTAGAAATCATTCATTCTGATATTTGTGGTCCTATGTCTATACCATCTTGGAATGGCAACAAGTATTTTATACTTTTTATCGATGATTACACACGGATGTGTTGGGTCTATTTTCTCAACAATAAAGCTTCAGTTTTTTCTATCTTCAAGAATTTCAAGAAACTTGTTGAAGTGCAAAGTGGCAATACTTTGCGTATTTTGAGAACCGACAATGGTGGAGAGTATACTTCAAATGAATTTGAAGACTTCCTTCAACAACAAGGAGTAATTCATCAGGTCACGGTTCCATACTCGCCACAACAAAACGGAGTTTCTGAGAGAAAAAACAGAACTGTTATGGAGATGGCAAGATCGATGATTTTCGAAAAAAAATCTAACCAAGACATTTTGGCCAGAAGCCGTTGCAACTTCTGTGTATTTGCTTAACAGATTAGCAACAAAAGCTGTGAGTAATAAGACTCCGGTTGAAGCTTGGTCAGGAATCAAACCTTCAGTCAAACATTTGAAGGTATTTGGTTCTATTTGTTACTATCATATTCCAGATGTCAAGAGGACAAAACTTGATACTAAAGCAAGAAAAGGAATTTTTGTTGGCTATGCGACAGAGTCAAAGGGATATAGAATATACGATTTGACTGATTGTAAAATTGCAATTAGTAGAGATGTGACTGTTGATGAAGGAGCCTACTGGGATTGGAATATAAAGGAAGTTAAAAGGCATGAAGCTTCTATTTCAAGTCTCCAAAATGAATCTCATTATGATGATCCAGAATTTGATGTCGAAGACACAATTGACACCGAAGTTTTGAGAACCAGAAAAATTGCTGATGTATACGAGTCTTGTAATCACGTTATTATGAAGCCCGAAAGCTATATTGAAGCTTTCAAACACGATGAATGGAATGAAGCCATGAAAGAAGAACTTAAAATGATTAAGAAAAATGAAACATGGAAGCTTGTTGATTTGCCAAAGGGTAAGAATGCAATAGGTGTTAAATGGGTGTTTAGAACTAAGTTTCAACCTGATGGTTCAGTTCATAAACATAAAGCAAGGTTGGTAGCGAAAGGATATTCTCAAATTGCCGGTGTGGATTTTAGGGAGACTTTCGCTCCAGTTGCTCGTCATGACGTGATCAAGTTATTGTTAGCTGTAGCTGCTCAACGCAATTTAATAATTCGTCATCTTGATGTGAAATCTGCATTTTTGAATGCTGAACTTAAGGAGGAGATTTATGTAATGCAACCTCAAGGCTTTGAAGTAGCCGGCCAAGAAGATAAAGTATAAAGACTATATAAGGCACTTTATGGTCTAAATCAAGCACTAAGGTCTTGGTATTCTAAGATTGATGCTCATTTGATAAATCATAATTTTAAGAGGAGTCCAAATGAGTCAACTCTTTATGTGAAACAATTAAATTCTCAAGTGGTACTGATTATCTCTCTTTATGTTGATGATTTACTTGTGATCGGGAGCAACGATAATCTTGTTGAAGAGTTCAAGAAACAAATGAAATCTGAATTTGAAATGTCAGATTTGGGACTCATGCATTATTTTCTTGGCATGAAAATTAATCAACAAACTAGTGGTGTTTATATTTCTCATAAAAAGTATGCAAGTGACATGCTCAAGAGATTCAACATGTTTTCATGCAAACCAGTCACATCACCACTTGTTTTAAATTGCAAGTTGTCTAAAGAAGATGGAGATAAGCTAGATGATCCAACTCTATACAGAAGTATTATCGGGAGTATATTATATTTGGCAATCTCAAGACCCGATTTAGCTTATGCAGCTAGTTTCTTATCAAGGTTTATGACTTCACCAACTAGTTCTCACTTGAGAGCGGCCAGGAGAGTCTTAAGATACTTAAAAGGTTCTCTCAATCTGGGGATTATGTTCGAGAGAAACAAAGATGTGAAACTTGAAGGATATTCTGATAGTGAATGGGCTGAAAGTGTTGATGATCTGAAGAGTACTTCTGGTTATGTTTTCAATCTTGGTTCAGGTGCATTTTGTTGGAACTCAAAAAAGCAAAGCGTTGTCGCACAATCTACTGCAGAGGCGGAATATATTGCAATCGCGGCTGCTGTGAATCATGCTGTTTGGATAAGAAAGTTGTTGTTCGACTTGGATCTTACACAAGACAGTCCAACAGTCATATATTGTGATAACAAATCTGCTATTGCTATAGCAGAGAATCCGGTGCAACACGGAAGAACAAAACACATCAATGTCAAATATCATATTATTCGAGAAGCCGAGAAGAACAGAGAAGTCAAGCTGAAATACTGCACCTCCGATGATCAATTGGCAGATATACTTACAAAGTCTCTCACGGGAATGAAGTTAGATCAATTGAAGACTCGACTTATGATGTCCAACAACAATCTTAAGGAGGAGTGTTAGTGTATCTAAGATTGTTATTAGACATTTGTCTTATGTTATGTAAACTTAGTTACTAAGAAAACTTAGCTATAAAGTTTTCTTAGCTATTAAGTATTCTTAGTCTTTAAGTATTCTTATCCATTAAGGATACTTAACCATTAAGTATTCTTATCCATTAAGGATTCTTATCCATTAAGAATACTTAGTCATTAAGTATTCTTATCCATTAAGGATTCTTATCCATTAAGGATACTTAGCCATTAAGTATTCTTATCCATTAAGGATTCTTATCCATTAAGTATTCTTATCCATTAAGGATACATAGATATTTTAATATCCTTAGTTGTTAAGTAATTATCGATATTCGTGATACTTACCTCTTAAGTTTTCTTAGAGGTTAAGAAAGTTAGTTTTTTTTAGCCTATAAATAGGAGTTGTAATCAAGATTTGTATAAGATAACTAATCTTCAAATAATACACTCAATCTTCTAATTATTTCTATTCTACACTTTCATTATGTATTCTAAACTACTTAGCAACAAAGTCTTGCTACCTTAATCTTTCAAGTGTAGAATTCTATTCTATTCTTGAACATTTACAATCTTTTTGTAGATTTGTAATGCTAACATATAATTTGTTTTAACTAACACTATTTTTGTTTGTTTACGTATCGCTTCTTTTCCACTCATTAAAGAAGTCGAGAATGCATCCATAGTGATTAAAGGAAAAAAATCAACTACCGAATACGATTGTACCAAATTCATCTCATGGTTAAAAAACAATACACTATGAACACCGAACTTATATGAAGACTAAATACGCTTATCGTATCTACTATATTATTAGCATATCCGATAGTGTGTTACATAATGTAACTGAATTCACACTATTTGGTAAATAAGGGGAAAAAATAGTCAACGACCTATAGTTTTGTTAAGATTGTCGAGCCTAGTTCTGAGATCGAATGTTCCACATTGCCACATCGCCTAGTGGTACATACAGTGCAGTGTATGACTTCGGATACACCTATTAACCGCATCTCACCCATCTACGGACCTCCATCCATCCTGTTGATTCAAGCCAAATTTTTTTTTTTTTTGCTCACATACAACAAAATGGTATATTAATGAACATCATCCAAGGCATACCTTCAGAAATGAATGTCCGGTACCGACATACACTTAACTCCAAATATAGCAGCGCCACTATCAAATTACTGATAGTAATTAGATGGGAATGTAAGAACACACAATGTTTTTGGTTAAAACATATTAAAAATGTAATACTAACACATAGCTAGCTTAGAAAACAATATAGGTTATAATTGTTGTTACATCAACCGCATATGATGCAGAGGTCTACGCATTATAAGCATAAACTTAACCAATATAAGAACAACTTAAAAAACATCAACTGCACATTACTATAAAAAATAAATCAAAACATATGACATAAACAAAAACATTGAATATATCTATAAAAATAACATTTGACTTTTGTAAGTGAAACTTACCTTGAAAAAGACTGTGCGACATATTCTCCAACGTGTTTAGCATCATTTTCCAACATATGATTTACTTTGAACCCATTAGATGGTATAGATTCAACCACCTCAATTAAAAAAAATAAGTCAACACTCGAGCAAAGTGGTTTACTAAGCAGATGCCTAGCTGACCCATCACGGTTGCTTTTGTTGCCCAAGGATGGCCATTTATAAAAATTGCAACCAAGTAACAGCATAAAATTCATTATTATTATAAAAGTCAATATTGGATGCTAATTTTATTATTATTATAGATATTGCATAGTATATTTTTTTGAGTATAAATATGTGTGTTATGAGTTCATAATTCACACACTTCAAACATATATAAAACACATACTTCTCTCATATTCTCTCTATATACTTATTAGTCTATAGTCAAGAACCAGGCTACTAAAGGTAGTTATAAGCCTACTAAATTATAACACGTTATCAGCACGAAGTGCTCCGTATAATCAAGGTTTATCTAAGCAAGCACACGTCACTAATCTAGGTAAGAAATTGTTTAACTTTTATTAACTTCACTAACATTTATATTTATGTTATTTAAGTTATATATGGTCGGTTATACCGTCTGAATTATATTTCTGTAATATAACTTTTATTAACTTCACTAACATTTATATTTATGTTATTTAAGTTATATATGGTCGGTTATACCGCCTGAATTATATTTCTGTAATCTAACTTTTATTAACTTCACTAACATTTATATTTTTGTTATTTAAGTTATATATGGTCGGTTATACCGCCTGAATTATATTTCTGTAATCTAACTTTTATTAACTTCACTAATATTTATATTTATGTTATTTAAGTTATATATGGTCGGTTATACCGCATGAATTATATTTCTGTAATCTAACTTTTATTAACTTCACTAACATTTATATTTATGTTATTTAAGTTATATATGGTCGGTTATACCGCCTGAATTATATTTCTGTAATCTAACTTTTATTAACTTCACTAACATTTATATTTAAGTTATATATGGTCGGTTATACCGCCTGAATTATATTTTCTGTAATCTAACTCTTATTAACTTCACTAACATTTATATTTATGTTATCTAACATTTATGATTACTTATTTTATTAATCTTTATTTATTTCATGCATACTAATGTTTATTCTTAAATTTATTATTTATGCATAATATGTTTATTCTCTTAATCTTCGTATTTATACTAAATGTATTTATACTAAATGTATTTTATAGTAATCATATTTATACTAATAAAATTCTTTTATTAAAAATTATTTTAATACAACGGCAACATAACGATCGTTAACATTAATTAACGACGTTACAACGGTCATATATACATAATGGTTGTTAACGTCTATTGACGACGTTACAACGACTATATTTTTCAAATATAAATTAAACATCCCCGTTTTCACATTTTCACAAATCAATCTTCATTTTCTCAAATTACTACTCTCCAAATTTTTTTATTAAAAGATGATTAACTCAAGGATGATTTTTCCTACTGTATTGGTCATAATAGCTATCATCCTTATTGCTTGTACACCACTAGATGAACCTATATTTTATCCTTCCCTTATGGTTTTATTATTTGTAATCATGCCATTATTCCTTTGTTTGCTACTTATGAATCTAAACTAATTCGAATTTCATGTTGTTATTTGTCTATGAAAAAAAAAATTGATTATGATTATGATTATGATTTATGTTGTTCATCTTTCTGAAAATAGAAAATGTCAAACTTATCAAAGCTTGAGTTTGATGCCTTAGACGTATCGGGAACAAACTACACATCATGGGTTATGGACGTAGAAATAAATCTTGGATCATTGGGTATTCTAGAAACTTTAAAAGAAAACAATACTTGTTCCGATCAAGATAAATTAAAATCAATTGCTTTTATTCGCAAACATATTGATACCACCTTAAAACATATGTTTCTCACTATCAGAGATCCACATGTTTTATGGGAAAGTATCAAGAGTAGATTCGATAATCAAAAGGAAATATTACTCCCAGCTGCGAGGGAAGAATGGAGAAATCTAAGGTTCCAAGATTTCAAAAAGGTAAGTGAATACAGCTCGGCCATGTTCAAGATCCGTTCAAAGCTTCAATTCTGTGGTCAAGAAAAAAGTGATGCTGATATGATGGTGAAAACTTTCTCCACAATGCATTCTACAAACATAACTGTGCAAGAAAATTTAAGATTGCAGAATTATAAAACTTTTTCCAAACTTCAAACTTATCTCTTAGTTGCAGAAGTTAATAAAGAATTAGTGATGAAAAATCAAGAATCTCATCCTACCGGTGCGCTAGCATTTCCTGAAGCTAATGCTATTAACAATAATAATAATAAAAGAAGAAATGCACATGGACGAGGGCGTGGACAAGGTCGTGGCCATATTGGCCAAAACCATCATCATGGAAATTACCATAACAATAATAAAAATCATAACTATGTTCGAAATCACCCTTATGGTAATGGTCGTGGTCGTGGTGGTCGTGGTCGTGGACAAAGAAATAATAATTCACAAAATTATAAAATCCAAACACCATACAATCCCACAAATCACAATGTTAAAGAAGGCTCTTCAAAGAATGTTGAAGATTCTTGTTACCGATGTGGTAAAATTGGCCACTGGTCTAAAAACTGCCGAACAAATCAGCATTCTGTTAATCGGTATCAAGAATCCCTAAAGGGAAAACGAAAAGAAGCAAATCTTGTGGATGACCTTGATACAAAAATCACTGAGCCAACTTGTGACTACTTTAATGAATAAATTTCTAATATCTATTGAAATGTCCCGTTCTTATTGATTAAAAACGTTCCATATTAATTGATTTCGTTGCGAGGTTTTGACCTCTATATGAGACGTTTTTCAAAGACTGCATTCATTTTTAAAACAAACCATAACCTTTATTTCATAAATAAAGGTTTAAAAAGCTTTACGTAGATTATCAAATAATGATAATCTAAAATATCCTGTTTACACACGACCATTACATAATGGTTTACAATTCAAATATGTTACATCGAAATCAGTTTCTTGAATGCAGTTTTTACACAATATCATACAAACATGGACTCCAAATCTTGTCCTTATTTTAAAGCTCTTAATATTCACCTGAGAATAAACATGCTTTAAACGTCAACAAAAATGTTGGTGAGTTATAGGTTTAACCTATATATATCAAATCGTAACAATAGACCACAAGATTTCATATTTCAATACACATCCCATACATAGAGATAAAAATCATTCATATGGTGAACACCTGGTAACCGACATTAACAAGATGCATATATAAGAATATCCCCATCATTCCGGGACACCCTTCGAATATGATATAAATTTCGAAGTACTAAAGCATCCGGTACTTTGGATGGGGTTTGTTAGGCCCAATAGATCTATCTTTAGGATTCGCGTCAATTAGGGTGTCTGTTCCCTAATTCTTAGATTACCAGACTTAATAAAAAGGGGCATATTCGATTTCGATAATTCAACCATAGAATGTAGTTTCACGTACTTGTGTCTATTTTGTAAATCATTTATAAAACCTGCATGTATTCTCATCCCAAAATATTAGATTTTAAAAGTGGGACTATAACTCACTTTCACAGATTTTTACTTCGTCGAGAAGTAAGAGTTGGCCACTGTTGATTCACGAACCTATAACAATATATACATATATATTAAAGTGTATGTTATTCGTATGCCCGAGAGACATATTAAATTAATGTGGCTAATATGTTATGATCCAAGTCGGGTCATACCCAATAACAAGCTTACCGACACCTTATACGTATTTGATCTTAACTATTGGATCATTAAGTAAATACGCGACACTTGGATTTTAGAAAATCGGGTTTCTAAAATATTATCACTTGAGATAAATTGTTTGGACAATTTATATATTAAGGATATAATTATTTATAAGTATAAATAATTAAGTTATACTTTATAAATAGGTTTATAAAGTACAAGTAACCAATATATATAAAATGGACTTTTATAACAAGTTTTTATAAATTATAACAAGTTTTTTTTAAAAGAATACTTGTTATTTAAAAAGCAAATGAGTGCAGATTTTGGGGACTCCTAGGACATTCTCATGCTTGCTTGGTTACTTGCAACAAGATTCCTTAAGGCATATTTGACTCTCTTTAACCAAGTTTCTTTTGCTTGACTCAAGGTGAACTTAACTAGCAATATACACTTAAAAACTGCAACATTTTTCTGCTAAAAATAGCAGCTGCTGCCGTGGGTATTAGGGGCAAGAAGAAGAGGTTCTCTTGCTCATTTTGCTAGTTGATTAAGTGTCAAAGTCCTAACTAAATTAAGGGTGGTGTTGGTGCTCAAAAGGCTTGGGGTATTACACACTTGAGGCTTCAAGTTAGAGGCTCTAAATCCATCATCTTCATCATCACTTTGCTGTCCAAAACAGCCCTCAATCTATATTGAATAGGTATTATCTCTTATTCCTTCTCTTTAGTTTGTAAGTATAGCTTCAAGACTTGATGTCTTCATGGAATTCAATCTAAAATGGTTTAACATATACACTTGTTTATAAATAAAATAATGCTTCCGCTTGTCTTAATATTCATAAAACGGATTTGTGATTATATAAACATATGAACTTGTTGTCATGTTGAATTCCATCAATGGTATCCGAGCCGAAGTCTTGAAATATGCTTCTAGATGGTTTTTGAACTCACCATAACTTTGCATTTTATGTACATGCATGAAAATAGAATGCAAAAATTATTGGTTTTGGGTGGGTTAAGGCTTAGGCCGAATTATTGGGGGCTCCAAAATAGGTTTTGGTTTGCCATTTGGTTCATATTTTGTTCATATGTTGTTGTTCACAATCATAGCCAAGACCTTGTGGTTGAATGAATGTTTGTTTGGTTGATTTGTTAATTTCAATATGGTTGTAATTATTCATTCAATTGGTTTGTAATAATATTCATTTGGTTATGTAATTTATTTTATATTTGGTGTGTAAAATAGATTAGGTTGTATTTTCATTTTTTTTTAGACAAAATGTATTAGGATATATTTTGTAAAATGATGAAGATGATGAAGACTTGAAGAACACAAGAAGCATATGGATGCAAGGTTAAGTGGGAGGTTAAAACCTCTTACTTTGTGTTTCACCCATTGACCGGTGGCATTTTGTTTTCGGCTAAACAAAATGTCTACCAAAAGGCTTGATTGTGAACATTTGTTTTGCATGCATGGTTGTTTTAATTTCTTGTATGATTATGGATTGTGTATGTTACTACAACAAGTTATCACACAAGTTAACAACAAGCAAAACTACAATTTAATTGGTTAAATTATTAACAACATAAAATTTACCAAACCACAATTTAATCGGTTAAATTGAAATGGCTAAAAGACATTAATAAATGGTTATTAAGAACTAGAAACAGATTGCACATATAAAAGGTTTATATCAAAGTAATAAAATTGGCATTATTACATGACATGAAAATAGATTTTCATAAGTACCATACACTAAATGCATGTTGGTGTATGGCATAAAAGTTTTCTCAAACTAGAATTAACGAAAACTTAAAATCCCTTAATTTACAAGGCAAACAAGTTAAACGCCATCCTATTGTATGACACTTAGACGTATTAGGGAACTTATAATGGGATAAAGGTCACCTAACCGTTATGAGCGAACTAATATTATTAAGGTAAATTTCGCACACTTGTGGGATAAAGGTCACCTAACCACTTGTATGTTAAGTTTACATATCTATGCAAGTAGGACGACTTGATTTGGAAATCATGAACTTAGGGTCACCGAAGCATGATGAACAAATAGGCGTTGATGGGATAATATGCCATGCAAAAGGATTGCATGATCCCATAACTTAGAAGTTGCAAAAGGATTGCAATTGTCATATAATGACTACCTAGCTAAATCAAATGACGGGATAAAGGTCACCTAACCGAAATTTGATTTACCGTTGGATTCTAATATTTAATAAGACAATTATAATATAAAAGGGTATTGTTTATTAAATTTGAAATCAATACTTAAATGAACTTTGCTAATTTTGTAGATGGCCGCTAATAACAACAACAACATGCAAAACGCACCACTTAACCTAAACAACCTATCGTTAAGGTCTCTCCTCGAGAAAGACAAACTCAACCATACCAACTTTATGGATTGGTTCCGTAATCTTAGGATTGTCCTCAAACTCGAGGATAAAGCGTATGTATTAGAGGACCCCATTCCCGATCAACCCGACATGGATGATACGGAGGGCATGGCTTACTATGACAAATATTGTGCCAATTCGGTGCAAGTTGGTTGCCTAATGCTTGGGACTATGATACCCGAACTCCAAAAGGATTTCGAACATCATAGTGCATATGACATGATAACGCAATTGAAGGAGATGTTCCTTCAACAAGCACGTGTCGAGTGCTTCGAAACGGTTCGAGCGCTACATGCATGTCGTATGGATGACACCCAATCCGTCTCCTCCTATGTCCTCAAAATGAAAAGCCTCATTGATCGCGCAAACCGTCTTAACCTCAACATTTCCAATGAGCTAGCCACCGATCTTATCCTAAACTCCTTGTCAAAGAGGTTTGACCAATTTGTAATTAATTACAATATGAATGGGATGGATAAGACCATCGGTGAGCTTCATGGCATGTTAAGGACGGCTGAAACAAGCATGGGTAAAAGGGCTTCACCCGTGCTAATGATCAATGATGGCGGGTCAAAAGGTAACAACACCTCTAAGCCTAAGGTGGCTAAGAGAAAAGGACCCGCCTATCAAGGCAAGGGAAAGGTGAAGATGGTTACCCCAACCAAGAACAAGAACAAAAAGCAAAAGGTTACGGAAAAGGCAAACCCCAAGGAAGACCCATGTTTCGGTTGCGGTGAGATGGGTCATTGGAAACGAAACTGTCCGGTCTACCTTAAGGAGTTGAAGGAAAAGAGGGATGCGGGGCAATCCTCAGGTAATATATATATGGTATATATAGAGCTTAGTATTACTTCTTCTAATACATGGGTATTAGACACTGGATGTGGAACTCACATTTGCAATTCTTTGCAGGGGTTCAAAAGAAGTAACAAGTAAACGGGAACATCAAGTCTCTTCATGGGGAATGGAGCTAAAGTGCAAGTGAAAGCTCAAGGAGACTTTGTGTTAAAACTTCCAAGTAGCATGGAACTTATTTTGAATGATGTTTTGTATGCACCCGACTTGTGTCGAAACATTATTTCTGTTTCCCGTTTGAAACAATATGGTTTTAATGTTAATTTTATTAATGTTGATATCCATGTTTGTTTAGATAATGTATTCTATTTCAAGGCTTCGCCTTCAAATGGAATTTATGAATTGGTTCATGATGACACATCATCTAGTAGCTCAATGTACCATACAAGCACCAAGAAACTCAAAAGGGATTTGAGTGATTCCTACTTATGGCATTGTCGCCTTGGTCACATAAACAAGAACCGAATGCATACACTTCAAAATAATGGACTTTTAAAATCAAATGAGATGGACTCATTTGATGTATGTGAATCTTGTTTACAAGGCAAAATGACTAAAGCACCTTTCAAAGGAACATATGAAAGGGCTAAAGACTTATTGGGATTAATACATTCGGATGTGTGTGGTCCCTTTAAGCCCATGACTAGGAATGGTGAAAGATACTTTGTTACATTCATTGATGACTTCAGTCGTTTCGGATATGTCTACTTGTTAAGGCATAAGGATGAAACTTTTGAAGCATTCAAAGAGTATCAAAATGAAGTACAAAATCAACTCAATAAGACAATCAAGGTACTTCGTACCGATAGAGGAGGTGAATACCTAAGCGATGCTTTCCAAGATCATCTTAGAAGTTGTGGGATTATCTCACAACTCACTCCTCCTGGAACACCCCAACTGAATGGAGTTTCTGAAAGGAGGAACCGAACCCTAATGGATATGGTTCGATCTATGATGGCTAGAAGCTCGTTACCTCTATCATTTTGGGGTTATTGTCTATGCTCCGCGACTCGTATTTTAAATATGGCCCCAACCAAGAAAGTGGAACGAACACCTCATGAGATGTGGTTTGGAAAACCTCCGTCTCTATCATACTTAAAGGTATGGGGATGTGAAGCTTACCCTAAGCGTTACGTCCCTAATAAGTTGAATGCTCGATCCACGAAGTGTATCTTCATAGGATATCCCAAGAATGATATGGGATATTATTTCTATGATCCATCCGAGCAGAATGTATTTGTTGCTCGGAAGGCGGAATTCCTTGAAACTAAGTTCCTAATGGAAGGAAATAGTGAAAGGAAGATAGATCTTGAGGAGGTTCAAGATCAAGTAGATGATACACAATTGGTTGACACTAGCACTCAACAAGAAAATGTTGAGAATGATCAAATGGATGATCAAAATACACAAGACGTTCGCAGATCTGGTAGGATTAGTAATCCTCCTGAGAGATATGGGTTTCTCATGGATGGTTGCTATGTGGTTGATTTGGATGAACCAATAAACTACCAAGATGCTTTATCAAGGATTGATAAAGATAAATGGCAGGAAGCCATGAATGCTGAGATGCAATCCATGTATGACAACCAAGTTTGGGAACTTGTTGCGCAACCTCCTGGCTCTAGGCTAGTTGATTGTAAATGGCTGTTCAAAATGAAAACCGACATACATGGAAACTTGGATACATATAAAGCTAGACTTGTAGCAAAAGGTTTCACTCAAACTCAAGGGGTTGACTATGATGAAACTTTTTCGCCTGTGGCAATGCTAAAGTCTATTAGGATATTACTTGCCATTGCTGCTCATTATGATTATGAAATATGGAAAATGGATGTCAAGACCGCTTTCCTAAACGGACATCTTGAGGAAGATGTCTACATGGTTCAGCCTGAAGGTTTTGTTGATTCGAAATATCCTAAGAAGGTATGCAAGTTAAAGAAGTCAATCTACGGATTGAAACAAGCATCTAGAATGTGGAATCATCGTTTTAATGAGGAGGCCAAGAAATTTGGCTTCATTAAAAATGGTGATGAAGCTTGTGTATACAAGAAAGCTAGTGGGAGCACTATCATGTTCCTTGTACTATATGTGGATGATATATTGTTATTTGGAAATGATATTCCGGCAATGCAAGGTGTTAAAACTTAGTTAAGCAAATGCTTCTCCATTAAGGATCTTGGAGAAGCACAATACGTTTTGGGGATTGGGATCTACAGGGATAGATCCAAGAAACTGATAGGTTTAAATCAAAGTGCATACATTGAAAAGATCTTGAAAAGGTTCAAGATGGAGAACTCTAAGAAAGGTTTGGTACCTATTCAAAAGGGAACACTTCTCAGTTCATCTCAGTGCCCCACCACGAAAGATGAACAGGAGAGAATGAAGAAAGTCCCATATGCTTCTGCCATTGGGTCAATCATGTATGCAATGATATGCACTAGACCGGATGTGTCATGCGCTCTTAGCCTGACAAGTAGATACCAGAATAACCCAGGAAACAGTCATTGGATTGCTGTTAAAAGTATATTGAAATACCTTAGGAGGACTAAGGATATGTTTCTTATATACGGGTCTGGTGAGGAGGAACTCGCTGTAAAGGGTTACGTAGACGCGAGTTTCCAAACTGATCGAGATGATTCTCGATCACAATCCGGTTATGTCTTCACGTTAAATGGAGGTGCAGTCTCTTGGAAGAGTTCAAAACAGGATGTTATTGCATTATCCACTACAGAGTCAGAGTACATCGCCGCATCATTGGCAGCTCAGGAAGCTGCATGGATGAAGAAATTCATCGACGACTTAGGAGTAGTCCCTTCCATTCAGGACCCTCTTGAGATCTTTTGTGACAACGAGGGTGTGATTGCTCAAATCAAAGAACCTCGTGCTCACCAAAAGACCCGTCACATTGAGCGGAGATTCAACTACATAAGGGATGAAGTTGAAAAGGGGAAGATATGTATTCGCAAAGTTCACACAGATCTTAATATAGCGGATCCTCTCACGAAGCTCTTACATGGACCAAAACATGCAGGACATGTTTGTGCATTAGGGCTTCGATATTCTAGTGATTGGTCATGATCTGTTTTAAGTATTGTAATGGAACGAAATTGTTCAAACTCATTAATATAATTATGGTATTAATTTATTTTGAGTTATGTTCTTATTTTGCATAATTTATCCATGAATAAGTAATTATTCTAAATTCCGTAGTCGATCACATTTGTGGGAACAAGTGTGAGGTTTAGACTATTATGAACTTGGATTGGTGTACATTCACGGGATGAATGTAGGGCAAGGTTGCAACCAAGGTTCATAGATATTTGTGGGATACAAATATTGGAAGACCCGCCATCAAGATTTACTAAATGGAGCCTTTGTGGTTGATCACATGTAATCTTGAGTAAAGGCGAATATCATTGTATCCTCTGACCTGAGATACATATTGGGTTCAGATATTTACCAAGTATTGTGCCTTGATTCTTTCCTTCGCTATTCTGAAATATGGTAGCTCATAAGGAAGAGCTCAGGTATAATGCAAGGTATATATATTTAGGACGTATGTAGTCAAGATGGAATTTGTCCCTCTTATTCGTTGAGAGTCAGATGTCTAAGGCCTGATAAAGTTAAATCTAGAAGAGAGTGATCACTCTGTGTCTCTTGGATCTAACATGACATCTAGGACGAAAGGAAATAATGAAAGATTCACCTAATCATATTCGAGATGGGAACTCGAAAGGGATGATGTTATTGAATGGCACAAAGTCATAACATATTGGGGGTGATGGACGGTCGTTAGGCGGTGTCCATCACTTGCATTAATTTCTTATATTTCTCGTGCAAGTGGGAGATTGTATGTTATTCGTATGCCCGAGAGACATATTAAATTAATGTGGCTAATATGTTATGATCTAAGTCGGGTCATACCCAATAACAAGCTTACCGACACCTTATACGTATTTGATCTTAACTATTGGATCATTAAGCAAATACGCGACACTTGGATTTTAGAAAATCGGGTTTCTAAAATATTATCACTTGAGATAAATTGTTTGGACAATTTATATATTAAGGATATAATTATTTATAAGTATAAATAATTAAGTTATACTTTATAAATAGGTTTATAAAGTACAAGTAACCAATATATATAAAATGGACTTTTATAACAAGTTTTTATAAATTATAACAAGTTTTTTTTAAAAATAATACTTGTTATTTAAAAAGCAAATGAGTGCAGATTTTGGGGACTCCTAGGACATTCCCATGCTTGCTTGGTTACTTGCAACAAGATTCCTTAAGGCATATTTGACTCTCTTTAACCAAGTTTCTTTTGCTTGACTCAAGGTGAACTTAACTAGCAATATACACATAAAAACTGCAACATTTTTCTGCTAAAAATAGCAGCTGCTGCCGTGGGTATTAGGGGCAAGAAGAAGAGGTTATCTTGCTCATTTTGCTAGTTGATTAAGTGTCAAAGTCCTAACTAAATTAAGGGTGGTGTTGGTGCTCAAAAGGCTTGGGGTATTACACACTTGAGGCTTCAAGTTAGAGGCTCTAAATCCATCATCTTCATCATCACTTTGCTGTCCAAAACAGCCCTCAATCTATATTGAGGAGGTATTATCTCTTATTCCTTCTCTTTAGTTTGTAAGTATAGCTTCAAGACTTGATGTCTTCATGGAATTCAATCTAAAATGGTTTAACATATACACTTGTTTATAAATAAAATAATGCTTCCGCTTGTCTTAATATTCATAAAACGGATTTGTGATTATATAAACATATGAACTTGTTGTCATGTTGAATTCCATCATAAAGTATGTTCAAAATATATTTACAACACTTTTAATATATTTTGATGTTTTAAGTTTATTAAGTCAGCTGTCCTCGTTAGTAACCTACAACTAGTTGTCCACAATTAGATGTACAGAAATAAATCGATAAATATTATCTTGAATCAATCCACGACCCAGTGTATACGTATCTCAGTATTGATCACAACTCAAACTATATATATTTTGGAATCAACCTCAACCCTGTATAGCTAACTCCAACATTCACATATAGAGTGTCTATGGTTATTCCGAAATATATATAGATGTGTCGACATGATAGGTCGAAACATTGTATACGTGTCTATGGTATCTCAAGATTACATAATATACAATACAAGTTGATTAAGTTATGGTTGGAATAGATTTGTTACCAATTTTCACGTAGCTAAAATGAGAAAAATTATCCAATCTTGTTTTACCCATAACTTCTTCATTTTAAATCCGTTTTGAGTGAATCAAATTGCTATGGTTTCATATTGAACTCTATTTTATGAATCTAAACAGAAAAAGTATAGGTTTATAGTCGAAAAAATAAGTTACAAGTCGTTTTTGTAAAGGTAGTCATTTCAGTCGAAAGAACGACGTCTAGATGACCATTTTAGAAAACATACTTCCACTTTGAGTTTAACCATAATTTTTGGATATAGTTTCATGTTCATAATAAAAATCATTTTCTCAGAATAACAACTTTTAAATCAAATTTTATCATAGTTTTTAATTAACTAACCCAAAACAGCCCGCGGTGTTACTACGACGGCGTAAATCCGGTTTTACGGTGTTTTTCATGTTTCCAGGTTTTAAATCATTAAGTTAGCATATCATATAGATATAGAACATGTGTTTAGTTAATTTTAAAAGTCAAGTTAGAAGGATTAACTTTTGTTTGCGAACAAGTTTAGAATTCACTAAACTATGTTCTAGTGATTACGAGTTTAAACCTTCGAATAAGATAGTTTTATATATATGAATTGAATGATGTTATGAACATCATTACTACCTCAAGTTTAGTAGGTAAACCTACTGGAAGTGACAAGAAATGATCTAGCTTCAAAGGATCTTGGATGGCTTGAAAGTTCTTGAAGTAGGATCATGACACAAAAACAAGTTCAAGTAAGATTTTTACTCGAATTAAGATAGTTTATAGTTATAGAAATTGAATCAAAGTTTGAATATGAATATTACCTTGAATAAGAAAGATAACCTACTGTATATAACAAAGGTTTCTTGATCTTAGATGATTACTTGGAATGGATTAGAAAGCTTGGAAGTAAATTAGTAAACTTGAAGGGATTTTTGAAGTGTTCTTGAAGTGTTCTTCCTATGATGATTATAGCTTGATTCTTGAAGTGATTTTTGATGAAGATGATGATTAACTACTGGAAAAATACGTTCATAATAGTGTGTGTGTGTGTGTTGAGAGAGAATTAGAAAGAGAATTGGAAGTGAAATGGAGTGAATGATGAGTGGTAATTGGTGAGTGGTGAGTGGGGTTAAAAGGAGTTCTAGTTAGTTGACTAGCTCATGGTAGAAGTTAAAATTGATTAGTCATACATGACATAATCAAGAGTGGAATCCCATGCTAGTTCCTATTGGTATATACCCATAGTAAGTACGTTTTGAAGCTGTGTATAATACGGGTAAGAATACGACTAGAATTCTTGATGAAAGAAAAGAATGGGAAAGTAACTGTAACCATTTTCGTTAAGTATGAGTGTCTTGATATATGTAGTGACCCGAACTTTTCCATGTTTATATATATTAATTGAGATTGATATTTACATGATTAAATGTTTCCAACATGTTAAGCAATCAAACTTGTTAAGACTTGATTAATTGAAATATGTTTCATATAGACAATTGACCACCCAAGTTGACCGGTGATTCACGAACGTTAAAACTTGTAAAAACTATATGATGACATATATATGGATATATATATAGTTAACATGATACTATGATAAGTAAACATATCATTAAGTATATTAACAATGAACTACATATGTAAAAACAAGACTACTAACTTAATGATTTTTAAACGAGACATATATGTAACGATTATCGTTGTAAAGACATTTAATGTATATATATCATATTAAGAGATATTCATACATGATAATATCATGATAATATAATAATTTAAAATCTCATTTGATATTATAAACATTGGGTTAACAACATTTAACAAGATCGTTAACCTAAAGGTTTCAAAACAACACTTACATGTAACGACTAACGATGACTTAACGACTCAGTTAAAATGTATATACATGTAGTGTTTTAATATGTATTTATACACTTTTGAAAGACTTCAATACACTTATCAAAATACTTCTACTTAACAAAAATGCTTACAATTACATCCTCGTTCAGTTTCATCAACAATTCTACTCGTATGCACCCGTATTCGTACTCGTACAATACACAGCTTTTAGATGTATGTACTATTGGTATATACACTCCAATGATCAGCTCTTAGCAGCCCATGTGAGTCACCTAACACATGTGGGAACCATCATTTGGCAACTAGCATGAAATATCTCATAAAATTACAAAAATATGAGTAATCATTCATGACTTATTTACATGAAAACAAAATTACATATCCTTTATATCTAATCCATACACCAACGACCAAAAACACCTACAAACACTTTCATTCTTCAATTTTCTTAATCTAATTGATCTCTCTCAAGTTCTATCTTCAAGTTCTAAGTGTTCTTCATAAATTCCAAAAGTTCTAGTTTCATAAAATCAAGAATACTTTCAAGTTTGCTAGCTCACTTCCAATCTTGTAAGGTGATCATCCAACCTCAAGAAATCTTTGTTTCTTACAGTAGGTTATCATTCTAATACAAGGTAATAATCATATTCAAACTTTGGTTCAATTTCTATAACTATAACAATCTTATTTCAAGTGATGATCTTACTTGAACTTGTTTTCGTGTCATGATTCTGCTTCAAGAACTTCGAGCCATCCAAGGATCCATTGAAGCTAGATCCATTTTTCTCTTTTCCAGTAGGTTTATCCAAGGAACTTAAGGTAGTAATGATGTTCATAACATCATTCGATTCATACATATAAAGCTATCTTATTCGAAGGTTTAAACTTGTAATCACTAGAACATAGTTTAGTTAATTCTAAACTTGTTCGCAAACAAAAGTTAATCCTTCTAACTTGACTTTTAAAATCAACTAAACACATGTTATATATCTATATGATATGCTAACTTAATGATTTAAAACCTGGAAACACGAAAAACACCGTAAAACCGGATTTACGCCGTCGTAGTAACACCGCGGGCTGTTTTGGGTTAGTTAATTAAAAACTATGATAAACTTTGATTTAAAAGTTGTTATTCTGAGAAAATGATTTTTATTATGAACATGAAACTATATCCAAAAATTATGGTTAAACTCAAAGTGGAAGTATGTTTTCTAAAATGGTCATCTAGACGTCGTTCTTTCGACTGAAATGACTACCTTTACAAAAACGACTTGTAACTTATTTTTCCGACTATAAACCTATACTTTTTCTGTTTAGATTCATAAAATATAGTTCAATATGAAACCATAGCAATTTGATTCACTCAAAACGGATTTAAAATGAAGAAGTTATGGGTAAAACAAGATTGGATAATTTTTTTCATTTTAGCTACGTGAAAATTGGTAACAAATCTATTCCAACCATAACTTAATCAACTTGTATTGCATATTATGTAATCTTGAGATACCATAGACACGTATACAATGTTTCGACCTATCATGTCGACACATCTATATATATTTCGGAACAACCATAGACACTCTATATGTGAATGTTGGAGTTAGCTATACAGGGTTGAGGTTGATTCCAAAATATATATAGTTTGAGTTGTGATCAATACTGAGATACGTATACACTGGGTCGTGGATTGATTCAAGATAATATTTATCGATTTATTTCTGTACATCTAACTGTGGACAACTAGTTGTAGGTTACTAACGAGGACAGCTGACTTAATAAACTTAAAACATCAAAATATATTAAAAGTGTTGTAAATATATTTTGAACATACTTTGATATATATGTATATATTGTTATAGGTTCGTGAATCAACCAGTGGCCAAGTCTTACTTCCCAACGAAGTAAAAATCTGTGAAAGTGAGTTATAGTCCCACTTTTAAAATCTAATATTTTTGGGATGAGAATACATGCAGGTTTTATAAATGATTTACAAAATAGACACAAGTACGTGAAACTACATTCTATGGTTGAATTATCGAAATCGAATATGCCCCTTTTTATTAAGTCTGGTAATCTAAGAATTAGGGAACAGACACCCTAATTGACGCGAATCCTAAAGATAGATCTATTGGGCCTAACAAACCCCATCCAAAGTACCGGATGCTTTAGTACTTCGAAATTTATATCATATCCGAAGGGTGTCCCGGAATGATGGGGATATTCTTATATATGCATCTTGTTAATGTCGGTTACCAGGTGTTCACCATATGAATGATTTTTATCTCTATGTATGGGATGTGTATTGAAATATGAAATCTTGTGGTCTATTGTTACGATTTGATATATATAGGTTAAACCTTTAACTCACCAACATTTTTGTTGACGTTTAAAGCATGTTTATTCTCAGGTGAATATTAAGAGCTTCCGCTGTTGCATACTAAAATAAGGACAAGATTTGGAGTCCATGTTTGTATGATATTGTGTAAAAACTGCATTCAAGAAACTAATTTCGATGTAACATATTTGTATTGTAAACCATTATGTAATGGTCGTGTGTAAACAGGATATTTTAGATTATCATTGTTTGATAATCTACGTAAAGCTTTTTAAACCTTTATTTATGAAATAAAGGTTATGGTTTGTTTTAAAAATGAATGCAGTCTTTGAAAAACGTCTCATATAGAGGTCAAAACCTCGCAACGAAATCAATTAATATGGAACGTTTTTAATCAATAAGAACGGGACATTTCAGTTGGTATCCGAGCGTTGGTCTTAGAGAACCAGAATTTTGCATTAGTATGTCTTATCGAGTTTGTTAGGATGCATTAGTGAGTCTGGACTTCGACCGTGTTTACTTGAAAAATGATTGCTTAACAAATTTTGTTGGAAACTATATATTTTTAACATGTGAATATTATGTGATATATTAATCTCTTAACGCGTTTGATATTATGTGATAGATGTCTACCTCTAGAACAAGTCCCATTGACTCACCTAATAATAATGAAGAGTCAAATGTAAATTGGAATGATTCGTGGACTGATTCACAAGTTCCCGAAGAGGAACCGGAAGAAGAGTCGGAACCGGAAGAAGAATCGGAACCGGAAGAAGAATCGGAACCGGATGAAGAAATAGAACCGGTGGGGGAAATAATAAAACGGTTAAGTAAAAGAAAATCCTCAACCAACCGACCAAGGTTAATTATGGTCAATGGTGTTTCCGCCAAGGAAGCAAAATATTGGGAGGATTACCAATTCTCCGATGAATCGGATTCCGACGAGAATTCCGATGATGTTATAGAAATTACCCCAACTGAATTTAAAAAGGCAAAAGAAAATAATAAGGGAAAGGGCATAAAAATAGAGAAATCTAATTCCAACCCCGATGAACTTTATATGTATCGTCAACCCCCGAAGTCCTTAAGTTGTAACAATGACCCGGGAACCTCTAAACCACCAGGTTTTTCTAAACCAATGTGGATCACGACGGCTCGTATTAGGGGAACATCATATATCCCTAGAAACTTGGCAAAACGAACCAAAACCGAAGAAGAAGAAACAAGCGAATCGGAATAAGATATTTGTATTCATGTGGTGTAATATATGTAATATAGTGTGCTTATGCTTTATGATATATGTAAAAATTGCTTGTATTAATAAGTATTTTTTTTTATGAATCTAACTCTTGTCTATTTTACAGTATAAAAACACAAAATGGATAGACAACCCAATATTTTAAGAGACCTACCCGGAGACATGATTGATGAAATCTTGTCTAGAGTCGGTCAAAATTCTTCGGCACAACTATTTAAGGCGAGATCAGTTTGTAAGACATTCGAAGAACGTTCCAAGAATGCCTTGGTTTATAAAAGGCTTTCGTTCGGAAGATGGGGGATATCACATTGGGAAATCCATAAGTTACGATGTGTTTACTTTGACGCATATATTGCGGGGAACCCAAATGCTATTTTACGCAATGGGTTAAGAAATTATTTTGACTCAATATATCCGAATATTGGACTTCGTGATTTAGAAAAAGCGGCTAACAAGCAACATAAAGAAGCATATTTTGCTTACGGATTAGTAATGTTCGCTTCTCACCAAAGTGAGAACAAGAACATCGGGCTACAACTATTAAACAAAACGTTCCCACAAGTGACGGAGTCGGTAATTGGGGTAAGAAATGAGGTTTTTAGATTGTTACGGGACTGTTGGACATTACGTAACCCTCGTCCCTTTGACGACGTTACAACACGCTGTCTTATCAACGGCCATAACGGTTATGTTGCACAAGACCAAGGATGGGAAGTAGTCCTAGTAAAACCAGAATGCATGACTTATTTCTGGACGTATGAATTACGTGTCTTTATTGCCTTTGCTGAACGACTTGTGTACTAGCTAGAATTATCTTCACAACCATCTTCTATCAAATTTATTGTGTGCTATATTTCATGCTATATGTAAAATAAGCGGTATTGTAAGTTTGTAAAATGTTGTGTAAAAGTTTGAACGCGAAATATTATTATAATCAGTTTTTCATATAGAATTGTAGTAGTTGAATTGTATATTAGCTACTAAGTATGAACTTAACGGGTAGGTACTACCCGAATTTAAACTTATAAAACGCTAATATGAAGAAAAAGCTTTTATAAATGAGTTCATATTATGCTACGAAATACTATTAACTACTCTTAATATTCTGTATGATTAACTTGTTCCATTTAACTATTTTGAAGGAAATGGCACCGACTACTCGACACACACCGTGAATATGAATGAAGAGGAATTCCGTACTTTTCTAGCTTCAAACATAGCCGCAGTACAGGCTGCGCTACATACCAACAATAACCTTGGATCTAGCAGTACAGGAAATCGTGTAGGATGCACCTACAAAGAATTCACTGCCTGCAAACCTTTGGAATTTGATGGAACCGAAGGACCGATCGGATTGAAACGGTGGACCGAGAAGGTCGAATCGGTGTTTGCCATAAGTAAGTGTACTGAAGAGGACAAAGTAAAGTACGCTACGCATACCTTCACAGGTTCTGCGTTAACATGGTGGAATACCTATCTAGAGCAAGTGGGACAAGACGATGCGTACGCACTACCGTGGTCAGCATTCAAGCACTTGATGAACGAGAAGTACCGTCCCAGAACCGAGGTCAATAAGCTCAAGACAGAACTTAGAGGGTTACGAACCCAAGGATTTCATATTACCACGTACGAAAGACGATTCACATAATTGTGCCTATTGTGTCCGGGAGCATTCGAAGATGAGGAAGAGAAGATCGACGCGTTTGTGAAAGGATTACCGGAAAGAATCCAAGAAGATATAAGTTCACACGAGCCCGCCTCCATACAACAGGCATGTAGAATGGCTCACAAACTCGTGAACCAGATTGAAGAAAGAATTAAAGAACAGACTGCTGAAGAGGCCAATGTGAAGCAAGTCAAAAGAAAGTGGGAGGAAAACGGTGATAAGAATCACCAATACAACAACAACAGCAATTACAACAATAATCGCAACAATTATCCCAACAATCGCAACATCAATCGCAACTACAACAAACGGCCCAACAACAACAACAACAACAACAACAGCAACTACAACAATCATCCCAACAACAATAATAACCGCAACAACAACAACAATCAGAAGCAGCTATGCCAAAGGTGTGAAAAGAATCACTCGGGGTTCTGCACCAAATTTTGCAACAAGTGTAAAAGAAATGGTCATAGCGCGGCGAAGTGTGAGGTCTACGGACCAGGGGTTAATAGAACGAAAGGAACAAATGGTGTCGGAACGAGTAATGGCGGAGCAAGTAGTGTCGGAGCAAGTTATGCCAATGTAGTTTGTTATAAATGTGGAAAACCGGGCCACATTATTAGAAATTGCCCGAACCAGGAGAACACGAATGGACAAGGCCGTGGAAGAGTTTTCAATATTAATGCGGCAGAGGCACAGGAAGACCCGGAGCTTGTTACGGGTACGTTTCTTATTGACAATAAATCTGCTTACGTTTTATTTGATTCGGGTGCGGATAGAAGCTATATGAGTAGAGATTTTTGTGCTAAATTAAGTTGTCCATTGACGCCTTTGGATAGTAAATTTTTACTCGAATTAGCAAATGGTAAATTAATTTCAGCAGATAATATATGTCGGAATCAAGAAATTAAACTGGTTAGCGAAACATTTAAGATTGATTTGATACCAGTAGAGTTAGGGAGTTTTGATGTGATAATCGGTATGGACTGGTTGAAAGAAGTGAAAGCAGAGATCGTTTGTTACAAAAATGCAATTCGCATTATACGAGAAAAAGGAAAACCCTTAATGGTGTACGGAGAAAAGGGCAACACGAAGCTACATCTTATTAGTAATTTGAAGGCACAAAAACTAATAAGAAAAGGTTGTTATGCTGTTCTAGCACACATCGAGAAAGTACAAACTGAAGAAAAGAGCATCAATGATGTTCCCATTGCCAAAGAATTTCCCGATGTATTTCCGAAAGAATTACCGGGATTACCCCCACATCGATCCTTTGAATTTCAAATAGATCTTGTACCGGGAGCTGCACCAATAGCTCGTGCTCCTTACAGACTCGCACCCAGCGAGATGAAAGAACTACAAAGCCAATTACAAGAACTTTTAGAGCGTGGTTTCATTCGACCAAGCACATCACCGTGGGGAGCTCCTGTTTTGTTTGTCAAGAAGAAAGATGGTACATTCAGGTTGTGTATCGACTACCGAGAGTTGAACAAACTTACCATCAAGAACCGCTACCCACTACCGAGAATCGATGACTTATTTGATCAACTACAAGGCTCGTCTGTTTATTCAAAGATTGACTTACGTTCCGGGTATCATCAAATGCGGGTGAAAGAAGATGATATTCCAAAGACTGCTTTCAGAACACGTTACGGTCATTACGAGTTTATGGTCATGCCGTTTGGTTTAACTAATGCACCAGCTGTGTTCATGGACCTTATGAACCGAGTGTGTGGACCATACCTTGACAAGTTTGTCATTGTTTTCATGGATGACATACTTATTTACTCAAAGAATGACCAAGAACACGGTGAACATTTGAGAAAGGTGTTAGAAGTATTGAGGAAGGAAGAATTGTACGCTAAGTTTTTAAAGTGTGCATTTTGGTTGGAAGAAGTTCAATTCCTCGGTCACATAGTGAACAAAGAAGGTATTAAGGTGGATCCGGCAAAGATAGAAACTGTTGAAAACTGGGAAACCCCGAAAACTCCGAAACACATACGCCAGTTTTTAGGACTAGCTGGTTACTACAGAAGGTTCATCCAAGACTTTTCCAGAATAGCAAAACCCTTGACTGCATTAACGCATAAAGGGAAGAAATTTGAATGGAATGATGAACAAGAGAAAGCGTTTCAGTTATTGAAGAAAAAGCTAACTACGGCACCTATATTGTCATTGCCTGAAGGGAATGATGATTTTGTGATTTATTATGATGCATCAAAGCAAGGTCTCGGTTGTGTATTAATGCAACGAACGAAGGTGATTGCTTATGCGTCTAGATAATTGAAGATTCACGAACAAAATTATACGACGCATGATTTGGAATTAGGCGCGGTTGTTTTTGCATTAAAGACTTGGAGGCACTACTTATATGGGGTCAAAAGTATTATATATACCGACCACAAAAGTCTTCAACACATATTTAATCAGAAACAACTGAATATGAGGCAGCGTAGGTGGATTGAATTATTGAATGATTACGACTTTGAGATTCGTTACCACCCGGGGAAGGCAAATGTGGTAGCCGATGCCTTGAGCAGGAAGGACAGAGAACCCATTCGAGTAAAATCTATGAATATAATGATTCATAATAACATTACTACTCAAATAAAGGAGGCGCAACAAGGAGTTTTAAAAGAGGGAAATTTAAAGGATGAAATACCCAAAGGATCGGAGAAGCATCTTAATATTCGGGAAGACGGAACCCGGTATAGGGCTGAAAGGATTTGGGTACCAAAATTTGGAGATATGAGAGAAATGGTACTTAGAGAAGCTCGTAAAACCAGATACTCAATACATCCTGGAACGGGGAAGATGTACAAGGATCTCAAGAAACATTTTTGGTGGCCGGGTATGAAAGCCGATGTTGCTAAATACGTAGGAGAATGTTTGACGTGTTCTAAGGTCAAAGCTGAGCATCAGAAACCATCAGGTCTACTTCAATAACCCGAAATCCCGGAATGGAAATGGGAAAACATTACCATGGATTTCATCACTAAATTGCCAAGGACTGCAAGTGGTTTTGATACTATTTGGGTAATAGTTGATCGTCTCACCAAATCAGCACACTTCCTGCCAATAAGAGAAGATGACAAGATGGAGAAGTTAGCACGACTGTATTTGAAGGAAGTCATCTCCAGACATGGAATACCAATCTCTATTATCTCTGATAGGGATGGCAGATTTATTTCAAGATTCTGGCAGACATTACAGCAAGCATTAGGAACTCGTCTAGACATGAGTACTGCCTATCATCCACAAACTGATGGGCAGAGCGAAAGGACGATACAAACGCTTGAAGACATGCTACGAGCATGTGTTATTGATTTCGGAAACAGTTGGGATCGACATCTACCGTTAGCAGAATTTTCCTACAACAACAGCTACCATTCAAGCATTGAGATGACGCCATTTGAATCACTTTATGGTAGAAAGTGCAGGTCTCTGATTTGTTGGAGTGAAGTGGGGGATAGACAGATTACGGGTCCGGAGATTATACAAGAAACTACCAAGAAGATCATCCAAATTCAACAACGGTTGAAAACCGCCCAAAGTCGACAAAAGAGCTACGCTGACATTAAAAGAAAAGATATAGAATTTGAAATTGGAGAGATGGTCATGCTTAAAGTTGCACCTTGGAAAGGCGTTGTTCGATTTGGTAAACGAGGGAAATTAAATCCAAGGTATATTGGACCATTCAAGATTATTGATCGTGTCGGACCAGTAGCTTACCGACTAGAGTTACCTCAACAACTCGCGGCTGTACATAACACTTTCCACGTCTCGAATTTGAAGAAATGTTTTGCTAAAGAAGATCTCACTATTCCGTTAGATGAAATCCAAATCAACGAAAAACTTTAATTCATCGAAGAACCCGTCGAAATAATGGATCGTGAGGTTAAAAGACTTAAGTAAAACAAGATACCAATTGTTAAGGTTCGATGGAATGCTCGTAGAGGACCTGAGTTCACCTGGGAGCGTGAAGATCAGATGAAGAAGAAATACCCGCATCTATTTCCAGAAGATTCGTCAACACCTTCAACAGCTTAAAATTTCGGGACGAAATTTATTTAACGGGTAGGTACTGTAGTGACCCGAACTTTTCCATGTTTATATATATTAATTGAGATTGATATTTACATGATTAAATGTTTCCAACATGTTAAGCAATCATACTTGTTAAGACTTGATTAATTGAAATATGTTTCATATAGACAATTGACCACCCAAGTTGACCGGTGATTCACGAACGTTAAAACTTGTAAAAACTATATGATGACATATATATGGATATATATATAGTTAACATGATACTATGATAAGTAAACATATCATTAAGTATATTAAGAATGAACTACATATGTAAAAACAAGACTACTAACTTAATGATTTTTAAACGAGATATATATGTAACGATTATCGTTGTAAAGACATTTAATGTATATATATCATATTAAGAGATATTCATACATGATAATATCATGATAATATAATAATTTAAAATCTCATTTGATATTATAAACATTGGGTTAACAACATTTAACAAGATCGTTAACCTAAAGGTTTCAAAACAACACTTACATGTAACGACTAACGATGACTTAACGACTCAGTTAAAATGTATATACATGTAGTGTTTTAATATGTATTTATACACTTTTGAAAGACTTCAATACACTTATCAAAATACTTCTACTTAACAAAAATGCTTACAATTACATCCTCGTTCAGTTTCATCAACAATTCTACTCGTATGCACCCGTATTCGTACTAGTACAATACACAGCTTTTAGATGTATGTACTATTGGTATATACAATCCAATGATCAGCTCTTAGCAGCCCATGTGAGTCACCTAACACATGTGGGAACCATCATTTGGCAACTAGCATGAAATATCTCATAAAATTACAAAAATATGAGTAATCATTCATGACTTATTTACATGAAAACAAAATTACATATCCTTTATATCTAATCCATACACCAACGACCAAAAACACCTACAAATACTTTCATTCTTCAATTTTCTTCATCTAATTGATCTCTCTCAAGTTCTATCTTCAAGTTCTAAGTGTTCTTCATAAATTCCAAAAGTTCTAGTTTCATAAAATCAAGAATACTTTCAAGTTTGCTAGCTCACTTCCAATCTTGTAAGGTGATCATCCAACCTCAAGAAATCTTTGTTTCTTACAGTAGGTTATCATTCTAATACAAGGTAATAATCATATTCAAACTTTGGTTCAATTTCTATAACTATAACAATCTTATTTCAAGTGATGATCTTACTTGAACTTGTTTTCGTGTCATGATTCTGCTTCAAGAACTTCGAGCCATCCAAGGATCCATTGAAGCTAGATCAATTTTTCTCTTTTCCAATAGGTTTATCCAAGGAACTTAAGGTAGTAATGATGTTCATAACATCATTCGATTCATACATATAAAGCTATCTTATTCGATGGTTTAAACTTGTAATCACTAGAACATAGTTTAGTTAATTCTAAACTTGTTCGCAAACAAAAGTTAATCCTTCTAACTTGACTTTTAAAATCAACTAAACACATGTTATATATCTATATGATATGCTAACTTAATGATTTAAAACCTGGAAACACGAAAAACACCGTAAAACCGGATTTACGCCGTCGTAGTAACACCGCGGGCTGTTTTGGGTTAGTTAATTAAAAACTATGATAAACTTTGATTTAAAAGTTGTTATTCTGAGAAAATGATTTTTATTATGAACATGAAACTATATCCAAAAATTATGGTTAAACTCAAAGTGGAAGTATGTTTTCTAAAATGGTCATCTAGACGTCGTTCTTTCGACTGAAATGACTACCTTTACAAAAACGACTTGTAACTTATTTTTCCGACAATAAACCTATACTTTTTATGTTTAGATTCATAAAATAGAGTTCAATATGAAACCATAGCAATTTGATTCACTCAAAACGGATTTAAAATGAAGAAGTTATGGGTAAAACAAGATTGGATAATTTTTCTCATTTTAGCTACGTGAAAATTGGTAACAAATCTATTCCAACCATAACTTAATCAACTTGTATTGTATATTATGTAATCTTGAGATACCATAGACACGTATACAATATTTCGACCTATCATGTCGACACATCTATATATATTTCGGAACAACCATAGACACTCTATATGTGAATGTTGGAGTTAGCTATACAGGGTTGAGGTTGATTCCAAAATATATATAGTTTGAGTTGTGATCAATACTGAGATACGTATACACTGGGTCGTGGATTGATTCAAGATAATATTTATCGATTTATTTCTGTACATCTAACTGTGGACAACTAGTTGTAGGTTACTAACGAGGACAGCTGACTTAATAAACTTAAAACATCAAAATATATTAAAAGTGTTGTAAATATATTTTGAACATACTTTGATATATATGTATATATTGTTATAGGTTCGTGAATCAACCAGTGGCCAAGTCTTACTTCCCGACGAAGTAAAAATCTGTGAAAGTGAGTTATAGTCCCACTTTTAAAATCTAATATTTTTGGGATGAGAATACATGCAGGTTTTATAAATGATTTACAAAATAGACACAAGTACGTGAAACTACATTCTATGGTTGAATTATCGAAATCGAATATGCCCCTTTTTATTAAGTCTGGTAATCTAAGAATTAGGGAACAGACACCCTAATTGACGCGAATCCTAAAGATAGATCTATTGGGCCTAACAAACCCCATCCAAAGTACCGGATGCTTTAGTACTTCGAAATTTATATCATATCCGAAGGGTGTCCCGGAATGATGGGGATATTCTTATATATGCATCTTGTTAATGTCGGTTACCAGGTGTTCACCATATGAATGATTTTTATCTCTATGTATGGGATGTGTATTGAAATATGAAATCTTGTGGTCTATTGTTACGATTTGATATATATAGGTTAAACCTATAACTCACCAACATTTTTGTTGACGTTTAAAGCATGTTTATTCTCAGGTGAATATTAAGAGCTTCCGCTGTTGCATACTAAAATAAGGACAAGATTTGGAGTCCATGTTTGTATGATATTGTGTAAAAACTGCATTCAAGAAACTGATTTCGATGTAACATATTTGTATTGTAAACCATTATGTAATGGTCGTGTGTAAACAGGATATTTTAGATTATCATTATTTGATAATCTACGTAAAGCTTTTTAAACCTTTATTTATGAAATAAAGGTTATGGTTTGTTTTAAAAATGAATGCAGTCTTTGAAAAACGTCTCATATAGAGGTCAAAACCTCGCAACGAAATCAATTAATATGGAACGTTTTTAATCAATAAGAACGGGACATTTCAATATATGTCTTGAAGTCTTCCAAAAGTATTTTAATACATCTAAATACACTACATGTATATACATTTTAACTGAGTCGTTAAGTCATCGTTAGTCATTACATGTAAGTGTTGTTTTGAAACCTTTAAGTTAACGATCTCAATTAATGTTGTTAACCCATTGTTTATTATATCTAATGAGATGTTAAATTATTATATTATCATGATATTATGATATATTAATATATCTTAATATGATATATATACATTTAAATGTCGTTACAACGATAATCGTTACATATATGTCTCGTTTCGAAATCCTTAAGTTAGTAGTCTTGTTTATATGTATATAACTCATTGTTAATATACTTATGGAGATACTTACTTATCATAATCTCATGTTAACCATATATATATCGTCATGTCGTTTTTACAAGTTTTAACGTTCGTGAATCGCCGGTCAACTTGGGTGGTCAATTGTCTATATGAAACATATTTCAATTAATCAAGTATTAACAAGTTTGATTGCTTAACATGTTGGAAACATTTAATCATGTAAATATCAGTCTCAATTAATATATATAAACATGGAAAAGTTCGGGTCACTACAGTACCTACCCGTTAAATAAATTTCGTCCCGAAATTTTAAGATGTTGAAGGTGTTGACGAATCTTCTGGAAATAGATGCGGGTATTTCTTCTTCATCTGATCTTCATGCTCCCAGGTGAACTCGGGTCCTCTACGAGCATTCCATCGAACCTTAACAATTGGTATCTTGTTTTGCTTAAGTCTTTTTACCTCACGATCCATTATTTCGACGGGTTCTTCGATGAATTGGAGTTTTTCGTTGATTTGGATTTCATCTAACGGAATAGTGAGATCTTATTTAGCAAAACATTTCTTCAAATTCAAGACGTGGAAAGTGTTATGCACAGCCATGAGTTGTTGAGGTAACTCAAGTCGGTAAGCTACTGGTCCGACACGATCAATAATCTTGAATGGTCCAATATACCTTGGATTTAATTTCCCTCGTATACCAAATCGAACAACGCCTTTCCAAGGTGCAACTTTAAGCATGACCATCTCTCCAATTTCAAATTCTATATCTTTTCTTTTAATGTCAGCGTAGCTCTTTTATCGACTTTGGGCGGTTTTCAACCGTTGTTGAATTTGGATGATCTTCTCGGTAGTTTCTTGTATAATCTCCGGACCCGTAATCTGTCTATCCCCCACTTCACTCCAACAAATTGGAGACCTGCACTTTCTACCATAAAGTGCTTCAAACGGCGCCATCTCAATGCTTGAATGGTAGCTATTGTTGTAGGAAAATTCTGCTAAAGGTAGATGTCGATCCCAACTGTTTCCGAAATCAATAACACATGCTCGTAGCATGTCTTCAAGCGTTTGTATTGTCCTTTCGCTCTGCCCATCAGTTTGTGGATGATAGGCAGTACTCATGTCTAGACGAGTTCCTAATGCTTGCTGTAATGTCTGCCAGAATCTTGAAATAAATCTGCCATCCCTATCAGAGATAATAGAGATTGGTATTCCATGTCTGGAGACGACTTCCTTCAAATACCGTCGTGCTAACTTCTCCATTTTGTCATCTTCTCTTATTGGCAGGAAGTGTGCTGATTTGGTGAGACGATCAATTATTACCCAAATAGTATCAAAACCACTTGCAGTCCTTGGCAATTTAGTGATGAAATCCATGGTAATGTTTTTCCATTTCCATTCTGGGATTTTGGGTTGTTGAAGTAGACCTGATGGTTTTTGATGCTCAGCTTTGACCTTAGAACACGTCAAACATTCTCCTACGTATTTATCAACATCGGCTTTCATACCCGGCCACCAAAAATGTTTCTTGAGATCCTTGTACATCTTCCCCGTTCCAGGATGTATTGAGTATCTGGTTTTATGAGCTTCTCTAAGTACCATTTCTCTCATATCTCCAAATTTTGGTACTCAAATTCTTTCAGCCCTATACCGGGTTCCATCTTCCCGAATATTAAGATGCTGCTCCGATCCTTTGGGTATTTCATCCTTTAAATTTCCTTCTTTTAAAACTCCTTGTTGCGCCTCCTTTATTTGAGTAGTAAGGTTATTATGAATCATTATATTCATAGATTTTACTCGAATGGGTTCTCTGTCCTTCCTGCTCAAGGCATCGGCTACCACATTTGCCTTCCCCGGGTGGTAACGAATCTCAAAGTCGTATTCATTCAACAATTCAATCCACCTACGCTGCCTCATATTCAGTTGTTTCTGATTAAATATGTGTTGAAGACTTTTGTGGTCGGTATATATAATACTTTTGACCCCATATAAGTAGTGCCTCCAAGTCTTTAATGCAAAAACAACCGCGCCTAATTCCAAATCATGCATCGTATAATTTTGCTCGTGAATCTTCAATTGTCTAGACGCATAAGCAATCACCTTCGTTCGTTGCATTAATACACAACCGAGACCTTGCTTTGATGCGTCACAATAAATCACAAAATCATCATTCCCTTCAGGCAATGACAATATAGGTGCCGTAGTTAGCTTTTTCTTCAATAACTGAAACGCTTTCTCTTGTTCATCCTTCCATTCAAATTTCTTCCCTTTATGCGTTAATGCAGTCAAGGGTTTTGCTATTCTGGAAAAGTCTTGGATGAACCTTCTGTAGTAACCAGCTAGTCCTAAAAACTGGCGTATGTGTTTCGGAGTTTTCGGGGTTTCCCACTTTTCAACAGTTTCTATCTTTGCCGGATCCACCTTAATACCTTTTTTGTTCACTATGTGACCGAGGAATTGAACTTCTTCCAACCAAAATGCACACTTTGAAAATTTAGCGTACAATTCTTCCTTCCTTAATACTTCTAACACCTTTCTCAAATGTTCACCGTGTTCTTGGTCATTCTTTGAGTAAATAAGTATGTCATCAATGAAAACAATGACAAACTTGTCAAGGTATGGTCCACACACTCGGTTCATAAGGTCCATGAGCACAGCTGGTGCATTAGTTAAACCAAATGGCATGACCATTAACTCGTAATGACCGTAACGTGTTCTGAAAGCAGTCTTTGGAATATCATCTTCTTTCACCCACATTTGATGATACCCGGAACGTAAGTCAATCTTTGAATAAACAGACGAGCCTTGTAGTTGATCAAATAAGTCGTTGATTCTCGGTAGTGGGTAGCGGTTCTTGATGGTAAGTTTGTTCAACTCTCGGTAGTCGATACACAACCTGAATGTACCATCTTTCTTCTTGACAAACAAAACAGGAGCTCCCCACGGTGATGTGCTTGGTCGAATGAAACCACGCTCTAAAAGTTCTTGTAATTGTCTTTGCAGTTATTTCATCTCGCTGGGTGCGAGTCTATAAGGAGCACGAGCTATTGGTGCAGCTCCTGGTACAAGATCTATTTGAAATTCAACGGATCGATGTGGGGGTAATCCCGGTAATTCTTTCGGAAATACATCGGGAAATTCTTTTGCGACGGGAATATCATTGATGCTCTTTTCTTCAGTTTGTACTTTCTCGACGTGTGCTAGAACATCATAGCAACCTTTTCTTATTAGTTTTTGTGCCTTCAAATTACTAATAAGATATAGCTTCGTGTTGCCCTTTTCTCCGTACACCATTAAGGGTTTTCCTTTTTCTCGTATAATGCAAATTGCATTTTTGTAACAAACGATCTCTACTTTCACTTCTTTCAACCAGTCCATACCGATTATCACATCAAAAGTCCCTAACTCTACTGGTATCAAGTCAATCTTAAATGTTTCGCTAACCAGTTTAATTTCTCGATTCCGACATATATTATCTGCTGAAATTAATTTACCATTTGCTAATTCGAGTAAAAATTTACTATCCAAAGGCGTCAATGGACAACTTAATTTAGCACAAAAATCTCTACTCATATAGCTTCTATCCGCACCCGAATCAAATAAAACGTAAGCAGATTTATTGTCAATAAGAAACGTACCCGTAACAAGCTCCGGGTCTTCCTGTGCCTCTGCCGCATTAATATTGAAAACTCTTCCGCGGCCTTGTCCATTCGTGTTCTCCTGGTTCGGGCAATTTCTAATAATGTGGCCCGGTTTTCCACATTTATAACAAACTACACTGGCATAACTTGCTCCGACACTACTTGCTCCGCCATTACTCGTTCCGACACCATTTGTTCCTTTCGTTCTATTAACCCCTGGTCCGTAGACCTCACACTTTGCCGCGCTATGACCATTTCTTTTACACTTGTTGCAAAATTTGGTGCAGAACCCCGAGTGATACTTTTCACACCTTTGGCATAGCTGCTTCTGATTGTTGTTGTTGTTGCGGTTATTATTGTTGTTGGGATGATTGTTGTAGTTGCTGTTGTTGTTGTTGTTGTTGTTGTTGTTGTTGTTGTTGGGCCGTTTGTTGAAGTTGCGATTGATGTTGCGATTGTTGGGATAATTGTTGCGATTATTGTTGTAATTGCTGTTGTTGTTGTATTGGTGATTCTTATCACCGTTTTCCTCCCACTTTCTTTTGACTTGCTTCACATTGGCCTCTTCAGCAGTCTGTTCTTTAATTCTTTCTTCAATCTGGTTCACTAGTTTGTGAGCCATTCTACATGCCTGTTGTATGGAGGCGGGCTCGTGTGAACTTATATCTTCTTGGATTCTTTCCGGTAATCCTTTCAAAAATGCGTCGATCTTCTCTTCCTCATGTTCGAATGCTCCCGGACACAATAGGCACAATTCTGTGAATCGTCTTTCGTACGTGGTAATATCAAATCCTTGGGTTCGTAACCCTCTAAGTTCTATCTTGAGCTTATTGACCTCGGTTCTGGGACGGTACTTCTCGTTCATCAAGTGCTTGAATGCTGACCACGGTAGTGCGTACGCATCGTCTTGTCCCACTTGCTCTAGATAGGTATTCCACCATGTTAACGCAGAACATGTGAAGGTATGCGTAGCGTACTTCACTTTGTCCTCTTCAGTACACTTACTTATGGCAAACACCGATTTGACCTTCTCGGTCCACCGTTTCAATCCGATCGGTCCTTCGGTTCCATCAAATTCCAAAGGTTTGTAGGCAGTGAATTCTTTGTAGGTGCATCCTACACGATTTCCTGTACTGCTAGATCCAAGGTTATTGTTGGTATGTAGCGCAGCCTGTACTGCAGCTATGTTTGAAGCTAGAAAAGTACGGAATTCCTCTTCATTCATATTCACGGTGTGTCGAGTAGTCGGTGCCATTTCCTTCAAAATAGTCAAATGGAACAAGTTAATCATACAGAATATTAAGAGTAGTTAATAGTATTTCGTAGCATAATATGAACTCATTTATAAAAGCTTTTTCTTCATATTAGCGTTTTATAAGTTTAAATTCGGGTAGTACCTACCCGTTAAGTTCATACTTAGTAGCTAATATACAATTCAACTACTACAATTCTATATGAAAAACTGATTATAATAATATTTCGCGTTCAAACTTTTATACAATATTTTACAAACTTACAATACCGCTTATTTTACATAAAGCATGAAATATAGCACACAATAACTTTGATACAAGATAGTTGTGAAGATAATTCTAGCTAGTACACAAGTCGTTCAGCAAAGGCAATAAAGACACGTAATTCATACGTCCAGAAACAAGTCATGCATTCTGGTTTTACTAGGACTACTTCCCATCCTTGGTCTTGTGGAACATAACCGTTATGGTCGTTGATAAGACAGCGTGTTGTAACGTCGTCAAAGGGATGAGGGTTACGTAATGTCCAACAGTCCCGTAACAATCTAAAAACCTCATTTCTTACCCCAATTACCGACTCTGTCACTTGTGGGAACGTTTTGTTTAATAGTTGTAGGCCGATGTTCTTGTTCTCACTTTGGTGAGAAGCGAACATTACTAATCCGTAAGCATAACATGCTTCTTTATGTTGCATGTTAGCCGCTTTTTCTAAATCACGAAGTCCAATATTCGGATATATTAAGTCAAAATAATTTCTTAACCCATTGCGTAAAATAGCATTTGGGTTCCCCGCAATATATGCGTCAAAGTAAACACATCGTAACTTATGGATTTCCTAATGTGATATCCCCCATCTTTCGAACGAAAGCCTTTTATAAACCAAAGCATTCTTGGAACGTTCTTCGAATGTCTTACAAACTGATCTCGCCTTAAATAGTTGTGCCGAGGAATTCTGACCAACTCTAGACAAGATTTCATCAATCATGTCTCCGGGTAGGTCTCTTAAAATATTGAGTTGTCTATCCATTTTGTGTTTTTATACTTAAAATAGACAAGAGTTAGATTCATAAAAAAATACTTATTAATACAAGCAATTTTTACATATATCATAAAGCATAAGCACACTATATTACATATATTACACCACACGAATACAACTATCTTAACTTTGGTCGGTTGGTTGAGGATTTTCTTCTACTTAACCATTTTATTATTTCCCCCACTGGTTCTATTTCTTCTTCCGGTTCCGATTCTTCTTCTGGTTCCGACTCTTCTTCCTGTTCCTCTTCGGGAACTTGTGAATCAGTCCACGAATCATTCCAATTTACATTTGACTCTTCATTATTATTAGGTGAGTCAATGGGACTTGTTCTAGAGGTAGACATCTATCACATAATATCAAACGCGTTAAGAGATTAATATATCACATAATATTCACATGTTAAAAATATATAGTTTCCAACAAAATTTGTTAAGCAATCATTTTTCAAGTAAACACGGTCGAAGTCCAGACTCACTAATGCATCCTAACAAACTCGATAAGACACACTAATGCAAAATTCTGGTTCTCTAAGACCAACGCTCGGATACCAACTGAAATGTCCCGTTCTTATTGATTAAAAACGTTCCATATTAATTGATTTCGTTGCGAGGTTTTGACCTCTATATGAGACGTTTTTCAAAGACTGCATTCATTTTTAAAACAAATCATAACCTTTATTTCATAAATAAAGGTTTAAAAAGCTTTACGTAGATTATCAAATAATGATAATCTAAAATATCCTGTTTACACACGACCATTACATAATGGTTTACAATACAAATATGTTACATCGAAATCAGTTTCTTGAATGCAGTTTTTACACAATATCATACAAACATGGACTCCAAATCTTGTCCTTATTTTAGTATGCAACAGCGGAAGCTCTTAATATTCACCTAAGAATAAACATGCTTTAAACGTCAACAAAAATGTTGGTGAGTTATAGGTTTAACCTATATATATCAAATCGTAACAATAGACCACAAGATTTCATATTTCAATACACATCCCATACATAGAGATAAAAATCATTCATATGGTGAACACATGGTAACCGACATTAACAAGATGCATATATAAGAATATCTCCATCATTCCGGGACACCCTTCGGATATGATATAAATTTCGAAGTACTAAAGCATCCGGTACTTTGGATGGGGTTTGTTAGGCCCAATAGATCTATCTTTAGGATTCGCGTCAATTAAGGTGTATGTTCCCTAATTCTTAGATTACCAGACTTAATAAAAAGGGGCATATTCGATTTCGATAATTCAACCATAGAATGTAGTTTCACGTACTTGTGTCTATTTTGTAAATCATTTATAAAACCTGCATGTATTCTCATCCCAAAATATTAGATTTTAAAAGTGGGACTATAACTCACTTTCACAGATTTTTACTTCGTCGAGAAGTAAGAGTTGGCCACTGTTGATTCACGAACCTATAACAATATATACATATATATTAAAGTATGTTCAAAATATATTTACAACACTTTTAATATATTTTGATGTTTTAAGTTTATTAAGTCAGCTGTCCTCGTTAGTAACCTACAACTAGTTGTCCACAGTTAGATGTACAGAAATAAATCGATAAATATTATCTTGAATCAATCCACGACCCAGTGTATACGTATCTCAGTATTGATCACAACTCAAACTATATATATTTTGGAATCAACCTCAACCCTGTATAGCTAACTCCAACATTCACATATAGAGTGTCTATGGTTGTTCCGAAATATATATAGATGTGTCGACATGATAGGTCGAAACATTGTATACGTGTCTATGGTATCTCAAGATTACATAATATACAATACAAGTTGATTAAGTTATGGTTGGAATAGATTTGTTACCAATTTTCACGTAGCTAAAATGAGAAAAATTATCCAATCTTGTTTTACCCATAACTTCTTCATTTTAAATCCGTTTTGAGTGAATCAAATTGCTATGATTTCATATTGAACTCTATTTTATGAATCTAAACAGAAAAAGTATAGGTTTATAGTCGGAAAAATAAGTTACAAGTCATTTTTGTAAAGGTAGTCATTTCAGTCGAAAGAACGACGTCTAGATGACCATTTTAGAAAACATACTTCCACTTTGAGTTTAACCATAATTTTTGGATATAGTTTCATGTTCATAATAAAAATCATTTTCTCAGAATAACAACTTTTAAATCAAATTTTATCATAGTTTTTAATTAACTAACCCAAAACAGCCCGCGGTGTTACTACGACGGCGTAAATCCGGTTTTACGGTGTTTTTCGTGTTTTCAGGTTTTAAATCATTAAGTTAGCATATCATATAGATATAGAACATGTGTTTAGTTAATTTTAAAAGTCAAGTTAGAAGGATTAACTTTTGTTTGCGAACAAGTTTAGAATTAACTAAACTATGTTCTAGTGATTACGAGTTTAAACCTTCGAATAAGATAGTTTTATATATATGAATCGAATAATGTTATGAACATCATTACTACCTCAAGTTTAGTAGGTAAACCTACTGGAAGTGACAAGAAATGATCTAGCTTCAAAGGATCTTGGATGGCTTGAAAGTTCTTGAAGTAGGATCATGACACAAAAACAAGTTCAAGTAAGATTTTTACTCGAATTAAGATAGTTTATAGTTATAGAAATTGAATCAAAGTTTGAATATGAATATTACCTTGAATAAGAAAGATAACCTACTGTATATAACAAAGGTTTCTTGATCTTAGATGATTACTTGGAATGGATTAGAAAGCTTGGAAGTAAATTAGTAAACTTGAAGGGATTTTTGAAGTGTTCTTGAAGTGTTCTTCCTATGATGATTATAGCTTGATTCTTGAAGTGATTTTTGATGAAGATGATGATTAACTACTGGAAAAATACGTTCATAATAGTGTGTGTGTGTGTGTGTGTTGAGAGAGAATTAGAAAGAGAATTGGAAGTGAAATGGAGTGAATGATGAGTGGTAATTGGTGAGTGGTGAGTGGGGTTAAAAGGAGTTCTAGTTAGTGGACTAGCTCATGGTAGAAGTTAAAATTGATTAGTCATACATGACATAATCAAGAGTGGAATCCCATGCTAGTTCCTATTGGTATATACCCATAGTAAGTACGTTTTGAAGCTGTGTATAATACGGGTAAGAATACGACTAGAATTCTTGATGAAAGAAAAGAATGGGAAAGTAACTGTAACCATTTTCGTTAAGTATGAGTGTCTTGATATATGTCTTGAAGTCTTCCAAAAGTATTTTAATACATCTAAATACACTACATGTATATACATTTTAACTGAGTCGTTAAGTCATCGTTAGTCGTTACATGTAAGTGTTGTTTTGAAACCTTTAAGTTAACAATCTCAATTAATGTTGTTAACCCATTGTTTATTATATCTAATGAGATGTTAAATTATTATATTATCATGATATTATGATATATTAATATATCTTAATATGATATATATACATTTAAATGTCGTTACAACGATAATCGTTACATATATGTCTCGTTTCGAAATCCTTAAGTTAGTAGCCTTGTTTATATGTATATAACTCATTGTTAATATACTTATGGAGATACTTACTTATCATAATCTCATGTTAACCATATGTATATCTATATATATATCGTCATGTCGTTTTTACAAGTTTTAACGTTCGTGAATCGCCGGTCAACTTGGGTGGTCAATTGTCTATATGAAACATATTTCAATTAATCAAGTCTTAACAAGTTTGATTGCTTAACATGTTGGAAACATTTAATCATGTAAATATCAATCTCAATTAATATATATAAACATGGAAAAGTTCGGGTCACTACATCTATATATATAGATATCCTATTATATGTTCCCGTTAAATAAATGGTTGTAGATTTTCAATCTACATCATATCTAGTTTACTACATATTTTCTTATTATGTGCTATCATTTGTAACATGTTTTGAATGTAATATATTGATGAATTATGTACTCATTATTTGTTTCTCATATTTTTTTTGAAGTTCATGATGTTTACTGCTGGAGTAAAAAATCAGTCAAATGGTGGAGATATTTGTATTGCAGACAGTGGTGCCACTCACACCATACTCAAATCTAAAAAATATTTCACAGACTTGAAAGCAACGGAAGGAACTATACATACTATATCAGGTCCTGTGGACTTAATAAAAGGAATGGGAAAGGCAAAATTCATGTTACCAAATGGTACGAATTTTCTGATAAATAATGCCTTATTTTCTCCCATGTCAAAGAGAAATTTGTTAAGTTTCTCTGACATATACCAAAATGGATATGATTATCTGTAAATGACAACAGAAAATGAAAAATATTTAAGTATCACTGATAAGAATCGTGTAATTGAAAAACTACCAAGACTTCATTCTGGTTTACATTATACACATATAAATGTACCTGAAGTAAATGTGGTAGTTAAAGAAAAATCATGTAATCCTGTAATGATCAGTTTGTGGCAGGAGAGATTAGGCCACCAGGATCAACAATGATGAAAAGAATAATACAAAATACACATGGACATCCATTGACAGATCAAAGGATCCCTCATGATGCACTTATCCCATGTACATCATGCTCACTTGGAAAGTTGATAATAAGACCATCACCTCTTAAGGTTGAAAAAGAATCACCAATGTTTCTTGAAAGAATTCAAGGTGATATATGTGGACCAATTCATCCACCATGTGGACCATTTAGATATTTTATGGTTCTAATAGACGCATCTAGTAGATGGTCTCATGTTTGTCTATTATCAAGTCAAAATATGGCATTTGCAAAATTTCTTGCTCAAATTATTAAATTGAGAGCACATTTCCCTGATTATACTATTAAAAGGGTGAGACTAGATAATTCCGGTGAGTTTACGTCTCAAACATTTAATAACTTTTGCATGTCTATTGGGATTATTGTTAAACATCCCGTTGCCCATGTGCATACACAAAATGGTTTAGCTGAATCATTAATTAAACGATTGCAGCTAATAGCTAGACCATTGATAATGCGAACAAAACTCCCAGTATCTGTATGGGGCCATGCAATTTTGCATGCTGCATCATTGATTCGCATTAGACCAAGCACAAGTCATACATATTCTCCCTTGCAACTTGCTTTTGGCCATCAGCCAAATATTTCCCACCTTAGAACATTTGGTTGTGCGGTTTATGTCCCTATCGCACCACCACAACGCACTAAAATGGGTCCTCAAAGAAGGATGGGAATATATGTTGGATATGAAACATCTTCAATAATAAGATATATAGAACCCATGACGGGTGATGTTTTTACAGCACGTTTTGCTGATTGTCACTTTAATGAAACATTATTCCCTAGATTAGGGGGAGAAATAAAAAATAAAGAAAATGATGTTTCATGGTGTGAACCTCAATTAATGTATCTTGATCCTCGCACAAAAGAATTCGAGACCGAAGTTCAAAAAATAATGCATATGTAAGAACTTGCGAATAAATTGCCTGATGCATTTACAGATACAAAAAAGAGTGACTAAATCATATATACCAGCAGCAAATGCTCCAGCTCGAATTGAAATTCCAAAAACTGACAATATTGTCATTCTTGAGTCTTTGCCACGCCAGAAACGTGGGGGACCAATTGGTTCCAAAGATAAAAATCCTCGAAAAAGAAAATCAGCTGATAATGAGGTAAAAGAAAGTGTTCAAGAAGAACTACAAATCAATACTCCTTCTGCAGAGGAGATTGATGATGTCAATACGGAATTTTCAATCAATTATGCACATTCAAAAATATTATGGAACCGAAATGAAATGAAAAATCTTGATGAGATATTTTCATATAATGTTGCATATGACATCATGAATGATGATGATAATCCAGAACCAAAATCTGTCATGGAATGTCAAAATAGACATGATTGGGATCATTGGAAAGGAGCAATACGAGCTGAATTTGAATCGCTCAATAAAAGAAAAGTTTTTGGATCTATCATTCTCACACCTAAAGATGTGAAACCTGTGGGATATAGATGGGTTTTTGTGCAAAAAAGAAAATGAGAAAAATGAAGTTACAAGGTATAAAGCTAGACTTGTAGCTCAAGGTTTTTCTCAAAGACCAGGAATTGATTATGAGGAAACTTATTCTCCTGTTATAGATGCAATTACTTTTAGATACTTAATCAGCCTGGCAGTTTCTAAAAATTTAGAAATGCATCTCATGGATGTTGTGACTGCTTATCTTTATGGATCACTTGATAGTGATATATATATGAAGATACCTGAAGGATTTAAGGTATCAGAAGCAACCAATGCAAAACCCAAAGAAATGTACTCAATCAAGTTACAAAGGTCTTTATATGGGTTGAAACAATCGGGTCGCATGTGGTATAAACCATTAAGTGATTACTTGATAAGCAAAGGGTATACCAATAATCTTATTTGCCCATGTGTTTTCATTAAGAAAACAACATCCGGATATGTGATGATAGCTGTTTATGTTGATGATCTTAATATCATAGGTACAAATAAAGAGATCCATGAAGCCATTCAACTTCTAAAGAAAGAATTTGAAATGAAAGATCTCGGAAAAACCAAGTATTGCCTTGGTTTACAAATTGAACATATGCCTAATGGTTTACTTGTACATCAAACAACATATACTGAAAAGATTTTAAAACGTTTTAATATGGACAAGGCAAAACCATTAAGTACTCCTATGGTTGTTAGATCACTTAATGTTGACACTGATTCATTTCATCCCTGTGAAGATCATGAAGATATCCTGAGACCAGAAGAACCATATCTTAGTGCAATTGGAGCTCTTATGTATCTTACAAATTGTACAAGACCTGACATTTCTTTTGCAGTTAATTTGTTGGCAAGGTTCAGCTCAGCTCCTACCAAAAGACACTGGAATGGGATCAAACACATATTTCGATACCTTCGAGGAACTACTTATTTAGGATTATTTTATTCTAACAAATCGAAACAAGATTTGGTTGGTTATGCAGATGCAGGTTATTTATCTGATCCACATAAAGCTAAATCTCAAAATAGATATGTATTCCTAAATGGAGGTACCGCAATATCATGGCGTTCTCAAAAACAAACACTTGTTGCAACATCATCAAATCATGCCGAAGTGATTGCATTACATGAAGCTACTCGGGAATGTTTTTGGTTGAGATCAATGACACAACTCATTACTGATTCTTGTGGACTAGAACGCGATAAAAGTCCAACAACTATCTATGAAGATAATGTAGCTTGCATAACACAGATGAAAGAAGGGTATAACATACCTCCTAGATTCTTCTCATACACTCAAAATCTCATTAAGGACAACCAGATTGAAATGAGATATGTTCAGTCCAGCAAAAACTCTGCTGACCTTTTCACCAAAGCACTTTCAACTGCTATTTTCAGAACACACGTTCATAATATTGGCATGAGGCATGTTCAGAAGATGTAACAACTCAGGCGTTGCCTACTTGAGAGGGAGTCAACTCTATGCTGCACTCTTTTTCCCTTAGCTAAAGTTTTATCCCAATGGGTTTTCTTTAGCAAGGTTTTTAACGAGACAGTACTAGTTATTCTCTAATAAAATTGTCATCCAAGAGGGAGTGTTATAAAAGTCAATATTGGATGCTAATTTTATTATTATTATAGATATTGCATAGTATATTTTTTTGAGTATAAATATGTGTGTTATGAGTTCATAATTCACACACTTCAAACATATATAAAACACATACTTCTCTAATATTCTCTCTATATACTTATTAGTCTATAGTCAAGAACCAGGCCACTAAAGGCATTTATAAGCCTACTGAATTATAACAATTATACCATAAAAATCACTATTCCAACTTTCATAGTCTGCCACTTGTATATAACATATTCCGATAATAAATGAAAAAAAAAAAGTTGGATAGCTAGACACTAACGATGACAAATAATTCATCAAGGCAAAACCCATAAATATGAATAAGTACTTTTTTTATTAGTTGCAACTTGCAACGATTATAACGGAAGTTGTACCTGTACAACAAACATGGATCATCTAAAGCTCACATTTGTAAATTTTTGCTCACTTACACCTAGTGTTGCAAAAAACCCGATTACTCACCGATTAATCATTTTTAAGAGCAATCCGTTCCGATTTCTAAAAATCCGTTTAATTAAACGGTCAACGTCAATTGATGGGTCAAAATCGAATTTGGTAATCAAAGTTGGTCAAAGTTAAAAATGGTTAACATTTGAACATGAATTTATACTAGAACTTTATAGTTTTTTAGAAAAATAGATAATTTTAGACAATTACATTAGAGTTTATTTTTATATTTATGGTTTTTTTTCTATATTTACCCATATAATTTTAAAAATTTAGTATTTAAATGTATACATTACAATCCGATTAATTCCCGATTAATCTCCGAATTACCGATTAATCCTTTTAAAGTCCCGACCGATTAATCCCTGAATAGCGAATTTTGCAACCTTACTTACACCTCTCACCTTCATTCTTTTTTTTTTACACCATTTCTTAGGCATACATATACATACCTGTATTAAAAAAACATCAATAAATAAATATAGTTACCTTGGATTTGGGTTCCCTTTAACAACTTTCTGCCCATATTTCCTCCAAAGATAACCATCTTCGAGTATATCAATTTCACTCTCAATTTGAACAACTACTCTTGGTTCTCGCATAGCTCTCGTTACCAAACTTGTATCCAAAAAGATATTCCCTTTCTTCATGAAACAAATAATAAATCCAAATATATATATATATATATATATATATATATATATATATATATATATATATATATATATATATATATAAAAGCAAGTAGAAACTTTTATTGATAACTCAAGAAATTACATGGCCCTATAATCTATACAATATTATACCATGCAATGGAAGAGAATAAAAATAAATACAATCGGGAACCTATATTAAACATGGTCGAGGGGCCACAAACACCACGGCACTTGAATAGTTCAAGCTGAAAGGAAGCAACCGAACAGTACCGCACTTACGATGACAAAGATGGAAGCTACTTTTCATTTAACCAAGTGAAAGTGGAGACCCTAAACTAGTTTAACATAGGCGTGTGGATTTAGCCGTGTATGGTTCGATAGTGACAAAACGATCCCAAGTTAACCAATTCTGGATCTATATACGTTTGGAGATGTGTAGAAGGATGGGTTAATTAACCATTGATGCCACACAATTGGTTATTTTTTTGTTCTTTTTGATATCCATGCGAATGCTTGAGTTTGGATCTCGGATAGTATATTGGTGGCGTTCCATTCCTTTTTGTTGAAGACTTTGATGTTACGGTACTTCCAAATGATGTAGATCGATGCCCACTTGGTGGCTTCCCAAATACGTGCACCAGTTTGAGATGTAGCAAAGGGTTGATCGCCTAGTATAATGTCGTGGAACGTGGTGAAGGTATTAATGGGTTGATTCCATCATTTTAATAAGGATGTCCAGACGGTTGTAGTAGATGGGCAGTGAAAGAGAATGCGATCAATGGTTTCGATATGCGAGTTGCAAAGTGGGCAAAGAAGAGAGTCAAGATCTATGTTGCGTTTGTCGAGTTTTGCACGCGTTGGTATTCTACCGAGAAGTGTACGCCACATAAAGATATTGATTTTTTGTGGTATTAGTTTGTTTCTAGGTGTCGCAATATGGTTGGTAGGGTTTTGGAGTTTTAGATTGTCTAGCAATGAAGCAAGAACTTTTGTTGTGAAGATTCCAGATTGATCTAAGTTCCATTTCCAAGTATCCGGTTTGTCAGTTAGCTTAATGGAAGTAAGGAGATTGTTTAGTTCCGTTAATTCGTTGAGGGCCCTACCGTTTGGTAGTCGTGTCCAATTCCATGAGACGGTTGTCGAAGATTCATTTGATGTGAGACGATCTGATACCGTTGCTACTTTGTTGGATTCAAGCATGAAGAGTCTTCGAAATTGTGTACAAAACTTTTCCGTTCCGCACCAGTTATCTAACCAAAATTTTGTGTTGTTTCCATTACCGACGCTTTTGGAGATCGAAGAGGAGAAGTTGGCTCCGAGGTTGTCTGCTATTTTTTTGGCTTTAATGATCTCGTTCCAAATTGTGTGACCTGTAACATTTCCGGATTAAACATTAGTACAAACCCCCCTCCCCCCATTTATGCTCGATATGATTTTAACCCAAAGTGCATTCTTCTCATTGTGAAATCTCCACCACCATTTGCATAGTAGGGATAAATTTTTGCAAAAAAGCGACCCAATGTTTAACCCACCTTTAACGTATGGCATTAGAGTGTGTTCCCATTTAATCCAGTTAATTTTATTTTCCGTACCCGAACCACCCCAAAAAAATAATATTCTCTTAGTTTCAAGTGAGTTAATGATTTTAATAGGCGCGTGGAATAATGAGAAATAGTACAGGAGAATACTGGATAGGACAGATTTAATTAGGGTGAGACGCCCTCCATATGATATGGATTTGGCTTTCCAGTCAGAGAGGCGTTTGTCAAACTTTTCGATGATAGGCTGCCAGGAGGAGGCTTTTGTAGTGGGGACGCCAACTGGGAGACCGAGATAAGTAAAGGGGGTTAAACCCGCTGAACACTCGATGTAATTGGCCATCTCCACAACCTCATTATGTGGGACCCCGATACCATATAGGTTACTTTTTTTAAGATTGACTTTTAGGCCGGATATATTTTCGAAGCATTTTAATAGTTTGGATATATTTTTTGCGTTTTGTCTACTCCATTCGCCAAAGAAGATAGTGTCATCCGCATATTGAAGGTGGGATACCACGATCTTGTCGTGGCCAACACAAATACCACAGAGTCAATCATTTGCGATGACACGTTTGGCGAGGATATTTAGACCTTTCGTCGCGATAATGAAAAGGAAACGAGAGATTGGGTCTCCTTGACGAATGCCCCTACCAGGAGTAAATTTTGATGTCGGAGAACTGTTGATGAGAACGGATATGGAGGAAGACGTGAGGCATGCATGGATGAATTTGATCCATTTAGGACCGAATCCCATACATTTCATAGTTTCAAAAAGGAAGTCCCATTCGATGCAATTGAATGCCTTTTCAAAATCTACTTTAAAGATGATGCTTTTTTCTTTTTAGTTCATCAATAATTTCATTTGCAATTAGGACGCTATCGAGAATGTTTCTGCCTTTTAAGAAAGCTATTTGTTCGGTGCCGATTATTTTATGGATAACTTTTGAAAGTCTGTTGGAAAGGATTTTTGTGAGGATTTTATAATACCTTCCGATTAAACATATGGGGCGGTATTCGTTGAATTCGGTTGGGTTTGGTTTTTTCGGGATTAATGTGAAAAAGGAGGCATTGCAACCCTTAGATATTTTGGAGTTGAGCTAAAACCATTCTAAGGCATTCATGAGATCCTCTTTAATTAACCACCAATACGTTTTGAAGAATTTCATGTTGAATCCATCAGGATCGGGGGCTTTTGAGCTATCACAGTCTTGAAGTGCATTCCACACTTCGTTTTCTGATAAACGAACTTCGAGGATAAGGTTGTCATCTTGTGTGATATAAGATCGATGGGGATCATTATCAAAAGAGCAACTGCCTTTATGTTTTTTAGATTTGAAGAGTGTTTCAAAATATTTGAGAGCTTCGGATTTAATTGTAGCCGGGTCTTCCGACCATGACCCATTGTGTGATATACCACGGATGTTGTTTTTATTTGCTCGTCTTTTTATGGAGATATGGAAGTATTTGGAATTTTCGTCACCTTCTATGTTCCATTTAATACGGGCTTTTTTGTTTTAACATGTTAGCTTTCTTTTTTTCGTTTTCGATGTGTTGCATTTTATCGTTAACCCAAGTATTTCTTTCGGAATTGGTTAGTGGTCTGGACTCGGAGATTTTTTCCCATTCATTTGAGGCGTTGAGATGTGATTTGATACTTAGTTGGAGACTACTTTTTTAAGTTCAAATTTGACATTTTTTAGTTTGTTACGAAGGATACAGTCAGGGCGATTGCCATTTACAGGTAAGGACCATGTGTTTTTTATGATTTCATCTGCATTTTCTAGTTTTAGCCAAGCGTTAAAGAAACGTGTGGGTTTAGGACCAAAGTCAACGAAAGAGTTTTTTAGGATGATTGGACAATGATCGGATAGGTCGCGGTCGAGAGTTTTGGAAGAGGCATCAGGCTAGAGGTGGAGGATACTTTCAGAAACAAGGAAGCGATCCATTTTACTAAATTTAAGTTTGTTGAAGCAGATTCTTGTAAATTTTTTCCCGCCTAGTGGAAGATCGATGAGATTATTGTTGTTTATGAAATTATTGAAGTTATCCGCCCAGGTTTGTTTAAAGATGCAATTAAGACATTCAGATTTAGTTCTTACTTCGTTGAAATCACCAAAGATAATGTGGGGGACATCAATGGAGTCGATAAGTTTTGAGAGTTCAGACCAAAATCTAAGTTGTTTCTGATGATTATGTAGACCATATACGTTAATGATAACCATATCGGAAGCATATCCGGCCCATTTGCCTTTAATGGCAATAAAAAATTCCCCCTCAATGGCAAGGTCGAAGATAAAAGTGGATGGATCCCAAATTAAAAGTAACCCTCCCGAGGCTCCAATTGCATCTTTTTGGACAAATTTAAGGTTTGAATTATACCAAAAAGTTTCAATTAGAGAATCATGTGAATTACCGCATTTGGTTTCTTGTAGTCCAAGGACTACCGGAATTTATTTGTTACAAATACTTTTGAGCCAACTGATTTTACCTGATTGACTTAAACCCCGAATATTAAATGAAATGCAACTCATTAGAAGACTTACAATGCGATGGGATGAGACGGAGATCAATGATCGGAGTTCCACTGGATGCCAAGACCATCACTAAACTCCTTTGTGTTGATGGAATTGCTTGAGCCTATGTTTGCAGTAGTGTCATCGATGCTCTTTGAAGATGTCTTTGAAATATTGCCCGAAGTTTTGGATGAGGTGTTCATTTTGAGGTTAAGTTGAGAGAATTTTAACTTTTGACCGCTTCTAGCACAATGTTTGATGTATAAAAATTTTGATCTTGTTCCTGTTTTTGATGAAATCATAGGTGGTTTGGGGGCGGTTGCAACCAACGAAGGTGATTTAGGAGCAGGTTGGTCTCGTGTACTATGTTTGGAAATTATGTTGTTGGAGTAGGCGTTGGACTTTTTCTTATATGATGTAGCTTTAGTTATCTTCTTTTTGGCTTTGAGGTTAATGGATGATGGGATATTCGATGGTTCTGGAACGACATCAACATGAGTGTTGGAAGGTATGTGATCATGGGCTATGGTTTGATTGTTGCAAGTAGGTAATGTATGGTTTTCTAAGGTGGTAAGCTTAACAGGCGTGGACGTGATGAGATGTTCATGGGCTATGGTTTGATTGGTGCTAAGTGGAGTATCCATGATAAGAGTGTTAGGTTCAGGAGATTTAATTTCATACCCACTATTGCCTTTTTTGGATATGATCGAGCTTATGATGTCATGTGGGCTAGGAGGTGGTATATTGATAGGGGTAGATGGTTCGATATTTTCATTTACGTTGATGTCAACAGGTGAATCCAATTTTTCTTGTTCGTTGATGACCATTGGGCAAGGATTCAACATATTAATTGGTACAGGTGTTTCAATATTATCAGACACGTTCGGGTAATGTGGCGTATCGTTAACATGGGGAACGTGTTCTGAGGAAGCATGATTGACTTGGTTATTTGGTGTATCCGAAATGTGGGTATCGGAATCATGTTGTCCATCGGTATTATGACAAACATTATTGCAAGGTGGGAAATTAATGGTTTCGATTCGCTTTGATGATGAAGATTTCTCATGGACATTATGATATGAGTCATTTTCGGGTTTTGCACGTTGGTTTGCTGAGTTTTGTGACACGTTGTAATAGTTATGATCAACATCATCCATGAATGAATCATCGTCAGAATCGTGGTCATCCAATTGGTAATCATCCTCCCAGACCAAGGAATTATTATTCGTGGAGTTGAATTCCACAGTTTGATCAGCACATTCAGACACAAAGGTAGAAACAAATTTTGATTCATGAAAAATGTGTACATGACCGATAATGGGAGCAAAGAACGTAGTATTAATAAGAATCTTACCCATGGATAAGTCTTGTAATCCCTTATCTTCTGTGATGGCCCCGTCAAAACACTTAACGGCTCCGTCACTTGGTCCCACAGCTCGATCGAACTTAAATGAATTTAACAAACGACATTGCATTCTTTTATTTCCAAGAGTTTCCCAAAAAGGAAAGCATACCAAAATATGTAGTTTAAAAGTAATCCAACATATTAATAATTCCAAAGTTGACACAAAGCATTGCCAACAAACCCACAAATTTAAATTATTCAAAAACAGAATGCAAGCTTAAGTTTCATAAAAATCTGCCCAAATGCATGCAGACTCTTCTAAACACAGCGGAAGCATCACATAAACTCAAGTACCTGTGAAAACATGCGAGTAAACTGTCAACACAAAGGTTGAGTGAATTATAGGTTTAAATAATCGAATAAACTTTAGACCACAAGATTTAAAATGTTAGAAAACATTAAACATTATTCCTTTATCAATGAGCCACCTGGTAACCACTTAACCCTTTATTTACCCTTGCCAAATACAATTAAAATATACACTGGACAGTGTATCTACAACAAAATACGAAATACTAAACATTTCGATTATAAATTGCTAGCCCGACTAGCTCAAAATGGGGTTGTCAAACCCGATAGATCTATCCGTAGGATTCGAGTTCACCGGTAGAAACCAATGATTACAGTTACCAGGCAAGGGAATATTTTTGTCCAACTCACAATGAATAATTTAAATTTAATTGTCACTTGTGTCTAAACGTGAAATAAAATGCATGTAATCACATCCCCAAAATATACATTGAAAAGTATGTAAAAACGGGACTATAACTCACCTTAACAGTAATGAAGTAACCAACACAATTAAGCGAACAGCAAAAGTAGTACAGTGATCAGGAATGATCACAACGCCGACCTATAAATAAAGCAGGTCGATATAAATAACTAACTTAGGTCAAGTCTTAGTATGATAGCTATTGTACATGTTGCAAGTAGACATAGAACAATACTCAATATGCATCGATTTGATAGGAACAGCTTACGGACACACACTTTCTATTTTTTAGAAAGTTTCTATTTTTAGCAGGTTTCCATTTTTGGAAAGTTTCTATTTTTGGAAAGTTTCTATTTTTGGAAAGTTTCTATTTCAGGAAAGTTTATAAGTTTGGAAAGTTTCCTTAATTAGAAAGTCAACAAAAGTCAACTAAAAGTCAAAGTCAACTAAAAGTCAACTCAAAAGTCAACCTTGGTCAAAAATGGTCAACTTAAATTTTAAAAGTGTAAGTTATAATAATAATATAAGTTATAACGTTTATTAAAGTTAAATATGTCTAATTATGTCATAACATAAGTTTAATTAAATTAAAATGAATTATTAAAGTTAATATAAGTTTAAATGATATAATTAATATAACATAAGTATTTAATTAATTAATTAAATATTAGTCATAATATAAATATTATTAATTAATAAAAATTTTTAAATCATATCATAAGTATCTAATTATAATTATTAAATCATAAGTATTTAATAATTAAATTATAATTAAATAATAACTAAGCCTTATAATAATTAAATAATTAATTATTCCTTATTATAAGTCTTATTAAAATAATCTCATAATATAAGTTTAATACTTATCATATGTATTTTCCATTAATAATGAAGTATTATTAATCATATGCTTATTTAAAATGTTAATTAAATCATAAATATTAATTAAATGATATAATAAATATATATCATAAGTTGTAAATAATAATAATTATTTTTTTATCATAAGTAATTAAATTATAATGAAATCCATTATTTATATCCTAAGTTTAATAATTAATCAAAAGTTTTAAATCAAAAGTTCATCGGGTCGTATCTTGAGCCCCGGGTGTCGGTTTTCGGCGAGCCTTACATATATCTCCGCCTAAGTAAACCACCCGACACTTTGGTACACTCAAGAACACCCCAAGAACAGTCCACAAGTTGTGTTATACAGCCAATACACCACTTGGACTTCAATTCAATCAAAAACGTGTTTTGGACGTAACGGGTGATTCGTGGCTCGGATTGAGATGACCCGAACATGAAAGTTCGCCCCACCATCAGTCCTAACACACTAACACACCCTAAAGTCACCAAATATGGCCACAAAGTCGGACCAAACTTGGTTCATACCAAAATCACATTCAATCTTAACAAAATACCACTTTGATCATAACTAGGGTTCCGGGAATCGAAACGACATGAATCCGGTGTCTAAAATTAATGTCTTGATGAGAGGAACTCATTTATATACTTTATTTTAAATTTTATATCAGTTACAAAGTCAGAAACACACGAAAAAGCTGCTGTCCAAATTATATCAAACCGAAAACATATGTAAACGAGCAATTCTACGCATACAATCAACATTACAACAACTAATAATCATCATACTATTAATAAATCATCAAAATACAGAAAAGTAATGAAAAATTAAAAGTTCTAGGGTTAGGGTTTATACCCTAATCAAGAAACAAGAAGTGTAATCGCGTAGAGAACGGAACGAGGAATCCGATTGTATGAACGATTTGATGATCCAAGTAATAAAAATTGATGAAGATGATGATGTTGTGGTGGTGTTGGTCATCGCCCAAAAAGAAAGAAAAGGGAGAAAGAGAGCAAAAATAATTTTTAGGTTTAGATAGAATTAGGAATGTAAATAAAATAAATCAAAAAATAGAAATATGGGGAGTATACTCCCTCCCCCCCCATGGGTCGGCCGAATGGGTGAGTGGGGTGGGTCCCACTTGCCCAATTTTGATAAATGTGAAATTCCTGATGGCCCGAAAGCCCGAACGAGTCCCGAAATGCGAAAACGCACTTACGCGATTAAAAATTCGGGAAGATAACAAACGCGCGACGAAAAATAAATATAAATACACTATGTAATAATATGATCTTAAAATATCATATTTAAAATAATTAGGATTTAAATATCCCAAAAACGCGTCCGTTGGTTTAAAAACCGAAAAGATTCGCCGGATAGAAATCCGCGATTCGTATAAACGTACGTTTTAAAATATGAATACATATATTCACATAACACATAATAATTAATATATTATTACTAAAATAATAATATAGTTCATGAAATGACGTAACACAATTAACAGTTAACGGTCATTAAATAATTAACGGTAAAAGATAACGGAAAAAGTAGGGTCGTGACAGTACCTTCCCGTTACGGAAATTTCGTCCCGAAATTTAAGCAGGTGCAGGGGTTGACTCAGCATCTGGGAACAAATGCGGATACTTCTGCTTCATCTGATCTTCACGCTCCCAAGTAAACTCAGGACCGCGTCTAGCGTTCCATCTAACCCGGACAATAGGAATTCGGCTCTGCTTAAGAGTCTTAACCTCTCGATCCATAATCTCAATAGGTTCCTCAATAAAGTGTAGTTGCTTATCAACATGAAGTTCTTCCAGAGGAATAGTCTTATCGGCCTCGGCCAAACACTTCTTTAAATTTGATACATGAAAAACATCGTGAACGGCACTGAGTTCTTGTGGCAACTTCAAACGATATGCCGCCGGTCCAACTCTCTCAACAATCTCAAACGGTCCAACAAAACGAGGACTTAGCTTTCCCCTTTTACCAAAACGGATCACACCCTTCCAAGGTGAAACCTTTAACATAACACGATCACCAACTTGAAATTCCACATCTTTCCTTCCCCTATCGACATAACTCTTTTGCCGACTTCTAGCAGTTCTCAATCTTTCCTTAATCTGTACAATCTTCTCGGTAGTCTCGTGAATAATTTCTGGACCTGTGAGTTGAGCATCCCCAACCTCATTCCAACAGACAGGAGACCTACACTTCCTACCGTACAGAGGTTCAAACGGTGCGGCTTGAATACTTGCGTGATAACTGTTGTTATAAGAAAACTCAGCTAGTGACAAATATTTATCCCACCCATTACCAAAATCAATAACACACGCTCGTAACATATCTTCCAACGTCTGAATGGTCCTTTCACTCTGACCATCCATTTGAGGATGATAAGCGGTGCTCATATCTAATCTAGTTCCCAAGGCTTCCTATAAAGATTGCCAAAACCTCGATACAAATCGACTGTCTCGGTCTGAAATAATGGATACAGGAACACCATGCCTAGAAACAATCTCCTTCAAGTACAAACGAGTAAGCTTCTCCATTGAATCTGTTTCCCTAATCGGCAAAAAGTGAGCCGACTTAGTAAGTCGATCTACAATCACCCAAATAGTGTCATAGCCACCCGCAACTCTCGGTAACTTAGTAATAAAATCCATTGTAATCCCTTCCCACTTCCACTCGGGAATCTCGGGTTGTACCAACAGTCCAGACGGTTTTTGATGTTCAGCCTTAACCTTAGCACAGGTCAAACACTTAGCCACATACGTAGCCACATCACCTTTCAAATTTGGCCACCAATACAACTCCTTAAGATCATGATACATCTTTCCTGAACCAGGATGAATAGAGTACCTAGACTTATGAGCCTCATCTAAAACAAGTTGTCGCAGTTCACCAAACTTCGGAACCCAAAGACGTCCTGCAAAGTACCTAGTACCATCTGCTCGAATCTCAAATTTCTTAGCCATACCTCTTACGTTCTCTTTCACAAAATTCTCTTCCTTCAAGGCTTCTTGTTGTGCCTCAAGAATCTGCCTTGCGAGGTTTGTTCTAATTGTCATATTCAAGGCCCTAAACCTGCGAGGTTCAGCCCTTTCTTTACGACTCAATGCATCATCCACAACATTGGCCTTACCCGGATGATACAAAAGTTCACAATCGTAATCATTCAACATCTCAATCCATCTTCGTTGTCTCATGTTCAACTGTTTCTGATCGAGGATATGTTAAAGACTTTTGTGATCTGTGTACACAGTACTCTTGACCCCATACAAATAATGTCTCCAAATCTTAAGCGCAAAAACAACGGCCCCCAACTCTAAATCATGAGTTGTATAGTTCTGCACGTGAATCTTCAACTGACATGACGCATACGCAATAACTTTCTTTCGTTGCATCAAAACACAACCAAAGCCTTGACGCGAAGCATCACAATAAACAACAAAATCATCATTACCCTCAGGTAGTGAAAATATCGGAGCGGTAGTCAACTTCTTCTTTAAAATCTGAAAAGCAGTCTCTTGTTCATCCTTCCACTCATATTTCTTCCCCTTATGCGTTAAAGCAGTCAAAGGTTTTGCGATACAAGAGAAATCTTGAATGAACCTGCGATAGTAACCTGCTAATCCTAGGAACTGACGAATCTGAGTAGGAGTTTTCGGAGTTTCCCACTTTTCAATCGCCTCAACCTTAGCAGGATCAACTTGAATCCCTTGCTTACTAACAATATGTCCAAGGAATTGAACCTCTCGTAACCAGAATGCACACTTAGAGAACTTAGCATACAATTCTTCTTTTCTCAACAGATCAAGCACTAACCTCAAATGTTTCTCGTGCTCTTCATCACTCTTCGAATAAATAAGGATGTCGTCGATGAACACAATAACGAACTTGTCCAGATAGGGTTTACACACACCGTTCATGAGGTCCATGAACACAGCAGGTGCATTTTTCAATCCGAACGGCATAACAAGAAACTCAAAGTGACCGTAACGGGTGCGAAAAGATGTTTTCGTAACATCAGATTCTTTAACACGCAACTGATGATAGCCGGAACGAAGATCGATTTTTGAATAAACAGATGAACCCTGAAGCTGATCGAATAGATCATCAATTCTCGGAAGGGGATAACGGTTTTTAATAGTAAGCTTATTCAACTCACGGTAATCAATGCACAAACGAAAAGAACCATCCTTCTTCTTAACAAACAGAACAGGAGCTCCCCAAGGGGATGAACTAGGATGAATGAAACCCTTGTCTAACAACTTACAGAGTTGACTCGACAATTCTTAAAGTTCAGAAGGCGCAAGACGATAAGGAGCACGTGCTACAGGAGCAGCACCGGGAACAAGATCAATTTGAAATTCTACCCCGCGCTGCGGCGGAAGGCCAGGTAAATCTTCGGGAAATACCTCGGGAAAATCCCTAACAACATGAACATCTCCAACACTCTTCGTTTCTTTTTCGGAATCAACAACATGGGCTAGAATAGCATGACAGCTTTTGCGAAGATGTTTAAGAACTTTCAAACAGCTAATAAGATTTAACTGTCGGCACCTCTTATCTCCAAAAACTATTAGCGACTTTCCAACCACATTAGTAATACGAATAGCTTTATCATAACACACAATCTCAGCATGATTCGCAGATAACCAATCCATCCCAATGACAACATCAAAACTACCAAGTTCAATTGGTACCAAATCTATCTCAAAATCTCTACCCGCTAAACTAATATTACATTTACGATGCACAGTCTTAGCAGTGAGTACCTTACCATTAGCTATTTCAACAACATAAGTATTGTCAAAAGGAGTTAACGGTGTTTTGATTTTTGGACTTAATTTACTCGACACAAAACTCAAATCAGTCCCTGAATCAAATAGTACATAAACTGATAAATCGTTGACCGAGAACGTACCAGTAACAAGTTTAGGATCTTCCTCAGCATCCCTAGCGTTAATGTTGAACGCTCTACCACGCACAGTCTCTGCAGTCTTCTTGTTGGGACAGGCATCACGGAAATGCCCCGACTTCCCACACTCGTAACAAACTCTCGGATTACCACCATTATTTGACCTTCCATTACCATTACCATTACCATTCCTACCTCTATTACCAGCATTATTACCATTATTACCACCTGCGGCAGGAGTAGCAGAACTCGGCAGTAGCACCGTACAATCCTTAGCAATGTGTCCCTGTTTGGAACACCTCTTGCAAGTCACGGTACAGAAACCATCATGAGCCTTGTAACAACGAGGGAACATACGCTGACTGCGGTTATTCGAACCAGAAGTATCCTGCTTTTTCTGCTGACTCTGGTTTTGATTGCGGTTATTATCCCACTTTCTCTTCCCATTATCAGCTTTCTTAACAGCCTCTTCACTGGGTTCGGTTACAGCAGCCTTGCTTCTTCTCAAGATCTTATCATTCAATTTATGAGCCATTGACATCGCGGCCTCAGTAGTCTGAGGCTCACTAGATTCAACTCCATGTTCAATTTTCTCGGATAGCCCATCAATGTAAGCTTCGATCTTAAGATTCTCATCGGCATAAACATTAGGACACAACAAAGTCAACTCAAAGAACCTCTGCTCGTAGGCATCTAATTCGGTGCCCTTCATTTTCAAGTTTTTAAGTTCAACCTCTAACTTCTTAAGCTCACCCCTAGGACGGTAGCGGGTGATCATTCTTTCCTTGAAATTATTCCAAGTTAAACCATAAGCCACATCATTTCCCAAACTGTTAACCAAGTTGTTCCACCAGGTCAATGCACTATCCTTCAAAGTGCAGCTAGCAAAACTAACCTTGTCTTCCTCTCAGACTCGACTAACCCTGAAAATAGACTCGATTTTCTCGAACCAGCGGGTAAGTCCTATGGGTCCTTCTGTACCACTGAATTCCTGTGGGCGACTAGCCATGAACGTTTTGTGGGAGCATCCCACCTGATTGTTGTTCGCATTAGCATTTGTATTAGCATTCGCTGCCATAGCAGCAGCTATCCCTTCGGTAACAAGACGTTGGATACGGGCTTCGTTGGACTCTCTAGGAGGCATGATCTTCAAAACAGAATAACACAACCGTTAGTACTAAGAATAATACCAGTGTTATAAAGGAATAGATCGAACACGAAAAGATTAACCATTAAAATAATAGTCAGTAACCACTATGAGTAATAACATGACAGTTATGATTGTTATAGAAATAACCACCACATGCATACATATTTTATGATAACATCATACAACATACATAGCACCTAACATACATGATCTACATTAGGCATAATATAACATGCCAAGAGTCACAACATCAGAAATAAAATGTGATAATGATAATAGATGTCATAAAAATAACCATCCATACATAATGAAAAACATCCCATAACAAAATCTTAATAAAATTCTCGGCAAAACGCCGTACATAACCCAAAAATGTATGTATGAAAGGACATTAAGTCTTATGAAATAAATTATCAATCATGAATCATCATATCACATCTGCTTAGAGCGGGTGTGATAAGCTGGGCCAGCATGAGTCTCAGCAGGTGGCTCATACTTCCGCAACTTTCCTTTCACTTCTTCCAACTCTTCCTTCAAACCACGAACTGTGCTCTCTAGAGACTCGAACCTAGCGTCAACTTCACGGTTACGCTTACGAGTCTCGATCCCAACATTGTTCTTAAAGCTAACAAACGAATCCATACTAGCTCGAATCTGGTCCATCATCTCGTTGTGTGGCAAGGTACGCATACAATTACTAAGAGCATTAATACGCGTCACTTCATTGTAAGCCCTGTTCATATGAGTAAGGGTGGAAAAGTAGTAGTGAACAGGATCATTGATCTCTGGTTGATCAGCACGGCGTCTGGCAGCAGCCGGAGGAGCAGGAGCAGCAACGGAGTTATCGCTCGAAGTCGACATCTACAAACAGTAAAACCGCAAACCACATACCAAATAGGAATAAATGCTAATGATATACTCATACGAAATGAAATGCATAATAATGCTATAGCAAAAGGGTCGGGCAGTAGACTAGACTCTAATGCACCCTAAGAATCCACGGGTTGACCACATTAAGACAGCCTAGTTCCCTACAACTAGAGCTCTGATACCAACTGTGATGGCCCCGTCAAAACACTTAACGGCTCCGTCACTTGGTCCCACAGCTCGATCGAACTTAAATGAATTTAACAAACGACATTGCATTCTTTTATTTCCAAGAGTTTCCCAAAAAGGAAAGCATACCAAAATATATAGTTTAAAAGTAATCCAACATATTAATAATCCCAAAGTTGACACAAAGCATTGCCAACAAACCCACAAATTTAAATTATTCAAAAACAGAATGCAAGCTTAAGTTTCATAAATTTTTTCATAAAAATCTGCCCAAATGCATGCAGACTCTTCTAAACACAGCGGAAGCATCACATAAACTCAAGTACCTGTGAAAACATGCGAGTAAACTGTCAACACAAAGGTTGAGTGAATTATAGGTTTAAATAATCGAATAAACTTTAGACCACAAGATTTAAAATGTTAGAAAACATTAAACATTATTCCATTATCAATGAGCCACCTGGTAACCACTTAACCCTTTATTTACCCTCGCCAAACATAATAAAAATATACACTGGACAGTGTATCTACAACAAAATACGAAATACTAAACATTCCGATTATAAATTGCTAGCGCGACTAGCTCGAAATGGGGTTGTCAAACCCGATAGATCTATCCGTAGGATTCGCGTTCACCGGTAGAAACCAATGATTACAGTTACCAGACTAGGGAATATTTTTGTCCAACTCACAATGAATAATTTAAATTTAATTGTCACTTATGTCTAAACGTGAAATAAAATGCATGTAATCACATCCCAAAAATATACTTTGAAAAGTATGTAAAAACGGGACTATAACTCACCTTAACAGTAATGAAGTAACCAACACAATTAAGCGAACAGCAAAAGTAGTACAGTGATCAGGAATGATCACAACGCCGACCTATAAATAAAGCAGGTCGATATAAATAACTAACTTAGGTCAAGTCTTAGTATGATAGCTATTGTACATGTTGCAAGTAGACATAGAACAATACTCAATATGCATCGGTTTGATCGGAACAGCTTACGGACACACACTTTCTATTTTTAGAAAGTTTCTATTTTAACAGGTTTCCATTTTTGGATAGTTTCTATTTTTGGAAAGTTTCTATTTTTGGAAAGTTTCTATTTTAGGAAAGTTTATAAGTTAGGAAAGTTTCCTTAATTAGAAAGTCAACAAAAGTCAACTGAAAGTCAAAGTCAACCAAAAGTCAACTCAAAAGTCAACCTTGGTCAAACATGGTCAACGTAAATTTTAAAAGTAACCTTGGTCAAACATGGTCAACGTAAATTTTAAAAGTGTAAGTTATAATAATAATATAAGTTATAATGTTTATTAAAGTTAAATATGTCTAATTATGTCATAACATAAGTTTAATTAAATTAAAATGAATTATTAAAGTTAATATAAGTGTAAATGATATAATTAATATAACATAAGTATTTAATTAATTAATTAAATATTAGTCATAATATAAATATTATTAATTAATTAAAATTTTTAAATCATATCATAAGTATCTAATTATAATTATTAAATAATAAGTATTTAATAATTAAATAATAACTAAGCCTTATAATAATTAAATAATTAATTATTCCTTATTATAAGTCTTATTATAATAATCTCATAATATAAGTTTAATACTTATCATAAGTATTTTCCATTAATAATGAAGTATTATTAATCATATGCTTATTTAAAATGTTAATTAAATCATAAATATTAATTAATTGATATAATAAATCTATATCATAAGTTGTAAATAATAATAATTATTTTTTTATCATAAGTAATTAAATTATAATGAAATCCATTATTTATATCCTAAGTTTAATAATTAATCAAAAGTTTTAAATCAAAAGTTCATCGGGTCGTATCCTGAGCCCCGGGTGTCGGTTTTCGGCGAGCCTTACATATATCTCCGCCTAAGTAAACCACCCGACACTTTGGTACACTCAAGTCGTTTTATACAGCCAATACACCACTTGGACTTCAATTCAATCAAAAACGTGTTTTGGACGTAACGGGTGATTCGTGGCTCGGATTGAGATGACCCGAACATGAAAGTTCACCCCACCATCAGTCCTAACACACTAACACACCCTAAAGTCACCAAATATGGCCACAAAGTCGGACCAAACCTGGTTCATACCAAAATCACATTCAATCTTAACAAAATACCACTTTGATCATAACTAGGGTTCCGGGAATCGAAACGACATGAATCCGGTGTCTAAAATTAATATCTTGATGAGAGGAACTCATTTATATACTTTATTTTAACTTTTATATCAGTTACAAAGTCAGAAACACACGAAAAAGCTGCTGTCCAAATTATATCAAACCGAAAACATATGTAAACGTGCAATTCTATGCATACAATCAACATTACAACAACTAATAATCATCATACTATTAATAAATCATCAAAATACAGAAAAGTAATGAAAAATTAAAAGTTCTAGGGTTAGGGTTTATACCCTAATCAAGAAACAAGAAGGGTAATCGCGTAGAGAACGGAACGAGGAATCCGATTGTATGAACGATTTGATGATCCAAGTAATAAAAATTGTTGAAGATGATGATGTTGTGGTGGTGTTGGTTGTCGCCCAAAAGGAAATAAAAGGGATAAAGAGAGCAAAAATAATATTTAGGTTTAGATAGAATTAGGAATGTAAATAAAATAAATCAAAAAATAGAAATATGGGGAGTATACTCCCTCCCCCCCATGGGTCGGCCGAATGGGTGAGTGGGGTGGGTCCCACTTGCCCAATTTTGATAAATGTGAAATTCCTGATGGCCCGAAAGCCCGAACGAGTCCCGAAACGCGAAAACGCACTTACGCGATTAAAAATACGGAAAGATAACAAACGCGCAACGAAACTTAAATATAAATACACTATGTAATAATATGATCTTAAAATATCATATTTAAAATAATTAGGATTTAAATATCCCAAAAACGCGTCCGTTGGTTTAAAAACCGAAAAGATTCGCCGGATAGAAATCCGCGATTCGTATAAACGTACGTTTTAAAATATGAATACATATATTCACGTAACACATAATAATTAATATATTATTACTAAAATAATAATATAGGTCATGAAATGACGTAACACAATTAACAGTTAACGGTCGTTAAATAATTAATGGTAAAAGATAACGAAAAAAGTAGGGGCGTGACATCTTCGAATGAGCAGTTATGTGTCTCGATGACCTCACCCCAACACTTGGCAATTTTAGAAAATGTAGATTCAAACCAACATGAAATAGGAACCCCTTTAACTTCGATCCAAACTAGTTGACTTTGAATAGAACTTTCCTCCAGGTCCCATGGTTTTATATCATCGAACCAATTCCAAAGGGGATGTTTTTTATCAAAACCTTGAGGGTTAAGGACCTCAATACCGTTACGGGTGTCATCGAATAAGAGTAATATTTGCTTACCCCCTAAGTACTTGGGTACGAATCCAGTGAGGTTTTCAGATTTACAAATTGCATCAAAGTACTCAAGGTGTTTGATATTTTTGATTACTCCGATGAGGGCATGACCAAGGAGATAGATAAGCTTGCCGTCCTTTGTTATTTTAATCGATAATTCTCTATTAGCGTTGTTTACATCAAAAATAGGAGATGATGTATGGGTACCGTTGAGAATATCAGTGAATTTTCGACTATCAACAAAGCTATCATGACAATGTTTAGGCATATCATTGGGCAGGCTAGGTTTGATGTTCGATGGGTGGGAGTCGGGAGGGTTACCATGGTGACTATTACGATTATGGGCCTTATAAGCAACAAGAAGTTTACCATCAATCTCAATCATATTGAGTTTTCGTTCCATCGCATCCACAAGGTGATTCTGTATATTTTTGTAGCGAACAAACCCGAAACGGCTTCCATTCTTCAGCCTTTTTTTAGGGATATACATCTCAATGATTTCGCCATATTTTTTTAATAAACCCCATAACTTCAGAGAATTCCATGTATCAGGAAAGTTAAAAAAGAGGAATGATGTTACCGTTTTGTTATCTGGTTTGTGTGAGGAAGGAGAGACCGATGGTTTTCCGAATTTGATGATTAGGGTTCTGGCATGTTCCTGAGTTGTGAACCGTTGATATATAGAGTAACTTGTTGCATTGAGGTTCTTAAATATCGAAGGTTTATTATTAGGGTTTTCTGTCTTAGGGTTGCTGTGAAAAGGTGTTTTAGGGTTAGAAGATGAAGGGTTTAAAGGTGGAAAATCATGTGCGATAGGTATTGCTGGTTGGTGGTCGATTTGTATTTTTCGGTTTCTATCTACCTTAACCCAGATCCTGACGTTATCGGGTTGATATTTGATGCCGTTTATCATGTTTGTAGATCTAGGCTGTGTGTGGTTATACTTCGATGAAGGTTTTCTAGGTGTGAATGGAGAAGTGGGAATAGAAAACATGGTGAAGATGATGAAAGAAGACGGTACATGAAAGAAGAAAAGAAAAATTACAGAAAATAAAAACGTTAACGGTGAGTTGTTTACCGGATTTTGGCCAGAAATTGCAAGAGACGCGGGAGGGAGAGAGGGAGAGAGAGCATTTTTTTAGTTTTTGTTTCAATGAACTTTTAAATTAATAAATCCAAATATTAAAAACATTCTTAAAATAATCAAACAAGAATTAAATCAAACTAAGAAAGTGCATCTACATGAGTCTTAGAAAGAACACCTCCTTTTCAAATCTGATTTATCTTCATCACCCTCATCTCCAACGTGGGTCCCATTTTCTTCAATAACACCAAGATTAGTTTCTAAAGACCGATTAAATACGCCCATAAACTTCCCTTGCATGAGTGAATCAGAATCTGGTGTATTAAAAGTTGATTTATTACCTAATAGTAATATGAGATGAATATAGACCCTTGGATCAAAGGGTATTAGATTGTCAATTTTTAATCTAATGGTTTAAAAGAAGATTTTAGAATTAATTATTACTTAATAAAAATTCTCTTATAATAAATAGGGTATTAGATTGTTAATTTTTAATCTAATGGTTTAAAAGAAGGTTTTAGAATTAATTATTACTTAAAAAAAATTCTCTATTAATGTATTTATTATATTATATATTATATAATGTATAGTAGGATTTATTAATATTAAATATAAAATATATGTTACACGTTATATTATACAAAATGTAATTTTAATTATTAATTATTTACGTGTTAAAAGATAGAAACCATATGTATTCTAAAAGAATATTTGTTTGACAGATGTAGAGTTGTAATCCTTTGAATCTAATAATTTGATTGAAATCCAACAGATCAATCAGAGCGTGACATGTGGCGCGACAATCACATGTGATTGAATAAAAACAATTTTTTTCAAATTTTTTTTTAATTTTTTTTTTTAATTTAGCATTTCAAATCCAATCACATGTGATTGTAAAACCCAATCGCATGTGATTTAAAGCCCAGTCACATGTGATTGTAAAACGCAATCACATGTGATTCTTCATATCAAATCCAATCACATGTAATTGAAAAAAAAAATTAAAATGTTTTTTTACAAAAAAAATTTCAACCGAAAACAGACTTCAATTCATTGATTTGATCAAGTTTGTTAGCGTTTCGTGATCATATCTTCAAAAAATTCAGAATTTAATTTCGTGATTTGATCAAGTTTTGATCAAAAACTTGGTGTTTAAAGGTTTTATTACAAACTTATTGAAATTCGTCATTTTACTAAAAATTTCTTTTTTTCAATCACATGTGATTAGATTTGATATGCAAAATCACATTGATTGTGTTTTACAATCCCATGTGATTGGTATGCAGAATCACATGTGATTTTTTTTTTTTGAAAAACAACCATATTCTATAAACCCGAACGGAAGTACATGTACAAAAGGCTCACCAAATAATGAGGTGAGACAACACACGAACAAGATGCCAAGGTAGCATCTAGATACAAGCAATGCACAATTACAAATCACACACTATTACATTACATTAAAAAGCATGATGGATTATGAAACTAACTATGCCAATCGATTTTCTTCACTTTATATCTTTTCGCGATCCACTCGAAGCTTTTGGATTGGATTTCACTTAACACACATGGAGTAGTCCAACCTTTATTTTTGAAAACCATTTGATTCCTATTCTTCCATAATAAGTAACACGACACCCAAATAATCCCTTGCCAAATATGTTTGCCCGAATCCGTTAGAGAAAGACCAGACATACTCAACAAGAGATCATCAAGGCTATTGATAGTCGTATTACCGAAACCGCACCACTCGAATATTTTTTTTGCCAAACATCACTAACTTTTTTGCACCCGAGGAAGGAGTGATCCACCGACTCAATAACATCATCACAAAGTGGAAAAAGTATTGAGTGGAGATCCATCCCTCGTTTGTCCAGCTCTTCACGAATTGGCAGACGTTTTCTTCTTGCTTTCCAAATAAAAACTTCAACTTTTTTTGGTACCAAAATGTTTCTAAGTGTTTCTTTTGGATTGTTGCCCGCATCTAGAGTCTTTGCATTGAGTAATTTTGAAACGCATTTAGTCGTGTATTGCCCGTTGTTATTTTGAAGCCATTTCCATCCAGCACTCTCGCTCGGATTCATTGTTGCTGTGTTGAGAAGGTCGGACAGCAGCTGCAGCTGATCAGCAGCCCGACTAGTCCGGTTTCGCGTCCAGCACCCTGTCATTGAAGCTTTCGAACCATCCCAAGCAACCCTATCACGAACTGTTGAATTATGGTCCGCATCTAGACGCCGTAGCCGGGTAAATTTGTCCTTTAATGTGACGACCCGGAAATTTCCGACTAAATTTAAACTTTATCTTTATATTATTCGGACACGATAAGCAATGTTTGTTAAGTTAAATCTCAAGGATTTTAAACTATGTTTATACATTCATTTAAACCTCGACCAAATTCCAATGATTCACGAACCATTAAATGAACATATATGAATATGTATGTATATGTGTATATGTTATAAATTAAAAATGTCAACAAAGTATTTAAACGTATAATGCTTTATATGAACGTATTTGTTTCAATATGATTATCGACGAAATTAAAAAAAAATATTAAATGATTGAATTATCAGAAACATTGAATTATGATTACAAGTCTCTGTTGAGAGGTCCACTATGATTTGAGAAAATCTATTCCTCTTAACGATATTCGGAATAATTTGTAAAGCTATTTATAAATAAAAATAGAAAGTGTCATTTACGAAAGTTAGACAAAATCTAGTGGAGAATTGATTTCCATAATATTCTATTAATCTATTTTCAAACGTACAAAAACGTTTTCAGTTTAAAAAGAACTTTATTATTAAAACGTATATAACTTTTATAAATATCTAGAATCACTTTTGACAACTCATTACTTAACCAGTATAATAAATATAACGATATTTATATTTTATTTCATTAAATATATATAACGATTTAAATTAATATTATATATATTCATACGCGTATTATACATACATAGTTTTCATACTTTTACTATACTTTAACTTTACCTTTACTTTACTTTTACTTTACTTTAACTTTAATAATTCACTTTAATAATTCACTTTAATAATTCATACTTTAATAATTCACTTTAATAATTCATACTTTAATAATTCACTTTAATAATTCATACTTTAATAATTCACTTTAATAATTTATACTTTAATAATTCACTTTAATAATTCATAATTTAATAATTCACTTTAATAATTCATACTTTAATAATTCAAAAATCTATTATAAATAGAATTCAATAGGTTTCATTATTTCATAGAAACATGAAAATATATTTCTCTAAACTCTCTCAATCGATTTACATATATATATATGTATATATATATATATATATATATATGTATATATATATATATATGTATATATATATATATATATATATATATATATATATATTTGCTCTGTAATATTTCAAGATATTATTAGTATACATAAAATATTATGACGGAGTGATGTCCGAGTGATTTCAAAATAGTTTTTTGAATGAGTCGAAGCTAAGGAAATTATGGGTTATAGCTATGGAGGTGATGGGTATGGTTCATGGGTATGCTCGTGAGGTCAATCTAGTGTTTATCATCTCCGTTGCGTCTACGTACTTTTCTGCAATATTGAATCTCAATATTGATACGTGAGCACTCATAACTTAACTTTTATATATCAATAGTGTATCCCTGACTAGTGCTCGAGTATATAGGATTATGCATGCTTGTACATTCGATATTTTCCTTAGATAGGTTTGTTGAATCCTTAATTAGATACATATGCTACTGAGATAGGGTATATGATATGCATGTCATTGAAAAGCTAGCGAAAAATTAAGAACTTTTCATTTAGATATCGAATGGTTTCGATGAACGGATTAGAAGTTATAGTCAACTGAATTTTAGTATTATTGTTAAAATGATTATTATTACTATCGTCGTTATTATTGTAATAGAAATATCATTGTTATTATAAAATATCATTATTACTATTATGTTAGTATTATCATTTTATCATAATACCATTTTTAGTAAATATAAATATTGTTATTTTTTTTATAGAATAATAATAATTATTATTACAAAATAATACAACTTTTACTTATTATTATTATGATCAATATTATTTTATCAAATAAATAGGGGATACAAAGATATTTTTCACCACACGTAATATAATTACATTAATAATACTTACCACTATAGTTTTACGATATTAAGTGAACTTTATAAATTTTACTACTTAAGATATATAAAAATATATTTTATCATATATAAACGTTAATATAAATTTTTATTAATAAATGACTTTTATTATTATAAAATCTAATAAATATATTTAAATATATAAAACGACTATAGTTAAGTTATATAATAAACACGTATAAATTTTAGAAGTCATTTTGGGTCAAGTTGACTTTTGTTGACTTTTGCATATTAGTCTCGCGCATTAGGATTGTGGTACACTTTGACTTGACCAAAAGTTGTTAGACAAATATTGACCAACATATAAATATATATAATTAATATAGGTTCGTGAATCCGAGGCCAACCTTGCACTTGTTAAATGACGTTATATGTATTTTTACTACGAAATACAATATGGTGAGTTTCATTTGCTCCCTTTTATATATATTTTTGGGACTGAGAATACATGCGCTGTTTTTATAAATGTTTTACGAAATAGGCACAGGTACTAAAACTAATTCTACGTGGGTTTAAACCAGAAATATACCCTTAGCTTGGTAACATTAAACTACTTGTCTATGTACGGTAGGCGCGAATTCTAAAGATAGATCTATTGGGCCTGACAAACCCCATCCTGACTATGGAATGATTTAGTACTTCGAGGTTATTTTAAACACACCTGATCTAGTGTACTTCAGAGGGTAAAACATGAACGTTAAGGCTTGTTACCGGGTGCCTACAACTTATAGAATAATTTTATACACTTGCGAGTGTACATATATTTATAAACGGAAATCTTGTGGTCTATTAATATATTGAAATGATTGTTATGATAAACCTAGAAACTCACCAACCTTTTGGTTGACACTTTAAAGCATGTTTATCCTCAGGTATTAAAAAAATCTTTCGCTGTGCATTAGCTCATTTTAAGGATATTACTTGGAGTCATTCATGGCATATTTTGAAAGACGTTGCATTCGTGTCATTGAGTTCATCAAGATTATTATTATGTCAATTATAGTTGGATGTATTATGAAATGGTGTGCATGCCGTCAACTTTCGTTGTAAAGAAAGTTTATCTTTTAAAAACGAATGCAATGTTTGTAAAATGTATCATATAGAGGTCAAATACCTCGCGATGTAATCAACTATTGTGAATCGTTTATAATGTATATGAACGGGTCCTTTCGGTTGGTATCAGAGCGATGGTCTTAGCGAACCAGGTCTGCATTAGTGTGTCTAACTGATAGTCGTTAGGATGCATTAGTGAGCCTGGACTTCGACCGTGTCTGCATGTCAAAAGTTTTGCTTATCATTTTTGTCGGAAATTGTCTGCTTATCATTCTTAGTCTAGACACGTCTTACTGCATTGATTGCATGAATAGTGTATAGACAAAATTCATATCTTAGCGTATTTGCTGATCCATATCTTAGCGTATCTGTTACTGTAAACTTTGCCTGACATATCCCATAAATTCCTCCGTAATCTACGAAATCTTTTGCGCTATATATATAGATATTCTATGTAATTAGAATACCACCCGATAGCCGAAAAATCATTTCATATCGAAAAATCCTTTATTCAATCGAACGAAATGGAATTCGTCATTAGTTCAAGTCCCTCGAATTCCGATATGGAATCCCATTCAAGCTCCGAAAGCAGTGTGACCGGAATGGATCAACCAATTAGCCATCATCTATTATGGATGAATTGGGGATAGGTTCGTAGCCTCCTCAATAATTGGAGACAAGAAGAAGGTGATCCCTTCCATCCACCACATTGCCCTCTTGGCGATGAACCTGAAGCACTTACTGGCGAACCGGTCCGAAACACCATTTTCTCTCTCATTTCCAGAGTATCTCGTCACGATTATATACTACATCAAATTCTAGATTTTATTTATCTGCTCGTTCGAACCGACAATCACCCCGGTGTAATAGAAGAAGTCAACGCGCTTCGCGCTCGAGTAGTGGCTTTAGAGAATATGGTGCAAGGGTTACAAACACCAACAAATAACGAAGTATTAATTCATAATTTCAATTTTATTGAATAAATACTCCGTAAAAGTTATGTAATTTCTAAAGTCTTTAGGGATTATTCAGTTCTAGTTTCAACCGTAAATCAAATGAGTTTAATTTAATATTAACTCATTAAATCTATGTTACATCTGAAGAAAATATGCACATATATATTTTCTTAAAGACTGTAATAAAATTATGTTGCACAAAATATTAATTGTGAAATTTTTTTTAACGGACAGGTAATACCCGAGAGATATATAAATTCACAATTAATATGTTATATTTTTCGAATCTGATTAAGAAAATCATCAACTATACTCCCAAAATCTCACAACAATATACATTCTTGTATAGTAATCAAAACAACCATTCTCACCCAAATTTGATTACGCATTCTGATTTTGACAAATCAAAATCCAAGTCATGATTTAACAGAAGACATCACTCTTAGATTCCTACATCTTTCAAAGCTATACTTTGACTTCAAAACTGTGTTAGAACATCATATATATATTAACGATTACAAACTGTGTTCAAACTCTCCGAAGTTTTCGAAGACACTTCAAACAATGAACAATCGAGATGATGATCCAACCACATATTACCCACATTTATGTACCTAAAAAGCTCTCGAAGCCAAAGTCATAGTTCGACGCGTATTCTGTCAGACCCTTTGGCATTTATTAGCTAAAATGACTTTTCAATTCCTTTTCAAAGTAGACAGTTTTGTCACAGCTCCAGCAAGTCAACTTCGACTTTTCAGTTGGACTAGTCTTATTATAACCTCGATAGATACGTTGCCCATTCATCATCGTTACTGGGGACCTTTCATATCTCGCCACCTTAGCAATAAACTTACCAACAACTTCAATTTTCTTTGACTTTTCGAAAAATCATTATATTTATTGAAATCACATCATTTACTCATTCGCATCTTGTAACGAGAATTGTCATACGAATCATCGGAAAATAGTAACCAGTATTTTGAAATCTCACAGCATGTCTACGCCAACAGTTATATGTGTACGTAAAACGTCTATCTCCTGGATTTACATACTTTGAATGTGAAGTTCTGAAAAATATTTTGAACTGCAAACTAGTTCTTGAAATGCTGACGAAGAATCAAAAATTGTAAACTATCTTAACAGTAAAAAGTTTGATGACAAAGAATAGTAAGGTGGTAAAGCTGAGAAAAAGAGAAGGTTTGGAACTGGAAAAAAGATTGAACAGACTATGAAGGAGGCTGTGAACAAATCACAAAGACTAAATATGCCTTCAAAGAATCCAAATGATTCGGTGCCTACTAAAGTCATTAACGAATACCTTACTCTTTATTCTAAACCTTTACATACAAATCTTCATCATCATCCATCAATATAAGAAATTCTAAGATATTATCATATCTTTCATTATAAATTTCCGCGATATTTCTGAAGATATTTTCACAACTAATCTTATCTGAAGTCATTTATGTCTTTGCGCTATCAGTGTTACATCATATAAGAAACTATTAGTTTCTATATTCTATAAACTTTCGAGTTTAAATTATGAATGTTTTGAAGTAGTGTTGGGAACTGAAGCATGAGTTAGTATAATATAATGACACTTGATCAACATGATTATATTACAGTAAGTCATGTTGAGTTTCTAATGGGACATGACGATTCACAGACCATGCCGTCATCATGTTCTATGTTACACGACTTTTGTATTCTATTTAATCTCTAAAAATATCAAGAATATATTTTCTTGATGATTCGGTCTTTTCAGGGTATTTTGGTAAATTAACAAATCAAGATCGTGCCATTACCATTTCCTTCTTAGAACATTAACTATGTTCATTTTGAAATTCATATCTGCGAATACTGGACCATTACAAACGTTGCTTAATCGCAAGAAGAAGAAACGAAAGGACAAAACTCCAAAATAGAAATTGGAGTATAAATCACAGCAAATAGAAGGGAGCATTAACTATGGATGTCAATGATTATAGAAGACAAAAGTAGGGGCTTTGAAATATAAGGGAAGATATAAAACCCAACAACCACCCAAAAATTATAAACCGTATATATCGATGCATATAGCAATATAAAGACACGGAAGAAGTAAAAATACTATAAAACCGAGAGTATAGTAGGAGTAAATAGATTCTTCCGGAGGCAGATGAAAAAGAAGAATGACAGATATGAAAGTGAGGAGTATATCGAGAATCGGTACTGGATGAAGCATATTGACAAATACTTTAAAATATGAGTTGAGGGAGAAAGAATAGAAGGTGTGAGTTGTAAGGAAACGAAGGAGTTGGATTTATAGTGAAATACTCGACAGAGAAATCAAGATGGATTATCGTATTAATTCGAAGAGAATCATAATCTCCTTAATCACCGAAGCATCAAATCCAACATAGATTACAAAGATTTTCTTTAAATTCAGAGATCAATTGTGATGACGTCAAAAGATATGACGAATCACTATAATCTTATTTCCTTCATTTACGATAACTTCCCTCATACGCTTCGAGTAATCGAATTATTTTATCCATACTTCTTAGACATGATAAAACTTCATAATCGTTACGTCATAATAACATTCTCATTGTTAGCCATAAAGACCTCTATCAAATTTCGGGGACGAAATTTCTTTAACGGGTAGGTACTGTGACGACCCGGAAATTTCCGACTAAATTTAAACTTTATCATTATATTTTTCGGACACGATAAACAATGTTTGTTAAGTTAAATCTCAAGGATTTTAAACTATGTTTATACATTCATTTAAACCTCGACCAAATTCCAATGATTCACGAACCATTAAATGAACATATATGAATATGTATGTATATGTGTATATGTTATAAATTGAAAATGTCAACAAAGTATTTAAACGTATAATGCTTTATATGAACGTATTTGTTTCAATATGATTATCGACGAAATTAAAAAAAAAATATATTAAATGATTGAATTATCAGAAACATTGTGTGACGACCCGAAAATTTCCGACTAAATTTAAACTTTATCTTTATATTATTCTGACACGATAAACAATGTTTGATAAGTTAAATCTCAAGGATTTTAAACTATGTTTATACATTCATTTAAACCTCGACCAAATTCAAATTATTCACGAACCATTAAATGAACATATATGAATATGTATGTATATGTGTATATGTTATAAATTGAAAATGTCAACAAAGTATTTAAACGTATAATGCTTTATATAAACATATTTGTTTCAATATGATTATCGACGAAATTAAAAAAAATATTAAATGATTGAATGATCAGAAACATTGAATTATGATTACAAGTCTCTGTTGAGAGGTCCACTATGATTTGAGAAAATCTATTCCTGTTAAGAATATTCGGAATAATTTGTAAAGCTATTTATAAATAAAAATAAAAAGTGTCATTTACGAAAGTTAGACAAAAGCTAGTGGAGAATTGGTTTCCATAATATTCTATTAATCTATTTTCAAACGTACAAAAACGTTTTCAGTTTAAAAAAACTTTATTATTAAAACGTATATAACTTTTATAAATATTTAGAATCACTTTTGACAACTCCTTACTTAACCAGTATAATAATTAAACGATATTTATATTTTATTTCATTAAATATATATAACGATTTAAATTAATATTATATATATTTATACGCGTATTATACATACATAGTTTTTATACTTTTACTATACTTTAACTTTACCTTTACATTACTTTTACTTTACTTTAACTTTAATAATTCACTTTAATAATTCATACTTTAATAATTTACTTTAGTAATTTATACTTTAATAATTCACTTTAATAATTCATACTTTAATAATTCATTTTAATAATTCATACTTTAATAATTCACTTTAATAATTCAAAAATCTATTATAAATAGAATTCAATAGGTTTCATTATTTCATAGAAACTTGAAAATATATTTCTCTAAACTCTCTCAATTGATATATATATATATATATATATATATATATATATATATATATATATATATATATATATTTGCTCTGTATTATTTCAAGATATTATTAGTATACATAAAATATTACGACGGAGTGATGTCCGAGTGATTTAAAAATAGTTTTTTGAATGAGTCGCAGCTAAGGAAATTATGGGTTATAGCTATGGAGGTGATGGGTATGGTTCATGGGTATGCTCGTGAGGTCAATATAGTGTTTATCATCTCCGTTGCGTCTACGTACTTTCCTGCAATATTGAATCTCAATATTGATACGTGAGCACTCATAACTTAACTTTTATATATCAATAGTGTATCCCTGACTAGTGCTCGAGTATATAGGATTATGCATGCATGTACATTCGATATTGTCCTTAGATAGGTTTGTTGAATCCTTAATTAGATACATATGCTACTGAGATAGGGTATATGATATGCATGTCATTGAAAGCTAGCAAAAAATTAAGAACTTTTCATTTAGATATCGAATGGTTTCGATGAACGGATTAGAAGTTATAGTCAACTAAATTTTAGTATTATTGTTAAAATGATTATTATTACTATCGTCGTTATTATTTTAATAGAAATATCATTGTTATTATAAAATATCATTATTACTATTATGTTAGTATTATCATTTTATCATAATACCATTTTTAGTAAATATAAATATTGTTATTTTTTTATAGAATAATAATAATTATTATTACAAAATAATACAACTTTTACTTATTATTATTATGATCAATATTATTTTATCAAATAAATAGGGGATACAAAGATATTTTTCACCACACGTAATATAATTACATTAATAATACTTACCACTATAGTTTTACGATATTAAGTGAACTTTATAAATTTTACTACTTAAGATATATAAAAATATATTTTATCATATATAAACGTTAATATAAATTTTTATTAATAAATGACTTTTATTATTATAAAATCTAATAAATATATTTAAATATATAAAACGACTATAGTTAAGTTATATAATAAACACGTATAAATTTTAGAAGTCATTTTGGGTCAAGTTGACTTTTGTTGACTTTTGCATATTAGTCTCGAGCATTAGGATTGTGGTACACTATGACTTGACCAAAAGTTGTTAGACAAATATTGACCAACATATAAATATATATAATTAATATAGGTTCGTGAATCCGAGGCCAACCTTGCACTTGTTAAATGACGTTATATGTATTTTTACTACGAAATACAGTATGGTGAGTTTCATTTGCTCCCTTTTATATATATTTTTGGGACTGGGAATACATGCGCTATTTTTATAAATGTTTTACGAAATAGGCATAAGTACTAAAACTAATTCTACGTGGGTTTAAACCAGAAATATACCCTTAGCTTGCTAACATTAAACTACTTGTCTATGTAGGGTAGGCGCGAATCCTAAAGATAGATCTATTGGGTCTGACAAACCCCATCCTGACTATGGGATGCTTTAGTACTTCGAGGTTATTTTAAACACACCTGATCTGGTGTACTTCAGAGGGTAAAACATGAACGTTAAGGCTTGTTACAGGGTACCTACAACTTATAGAATACTTTTATACACTTGCGAGTGTACATATATTTATAAACGGAAATCTTGTGGTCTATTAATATATTGAAATGATTGTTATGATAAACCTATGAACTCACCAAACTTTTGGTTGACACTTTAAAGCATGTTTATTCTCAGGTATTAAAGAAATCTTCCGCTGTGCATTAGCTCATTTTAAGGATATTACTTGGAGTCATTCATGGCATATTTTAAAAGACATTGCATTCGAGTCATTGAGTTCATCAAGATTATTATTATGTCAATTATAGTTGGATGTATTATGAAATGGTGTGCATGCCGTCAACTTTCGTTGTAAAGAAAGTTTGTCTTTTAAAAACGAATGCAATGTTTGTAAAATGTATCATATAGAGGTCAAATACCTCGCGATGTAATCAACTATTGTGAATCGTTTATAATGTATATGAACGGGTCCTTTCAGTTGGTATCAGAGCGGTGGTCTTAGCGAACCAGGTCTGCATTAGTGTGTCTAACTGATAGTCGTTAGGATGCATTAGTGAGCCTGGACTTCTACCGTGTCTGCATGTCAAAAGTTTTGCTTATCATTTTTGTCGGAAATTGCCTGCTTATCATTCTTAGTCTAGACACGTCTTACTACATTGATTGCATGAATAGTGTATAGACAAAATTCATATCTTAGCGTATATGCTAATCCATATCTTAACGTATCTGTTACTGTAAACTTTGCCTGACATATCCCGTAAATTCCTCCGTAATCTACGAAATCTTTTGCGTTATATATATAGATATTCTATGTAATTAGAATACCACCCGATAGCCGAAAAATCATTTCATATCAAAAAATCCTTTATTCAATCGAACGAAATGGAATTCGTCATTAGTTCAAGTCCCTCGAATTCCGATATGGAATCCCACTCAAGCTCCGAAAGCAGTGTGACCGGAATGGATCAACCAATTAGCCATCATCTATTCTGGATGAATTGAGGATAGGTTCGTAGCCTTCTCAATAATTGGAGACAAGAAGAAGGTGATCCCTTCCATCCTCCACATTGCCCTCTTGGCGATGAACCTGAAGCACTTACCGGCGAACTGGTCCGAAACACCATTTTCTCTCTCATTTCCAGAGTATCTCGTCACGATTATATACTACATCAAATTCTAGATTTTATTTATCCGCTCGTTCGAACCGACAATCACCCCGATGTAATAGAAGAAGTCAACGTGCTTCGCGCTCGAGTAGTGGCTTTAGAGAATATGGTGCAAGGGTTACAAACACCAACAAATAACGAAGTATTAATTCATAATTTCAATTTTATTGAATAAATACTCTGTAAAAGTTATGTAATTTCTAAAGTCTTTAGGGATTATTCAGTTCTAGTTTCAACCGTAAATCAAATGAGTTTAATTTAATATTAACTCATTAAATCTATGTTACATCTGAAGAAAATATGCACATATATATTTTCATAAAGACTGTAATAAAATTCTGTTGCACAAAATATTAATTGTGAAATTTTTTTTAACGGGTAGGTAATACCCGAGAGATATATAAATTCACAATTAATATGTTACATTTTTCGAATTTGATTAAGCAAATCATCAACTATACTCCCAAAATCTCACAACAATATACATTCTTGTATAGTAATCAAAACAACCATTCTCACCCAAATTTGATTACGCATTTTGATTTTGACAAATCAAAATCCAAGTCATGATTTAACAGAAGACATCACTCTTAGATTCCTACATCTTTCAAAGCTATACTTTGACTTCAAAACTGTGTTAGAACATCATATGTATATTAACGATTACAAACTGTGGTCAAAGTCTCCGAAGTTTTTGAAGACACTTCAAACAATGAACAATCGAGATGATGATCCAACCACATATTACCCACATTTATGTACCTAAAAAGCTCTCGAAGCCAAAGTCATAGTTCGACGCGTATCCGTGTCAGACCCTTTGGCATTTATTAGCTAAAATGACTTTTCAATTCTTTTTCAAAGTAGACAGTTTTGTCACAGCTCCAGCAAGTCAACTTCGACTTTTCAGTCGGACTAGTCTTATTATAACCTCGATAGATACGTTGCCCTTTCGTTATCGTTACTGGGGACCTTTCATATCTCGCCACCTTAGCAATAAACTTACCAACAACTTCAATTATCTTTGACTTTTTGAAAAATCATTATATTTATTGAAATCACATCATTTACTCATTCGCATCTTGTAACGAGAATTGTCATACGAATCATCGGAAAACAGTAACCAGTATTTTGAAATCTCGCAGCATGTCTACGCCAACAGTTATATGTGTACGTAAAACGTCTATCACCTGGATTTACATACTTTGAATGTGAAGTTTTGAAAAATATTTTGAACTGCAAACTAGTTCTTGAAATGCTGACGAAGCATCAAAAACTGTAAACAATCTTAACAGTAAAAAGTTTGATGACAAAGAATAGTAAGGTGGTAAAGCTGAGAAAAAGAGAAGGTTTGGAACTGGAAAACGGATTGAACAGACTATGAAGGAGGCTGTGGACAAATCACAAAGACTAAATCTGCCTTCAAAGAATCCAAATGATTCAGTGCCTGCTAAAGTCATTAACGAATACCTTACTCTTTATTCTAAACCTTTACAGACAAATCTTCATCATCATCCATCAATATTAGAAATTCTAAGATATTATCATATCTTTCATTATAAATATCCGCGATATTTCTGAAGATATTTTCACAACTAATCTTATCTGAAGTCATTTATCTCTTTGCGCTATCAGTGTTACATCATATAAGAAACTATTAGTTTCTATATTCTATAAACTTTCGAGTTTAAATTATGAATGTTTTGAAGTAGTGTTGGGAACTGAAGCATGAGTTAGTATAATATAATGACACTTGATCAACGTGATTATATTACAGTAAGTCATGCTGAGTTTCTAATGGGACATGCCGATTCACAGACCATGCCGTCATCATGTTCCATGTTACACGACTTTTGTATTCTATTTAATCTCTAAAAATATCAAGAATATATTTTCTTGATGATTCGGTCTTTTCAGGGTATTCTGGTAAATTAACAAATCAAGATCGTGCCATTACCATTTCCTTTTTAGAACATTAACTATGTTCATTCTGAAATTCATATCTGCGAATACTGGACCATTACAAACGTTGCTTAATAGAAGAAACGAAAGGACAAAACTCCAAAATAGAAATTGGAGTATAAATCACAGCAAATAGAAGGGAGCATTAACTATGGATGTCAATGATTATAGAAGACAAAAGCAGGGGCTTTGAAATATAAGGGAAGATATAAAACCCAACAACCACCCAAAAATTATAAACCGTATATATCGATGCATATAGCAATATAAAGACACGGAAGAAGTAAAAACACTATAAAACCGAGAGTATAGTAGAAGTAAATATATTCTTCCGGAGGCAGATGAAAAAGAAGAATGACAGATATGAAAGTGAGGAGTATATCGAGAATCAGTACTGGATGAAGCATATTGACAAATACTTTAAAATATGAGTTGAGGGAGAAAGAATAGAAGGTGTGAGTTGTAAGGAAACGAAGGAGTTGGATTTATAGTGAAATACTCGACAGAGAAATCAAGATGGATTATCATATTAATTCGAAGAGAATCATAATCTCCTTAATCACCGAAGCATCAAATCCAACATAAATTACAAAGATTTTCTTTAAATTCAGAGATCAATTGTGATGACGTCAAAAGATATGACGAATCACTATAATCTTATTTCCTTCATTTACGATAACTTCCCTCATACGCTTCGAGTAATCGAATTATTTTATCGATACTTCTTAGACATGATAAAACTTCATAATCGTTACGTCATAATAACATTCTCATTGTTAGCCATAAAGACCTCTATCAAATTTCGAGGACGAAATTTCTTTAACGGGTAGGTACTGTGACGACCCGGAAATTTCCGACTAAATTTAAACTTTATCATTATATTTTTCGGACACGATAAACAATGTTTGTTAAGTTAAATCTCAAGGATTTTAAACTATGTTTATACATTCATTTAAACCTCGACCAAATTCCAATGATTCACGAACCATTAAATGAACATATATGAATATGTATGTATATGTGTATATGTTATAAATTGAAAATGTCAACAAAGTATTTAAACGTATAATGCTTTATATGAACGTATTTGTTTCAATATGATTATCGACAAAATTAAAAAAAAATATATTAAATGATTGAATTATCAGAAACATTGTGTGACGACCCAAAAATTTCCGACTAAATTTAAACTTTATCTTTATATTATTCTGACACGATAAGCAATGTTTGATAAGTTAAATCTTAAGGATTTTAAACTATGTTTATACATTCATTTAAACCTCGACCAAATTCAAATTATTCACGAACCATTAAATGAACATATATGAATATGTATGTATATGTGTATATGTTATAAATTGAAAATGTCAACAAAGTATTTAAACGTATAATGCTTTATATAAACGTATTTGTTTCAATATGATTATCGACGAAATTAAAAAAAATATTAAATGATTGAATGATCAGAAACATTGAATTATGATTACAAGTCTCTGTTGAGAGGTCCACTATGATTTGAGAAAATCTATTCCTGTTACGAATATTCGGAATAATTTGTAAAGCTATTTATAAATAAAAATAAAAAGTGTCATTTACGAAAGTTAGACAAAAGCTAGTGGAGAATTGGTTTCCATAATATTCTATTAATCTATTTTCAAACGTACAAAAACGTTTTCAGTTTAAAAAAACTTTATTATTAAAACGTATATAACTTTTATAAATATTTAGAATCACTTTTGACAACTCCTTACTTAACCAGTATAATAATTAAACGATATTTATATTTTATTTCATTAAATATATATAACGATTTAAATTAATATTATATATATTTATACGCGTATTATACATACATAGTTTTTATACTTTTACTATACTTTAACTTTACCTTTACTTTACTTTTACTTTACTTTAACTTTAATAATTCACTTTAATAATTCATATTTTAATAATTTACTTTAGTAATTTATACTTTAATAATTCACTTTAATAATTCATACTTTAATAATTCATTTTAATAATTCATACTTTAATAATTCACTTTAATAATTTAAAAATCTATTATAAATAGAATTCAATAGGTTTCATTATTTCATAGAAACTTAAAAATATATTTCTCTAAACTCTCTCAATCGATATATATATATATATATATATATATATATATATATATATATATATATATATATATATATATATATATATATATATATATATATATATATATATATATATATATATATATATATATATATATATATTTGCTCTGTATTATTTCAAGATATTATTAGTATACATAAAATATTACGACGGAGTGATGTCCGAGTGATTTAAAAATAGTTTTTTGAATGAGTCGAAGCTAAGGAAATTATGGGTTATAGCTATGGAGGTGATGGGTATGGTTCATGGGTATGCTCGTGAGGTCAATATAGTGTTTATCATCTCCGTTGCGTCTACGTACTTTCCTGCAATATTGAATCTCAATATTGATACGTGAGCACTCATAACTTAAATTTTATATATCAATAGTGTATCCCTGACTAGTGCTCGAGTATATAGGATTATGCATGCTTGTACATTCGATATTGTCTTTAGATAGGTTTGTTGAATCCTTAATTAGATACATATGCTACTGAGATAGGGTATATGATATGCATGTCATTGAAAGCTAGCAAAAAATTAACAACTTTTTATTTAGATATCGAATGGTTTCGATGAACGGATTAGAAGTTATAGTCAACTAAATTTTAATATTATTATTAAAATGATTATTATTACTATCGTCGTTATTATTTTAATAGAAATATCATTGTTATTATAAAATATCATTATTACTATTATGTTAGTATTATCATTTTATCATAATACCATTTTTAGTATATATAAATATTGTTATTTTTTTTATAGAATAATAATAATTATTATTACAAAATAATACAACTTTTACTTATTATTATTATGATCAATATTATTTTATCAAATAAATAGGGGATACAAAGATATTTTTCACCACGCGTAATATAATTACATTAATAATACTTACCACTATAGTTTTACGATATTAAGTTAACTTTATAAATTTTACTACTTAAGATATATAAAAGTATATTTTATCATATATAAACGTTAATATAAATTTTTATTAATAAATGACTTTTATTATTATAAAATCTAATAAATATATTTAAATATATAAAACGACAATAGTTGAGTTATATAATAAACACGTATAAATTTTAGAAGTCATTTTGGGTCAAGTTGACTTTTGTTGACTTTTGCATATTAGTCTCGAGCATTAAGATTGTGGTACACTATGACTTGACCAAAAATTGTTAGAAAAATATTGACCAACATATAAATATATATAATTAATATAGGTTCGTGAATCCGAGGCCAACCTTGCACTTGTTAAATGACGTTATATGTATTTTTACTACGAAATACAGTATGGTGAGTTTCATTTGCTCCCTTTTATATATATTTTTGGGACTGGGAATACATGCGCTATTTTTATAAATATTTTACGAAATAGGCATAAGTACTAAAACTAATTCTACGTGGGTTTAAACCAGAAATATACCCTTAGCTTGCTAACATTAAACTACTTGTCTATGTAGGGTAGGCGCGAATCCTAAAGATAGATCTATTGGGTCTGACAAACCCCATCCTGACTATGGGATGCTTTAGTACTTCGAGGTTATTTTAAACACACCTGATCTGGTGTACTTCAGAGGGTAAAACATGAACGTTAAGGCTTGTTACCGGGTACCTACAACTTATAGAATACTTTTATACACTTGCGAGTGTACATATATTTATAAACGGAAATCTTGTGGTCTATTAATATATTGAAATGATTGTTATGATAAACCTATGAACTCACCAACCTTTTGGTTGACACTTTAAAGCATGTTTATTCTCAAGTATTAAAGAAATCTTCCGCTGTGCATTAGCTCATTTTAAGGATATTACTTGGAGTCATTCATGGCATATTTTAAAAGACGTTGCATTCGAGTCATTGAGTTCATCAAGATTATTATTATGTCAATTATAGTTGGATGTATTATGAAATGGTGTGCATGCCGTCAACTTTCGTTGTAAAGAAAGTTTGTCTTTTAAAAACGAATGCAATGTTTGTAAAATGTATCATATAGAGGTCAAATACCTCGCGATATAATCAACTATTGTGAATCGTTTATAATGTATATGAACGGGTCCTTTCAGTTGGTATCAGAGTGGTGGTCTTAGCGAACCAGGTCTGCATTAGTGTGTCTAACTGATAGTCGTTAGGATGCATTAGTGAGCCTGGACTTCTACCGTGTCTGCATGTCAAAAGTTTTGCTTATCATTTTTGTCGGAAATTGCCTGCTTATCATTCTTAGTCTAGACACGTCTTACTGCATTGATTGCATGAATAGTGTATAGACAAAATTCATATCTTAGCATATATGCTAATCCATATCTTAGCGTATCTGTTACTGTAAACTTTGCCTGACATATCCCGTAAATTCCTCCGTAATCTACGAAATCTTTTGCGTTATATATATAGATATTCTATGTAATTAGAATACCACCCGATAGCCGAAAAATCATTTCATATCAAAAAATCCTTTATTCAATCGAACGAAATGGAATTCGTCATTAGTTCAAGTCCCTCGAATTCCGATATGGAATCCCACTCAAGCTCCGAAAGCAGTGTGACCGGAATGGATCAACCAATTAGCCATCATCTATTCTGGATGAATTGAGGATAGGTTCGTAGCCTCCTCAATAATTGGAGACAAGAAGAAGGTGATCCCTTCCATCCTCCACATTGCCCTCTTGGCGATGAACCTGAAGCACTTACCGGCGAACTGGTCCGAAACACCATTTTCTCTCTCATTTCCAGAGTATCTCGTCACGATTATATACTACATCAAATTCTAGATTTTATTTATCCGCTCGTTCGAACCGACAATCACCCCGATGTAATAGAAGAAGTCAACGTGCTTCGCGCTCGAGTAGTGGCTTTAGAGAATATGGTGCAAGGGTTACAAACACCAACAAATAACGAAGTATTAATTCATAATTTCAATTTTATTGAATAAATACTCTGTAAAAGTTATGTAATTTCTAAAGTCTTTAGGGATTATTCAGTTCTAGTTTCAACCGTAAATCAAATGAGTTTAATTTAATATTAACTCATTAAATCTATGTTACATCTGAAGAAAATATGCACATATATATTTTCATAAAGACTGTAATAAAATTCTGTTGCACAAAATATTAATTGTGAAATTTTTTTTTAACGGGTAGGTAATACCCGAGAGATATATAAATTCACAATTAATATGTTACATTTTTCGAATCTGATTAAGCAAATCATCAACTATACTCCCAAAATCTCACAACAATATACATTCTTGTATAGTAATCAAAACAACCATTCTCACCCAAATTTGATTACGCATTTTGATTTTGACAAATCAAAATCCAAGTCATGATTTAACAGAAGACATCACTCTTAGATTCCTACATCTTTCAAAGCTATACTTTGACTTCAAAACTGTGTTAGAACATCATATGTATATTAACGATTACAAACTGTGTTCAAAGTCTCCGAAGTTTTCGAAGACACTTCAAACAATGAACAATCGAGATGATGATCCAACCACATATTACCCACATTTATGTACCTAAAAAGCTCTCGAAGCCAAAGTCATAGTTCGACGCGTATCCGTGTCAGACCCTTTGGCATTTATTAGCTAAAATGACTTTTCAATTCTTTTTCAAAGTAGACAGTTTTGTCACAGCTCCAGCAAGTCAACTTCGACTTTTCAGTCGGACTAGTCTTATTATAACCTCGATAGATACGTTGCCCTTTCGTTATCGTTACTGGGGACCTTTCATATCTCGCCACCTTAGCAATAAACTTACCAACAACTTCAATTATCTTTGACTTTTTGAAAAATCATTATATTTATTGAAATCACATCATTTACTCATTCGCATCTTGTAATGAGAATTGTCATACGAATCATCAGAAAACAGTAACCAGTATTTTGAAATCTCGCAGCATGTCTACGCCAACAGTTATATGTGTACGTAAAACGTCTATCACCTGGATTTACATACTTTGAATGTGAAGTTTTGAAAAATATTTTGAACTGCAAACTAGTTCTTGAAATGCTGACGAAGCATCAAAAACTGTAAACAATCTTAATAGTAAAAAGTTTGATGACAAAGAATAGTAAGGTGGTAAAGCTGAGAAAAAGAGAAGGTTTGGAACTGGAAAACGGATTGAACAGACTATGAAGGAGGCTGTGGACAAATCACAAAGACTAAATCTGCCTTCAAAGAATCCAAATGATTCAGTGCCTGCTAAAGTCATTAACGAATACCTTACTCTTTATTCTAAACCTTTACAGACAAATCTTCATCATCATCCATCAATATTAGAAATTCTAAGATATTATCATATCTTTCATTATAAATATCCGCGATATTTCTGAAGATATTTTCACAACTAATCTTATCTGAAGTCATTTATCTCTTTGCGCTATCAGTGTTACATCATATAAGAAACTATTAGTTTCTATATTCTATAAACTTTCGAGTTTAAATTATGAATGTTTTGAAGTAGTGTTGGGAACTGAAGCATGAGTTAGTATAATATAATGACACTTGATCAACGTGATTATATTACAGTAAGTCATGCTGAGTTTCTAATGGGACATGCCGATTCACAGACCATGCCGTCATCATGTTCCATGTTACACGACTTTTGTATTCTATTTAATCTCTAAAAATATCAAGAATATATTTTCTTGATGATTCGGTCTTTTCAGGGTATTCTGGTAAATTAACAAATCAAGATCGTGCCATTACCATATCCTTTTTAGAACATTAACTATGTTCATTCTGAAATTCATATCTGCGAATACTGGACCATTACAAACGTTGCTTAATCGCAAGAAGAAGAAACGAAAGGACAAAACTCCAAAATAGAAATTGGAGTATAAATCACAGCAAATAGAAGGGAGCATTAACTATGGATGTCAATGATTATAGAAGACAAAAGCAGGGGCTTTGAAATATAAGGGAAGATATAAAACCCAACAACCACCCAAAAATTATAAACCGTATATATCGATGCATATAGCAATATAAAGACACGGAATAACTAAAAACACTATAAAACTGAGAGTATAGTAGAAGTAAATATATTCTTCCGGAGGCAGATGAAAAAGAAGAATGACAGATATGAAAGTGAGGAGTATATCGAGAATCAGTATTGGATGAAGCATATTGACAAATACTTTAAAATATGAGTTGAGGGAGAAAGAATAGAAGGTGTGAGTTGTAAGGAAATGAAGGAGGTGGATTTATAGTGAAATACCCGACAGAGAAATCAAGATGGATTATCGTATTAATTCGAAGAGAATCATAATCTCCTTAATCACCGAAGCATCAAATCCAACATAGATTACAAAGATTTTCTTTAAATTCGGAGATCAATTGTGATGACGTCAAAAGATATGACGAATCACTATAATCTTATTTCCTTCATTTACGATAACTTCCCTCATACGCTTCGAGTAATCGAATTATTTTATCCATACTTCTTAGACATGATAAAACTTCATAATCGTTACGTCATAATAACATTCTCATTGTTAGCCATAACGACCTCTATCAAATTTCGGGGACGAAATTTCTTTAACGGGTAGGTACTGTGACGACCCAGAAATTTCCGACTAAATTTAAACTTTATCTTTATATTATTCTGACACGATAAGCAATGTTTGTTAAGTTAAATCTCAAGGATTTTAAACTATGTTTATACATTCATTTAAACCTCGACCAAATTTCAATGATTCACGAACTATTAAATGAACATATATGAATATGTATGTATATTTGTATATGTTATAAATTGAAAATGTCAACAAAGTATTTAAACGTATAATGCTTTATATGAACGTATTTGTTTCAATATGATTATCGACGAAATTAAAAAAATATATTAAATGATTGAATTATCAGAAACATTGAATTATGATTACAAGTCTCTGTTGAGAGGTCCACTATGATTTGAGAAAATCTATTCCTCTTAACGATATTCGGAATAATTTGTAAAGCTATTTATAAATAAAAATAAAAAGTATCATTTACGAAAGTTAGACAAAAGCTAGTGGAGAATTGGTTTCCATAATATTCTATTAATCAATTTTCAAACGTACAAAAACGTTTTCAGTTTAAAAAGAACTTTATTATTAAAATGTATATAACTTTTATAAATATCTAGAATCACTTTTGACAACTCATTACTTAACCAGTATAATAAATATAACGATATTTATATTTTATTTCATTAAATATATATAATGATTTAAATTAATATTATATATATTTATACGCGTATTATACATACATAGTTTTTATACTTTTACTATACTTTAACTTTACCTTTACTTTACTTTTACTTTTACTTTACTTTAACTTTAATAATTCACTTTAATAATTTATACTTTAATAATTCACTTTAATAATTCACACTTTAATAATTCACTTTAATAATTCATACTTTAATAATTCACTTTAATAATTCAAAAATTTATTATAAATAGAATTCAATAGGTTTCATTATTTCATCGAAACTTGAAAATATATTTCTCTAAACTCTCTCAATCGATTTATATATATATATATATATATATATATATATATATATATATATATATATATATATATATATATATTATTAATATATATATATATATATATTATTAATATATATATATATATATATATATATATATATATATATATATATATATATATATATATATTGCTGTGTATTATTTCAAGATATTATTAGTATACATAAAATATTACGACGTAGTGATGTCCGAGTGATTTCAAAATAGTTTTTTGAATGAGTCGAAGCTAAGGAAATTATGGGTTATAGCTATGGAGGTGATGGGTATGGTTCATGAGTATGCTCGTGAGGTCAATCTAGTGTTTATCATCTCCATTGCGTCTACGTACTTTCCTGCAATATTGAATCTCAATATTGATACGTGAGCACTCATAACTTAACTTTTATATATCAATTGTGTATCCCTGACTAGTGCTCGAGTATATAGGATTATGCATGCTTGTACATTCGATATTGTCCTTAGATAGGTTTGTTGAATCCTGAATTAGATACATATGCTACTGAGATAGGGTATATGATATGCATGTCATTGGAAAGCTAGCGAAAAATTAAGAACTTTTCATTTAGATATCGAATGGTTTCGATGAACGGATTAGAAGTTATAGTCAACTGAATTTTAGTATTATTGTTAAAATGATTATTATTACTATCGTCGTTATTATTTTAATAGAAATATCATTGTTATTATAAAATATCATTATTACTATTATGTTAGTATTATCATTTTATCATAATACTATTTTTAGTAAATATAAATATTGTTATTTTTTTATAGAATAATAATAATTATTATTATTACAAAATACTACAACTTTTACTTATTATTATTATGATCAATATTATTTTATCAAATAAATAGGGGATACAAAGATATTTTTCACCACACGTAATATAATTACATTAATAATACTTACCATTATAGTTTTACGATATTAAGTGAACTTTATAAATTTTACTACTTAAGATATATAAAAGTATATTTTATCATATATAAACGTTAATATAAATTTTTATTAATAAATTACTTTTATTATTATAAAATCTAATAAATATATTTAAATATATAAAACGACTATAGTTAAGTTATATAATAAACACGTATAAATTTCAGAAGTCATTTTGGGTCAAGTTGACTTTTGTTGACTTTTGCATATTAGTCTCGAGCATTAAGATTGTGGTACACTATGACTTGACCAAAAATTGTTAGACAAATATTGACCAACATATAAATATATATAATTAATATAGGTTCGTGAATCCGAGGCCAACCTTGGACTTGTTAAATGACGTTATATGTATTTTTACTACGAAATACAGTATGGTGAGTTTCATTTGCTCCCTTTTATATATATTTTTGGGACTGGGAATACATGCGCTATTTTTATAAATGTTTTACGAAATAGGCACAAGTACTAAAACTAATTCTACGTGGGTTTAAACCAGAAATATACCCTTAGCTTGGTAACATTAAACTACTTGTCTATGTACGGTAGGCGCGAATTCATAAGATAGATCTATTGGGTCTGACAAACCCCATCATGACTATGGGATGCTTTAGTACTTCGAGGTTATTTTAAACATACCTGATCTGGTGTACTTCAGAGGGTAAAACATGAACGTTAAGGCTTGTTACCGAGTGCCTACAACTTATAGAATACTTTTATACACTTGCGAGTGTACATATATTTATAAACGGAAATCTTGTGGTCTATTAATATATTGAAATGATTGTTATGATAAACCTATGAACTCACCAACCTTTTGGTTGACACTTTAAAACATGTTTATTCTCAGGTATTAAAGAAATCTTCCGCTGTGCATTGGCTCATTTTAAGGATATTACTTGGAGTCATTCATGGCATGTTTTGAAAGACGTTGCATTCGAGTCATTGAGTTCATCAAGATTATTATTATGTCAATTATAGTTGGATGTATTATGAAATGGTGTGCATGCCGTCAACTTTCGTTGTAAAGAAAGTTTGTCTTTTAAAAACGAATGCAATGTTTGTAAAATGTATCATATAGAGGTCAAATACCTCGCGATGTAATCAACTATTGTGAATCGTTTATAATGTATATAATCCATGGATATACCAGTTCTAAATGGGTGAAATCGTCACCCTGAATAAATGGCCAATATGTAATTATTTACTCCATATAAGTTTCCACATTTCTCATATAATTTTGGTATCGAACTTTTTAGTAACTAGTGCTTCCTACAACTACACACTACATTTATTATATAATTAAAACATGTTGTTTGTTTCGTTTATTAGACTATCTTAAGAAATTCAATTTTTGCCTACCACTTTAGTAATTCGTCAACTAATTATATGATTAGTTTTAACAACTAAATTTTGACTGTTAATTTTAAACATTGTAGCTTCGCAAATATTAGCAAAAAAAAATAAATAATAATAATTAATATATGTTTTCTCATTTTATTATATCATAAACATGGATATATGATTGACACTGTGAATTATGTAATGATATTTATTTTTGATTTTTTTTATACTTTAATTTACATATATTTTATGAATAAGATCCACGAGTAAACCCGCAATTCGTGAATATCCGTGGGTACGGGCATAGATCTAAAAATAAATCTGTTAACCAAGATCCGCGGGCTAATGGATCATAATAAATCGGCAGATGTAGTGGATCCGCGTCTGCGACCCGCGGGTGCCATCCCTAGCTACTAATCGATGTCCCTCTTGGAGGTCGAGATTTCACCAGATTTAATAAATCGTTTACTCGGCATGCACAGTGGAGAGTCCACCGTGAAGGCTGTGGTGTCCCATGACCCCATTAAATTTAAAGTTTTTTTTTACGCATTTTACACTTTAAATTGTATAGGAACCCATTAAATTCAATTATAGAACCCCATATATTTTTAACACTACTACACAAAAAAGGCAACGAAACCGGTTTTAAGACCCTTCGGAACCGGTCGTAAAACCAGTTCCTATGGGTAGGGGTTTACAAGGTCGAGACCGGTTCTAAAACCTGTTTGGTAGGCGGACTTTAGAGACCGGTTTTTTCATAAAAACCGGTTCCTTTTCTAGTTTTCCTAAGAATAGAGACCCCTTATTAGTTAAAAAAAAACCGGCTCCTTTTCCTAAGTATAGAGACCCTTTTTAGTTAAAAAACCGGTTTGGATTCTATATTTTTTTAAAAAAATAATAATAATTTGGTTTCTGCAGCTATATAACCAGAACTACATGTATCATCTAAACCAAACCACAATGTACTAGCGATTAAACATAAAATCATACTAAACTGCAGTTTTAATAAACTTATATTACCAACAATACTTTGAGGTACAAAATAATTCTCAATCAAATCAGTACACACTAAGTTGGATTTAATAAACCTATATACAACAATAACAAGTAAACAACTAAGTTTAGAGTCAACTCCCGCTCAATGAAGTTGAAGAATCGTTGCGACATTTGCTGAAATACAAAAAAGAAATAGCTAGGAAACAAATGTGTAAAACCGCAAATGTAATATGAAGCTTATACCTTTAAAGGTCTTGAACAAAATTCTGAGATTACTGGCCAAAACTGATGATTCAATCAGCATGCCCAACAATTCCATCTTATATGATGTAGATTACTGGCCAAAATTGCACATAGGTTAACAAATAGTATTTACTTGTTAAAGACCCACTGTCTTGCCTATGTGATAACACCATATTAGTATGATTTTAGATACACACTATCATAACATCAAACTTTCAGTGGATGCATAATTAAGCGAACAAAATATTTATAAATCCTTTATGCACTAAAGTAATTGTAATGTATTTAAGCGAACAAATGGTTGATGCAGTTAGTAGTAACAAGATCTTACATTCAATTATGAGCCCATAGTAGAGCCTAAACATTAAGTTGTTCCATGGAGAAACTGTCACTTGTTCAAGCAACATCTGCAATTGTAGATGAAATTTCACTAAATAGCAAACACGTAAAATTGTTGTAAGATTGTAGCCACCATTACTTATCGATTTATTGAATACCTTCTTGGCTAAAGGTCAAGCAACATTAGCTAACCAATCTGCTTGTAGAATTTATGCAAGAAACAACAATGTTAATACATCACTACTTATACCAACTGTGACCAAAATACAACTATTACCAAAAAGTCAATATTATATACTTTCAACCAAATTATTACAAACTGAATGCCAATATCAAAATACAAGAAAATTTCAACAGTAACTCTCAAAATGCTACTACTACTGCTTAGACTGAGTGCTTTCATAAGCAGCTATGTTAAAATACATTCTAAATTTTTTTGGTTTCCCAGTTTATCGAACTACTAATATAGTATATAATAAACAAAAATCAACAATTCAACAATTGTTTAATAAACCCTAGCACTAAAATTTTCAAACAAAATGAGTAGACAAAATTACCATCGTAATTGAGAGCTTTGGTCGGGTTATAAGCTAGGTCACAGACAACTGAAGTCTCAGGAATGATGTTGAAGCTTTGGCCGTGAATGATGCCAAAGAAATTAGGTGATGACGGTGGTGATGATGAGTGACGATGAGAAGGTGATGATGAGTGGTGATGACGGTGGGAAGAATGGAAGAGGAAGAATGGAAGAAATTAGGTGATGACTGATATTGCGTGTTGAAATCGAAGAGGAAGAACAGTATTGAAGAAACTGAAATTGAAATTGAAGAGGATGAAGAAACTGTAATTAGGGCTCGCTCAATTAAGAACAGTGGTACTGAAGAAACTCAATATTTCCCCGCTATAAATCAGATCTCATTTAGATCGAGACAGGTTTTAAATAAAAAATAGGTTTGCAAGCTTGGAACCGGTTTTTATAAAAATTCTGTCTAAAAAATATACTTTTGGAACCGGTTTTTTTTTTAAAAACCGGTCTCCCATTTCCGTGTTATAAAAAATCGGTTCCGATACTCTTTCTAAACCAGTTTTTTGCTCTTATCCACAAAATCAGTTTTGAAAAGGGGTTTATATACTCTTTTGTGTAGTAGTGTAATATTTATGATTTTTAGAGGTAAATAATTACTAAAGTACTCTTAACATCTCTTTTAATCTCTTCTCTTTTAAACATTATAAGAGAAGCATTATCTCTCTTAATTGAAGTAAATACCACATTTATGACCATAGGATTATTACCAACTTTTAATCACACCCATCCATTTTGCCTATTAGCTAACAAAAAACTAGATTAGCTAATCATCTATTAAAAAGACTAAAATACCCTTTTATTAAATTAAAATCCACAACAGCTACCATTGAATTAAGAAACCTAAACGGTTTTCAAGTTCTCTCTGTCGATTTAAAGGCTTTACACAAATTATACATCTAAAAACAATATGACGATCTTTCTCTAACGATCTTCCATGTTATTAATCAATTTTAAAACGATGATCATCTACAACAACTATCATACGATTATAGAACGATCGATCATCAACAAGTTTTTCTTCATCTACGACAAAAACCATAAATTCAAACATGGTAAACCCTAAACCTATCAATAATTTTTATTAAAATCGATCATTATTCTCATACGATTAAACGTTTGCGTATAAGGAAAACGCACAGATTCAATCTATTGTAGAAGGTCGGCATAAGTGTCACTATTATATGTCGAAAAAATGTGTCCTGATCATCGAATTGTCAACCTGCATATATGAAATTCGTTAATGGCGATGGTTACCATGATTAAAGATATGTTAGTGAACTTGAGAATTCGCCTATATGAAATTAATTTAATTTTTGGGTTCTAATTTTGCAGATGAATGTTACAATTTGTTTTTTGATTTTAATCAGGCCATTATGGGTATATGGCTTATAATTGATTTGTAATATAATCCCGATGTTTAGAATTGATTTGAATCAATTTTATAACGTTATGTTAAAAGTCTATGAAATTGATCTGGTGTCCAGTTGGATTGACCTGTTATAACCCTATAGAATCTATAGAATTCTGATGTTCGATATTCGTCATTATGAAATTTGGATACATGGGCGTATATCTCTTGACAACTTCATAATGGTTGATTACATCTCACTTATAGGCCCGAGATCCTTCATAGCAAATTCTTTCGCAAGATGGGTCATTATAGTAGAATGTAGGTTGTCTGAAGAAGTGAATAAAATGATGTCATCTACGTAGAGAAGTAAATAGGCAACATTTTTACCCTTTTTGTAGACAAATAGCAAATGATCACACATGCTATGAGTGAACCCGAGTGAGAAAACATAGGTTGCGAATCGTTGGTACCATGCTAGTGGAGCTTGATTTAAACCATAGAGAGACTTATTTAGACGGCAAACATGGTCGGGAAAATTTGGGTCCCGAAATCCCATGGGTTGATACATATAAATTGTCTCCTTTAAATTACCATGAAGAAAAGCGTTTTTGACGTCAAATTGCCTTTTTGCCACGAGTGTGCAAGTGCGAGTGAAAGAACTACTCGAATGGTAGCCGGTTTGACAACCGGACTAAAAGTCTCCGTGCAATCAACTCCTACTTGTTGCGACCTGCCAACACCAACTAAACGAGCTTTGTATCGCTCAAAAGAACCGTTAGAACGAAACTTAGGTTTATAAATCCACATAGACCGTATTACATGCATATTAGGTTCACGAGGTATTAAATCCCAAGTCTTATTATTAATAAGAGCTGCAAATTCATCGGCCATGTGTTTCCAATTCGAGTCTTGAAGTGCTTCGATTGGTGTTTTGGGAATAGGAGACAAAGGGGTTGTGATTGTGGTAGTGGTGTGTAAGTTAAAAGGTATTTAGGTTTATGTATGTTTGACATGCTTCTAGTGTGGATGGTTCTTAAAGGAGTTGGAACAGTAGTATTGGGTGTAGGAATAGGAGGAGGATTAGAAGTGTTGTCATTGTTTACATTGGTTCTTGTGTTAGAAGTACTTGATTCTGGTTGTAGAATATTATTGGACATTGTCGAATTAGGAGTTGAAATTGGAGAGGTGGGAATGTTGGTACTAGGCGGTGAAGATGGATGAGAGTGTGGGCCTGTACTTGGGCCTATGGACTCGTTAGAAAAGGTGGCACTTGGGCAGTTGAGTCGTTAGAAGATGTATTGGACGAAGATGTTGACTGATAAATATTGTGACTGTTGGTTTGAGTCGATGTTGAGGAAGGCATAGACATAGGTAGATTTTCAGGAAGAAATTGTTTGTGGAAAAATTCATATGAATCTGTTGTTATTGTTTGAGGTGTGGTGAAAGGAAATTTCGTTTCATCAAAGAGTACGTGTCTCAAAATTATTATCTTTTTCTCTTTAATGTCATAGCATTTATAGCCTCTATGTGATTGAGGATATCCTAAGAAGACACATGGTGTACATCGAGGTTGGAGTTTATTGATTTTAGTAGACGGATGTAGAGGATAACATAAGCAGCCGAAGGTACAGAGATGATTATACTCGGGAATGCGGTTATAGAGTAGATGAGTCGGAGAGTTATATTTTAGAATCTTTGTATGTAAGTGGCCATCGATAAGGTGTGATGCCAAAAGTTAGAGGGGACGGATGAGTGTGCTAGAAGTGTTCGCATTATGTTGTTAATGGCTCGTATTTTACGTTCGACTTTACCATTTTGAAAGGAGATGTGAGGACAAGAAAATTTAAATGCCATGTCATTATTTTGACAACATTTGTGAAAGGATGAGTTGTTATATTCTGTTCCATTATGACATTGGAACGTCTTAATTTGTGTGTTAAATTGAGTATTTATGTAGTTGTTAAGCACGAGAAAATTATTATAGACTAGAGATTTATTTTCTAGAGGAAATGTCCACAAGAAATTGGTGTAGTCATCAAGGAATAATATGTAATATTTGTAACCTAAAGAACTAGTTACTGGTGACGTCCATAAATTGCTATGAATAATATCAAACAGTAATAAAGTGGAAGAACTTGAATTAATAAAAGGTAAACGTATATGTTTACCAAAAACACAAGATTGAAGTTTATTCGAGTTACTAGACATAGTAACTTTATTTTTAAGCAAACGTAAAATGTTGGCGCCGGGATGAACTAGTCTTCGGTGCCAAACATCTTCAGAAATAGCGGAAAACGTAGTAGGTAGACTTTGAACATTATGGAGAGAAGTGGATGTGAGTGGGTATAGGTCGCCTTGACTATTACATCTCATGAGTGGTATTCCCGTCTTGTAATCCTTCAAAGTGAAATCAAACTGGACAAAAGTTATTGATAAATTATTGTCTTTAGTTATTTGTCTAACAGATATGAGGTTAGTGATAAGATGAGGTGAATATAGTATAGAATTAAGGTGTAATGTGTAGTGTGTAGTTGGTATTTTAGTGTAACCAAGACCACGAATTGGAAGCCTATTACCATTACCAACAATTATTTGTTTAGGCACGTTCGTATTAACATAAGAAGAGATCAAACCTCGATTACCTGTCATGTGTGACGAAGCTCCCGTATCTACATACCAAGTTTCCTCAGGTGGGTTCATAGTCATGGACTGAATGCGCTGTCAATTGTTGTCAGAGGATAGTGGGTCGTGGGTGTTGCTGGCCTAGTGAAGGGAGAGGTTGGTCGCAGTACTAGGATTCCTGGACTGTTGGTAACCGGGATGTTGTTGTTAGTTGGCCTGGCTCAAGATGAAGTAGGATAAGGACTGAGACGACCCGTCCCAATCCATAAGGAAGAATACAATAACATATGATTACATCGCGAGGTATTTGACCTCTATATGATACATTTTACAAACATTGCATTCGTTTTTAAAAGATAAACTTTCATTTCATCAAATGTTGACAGGTATGCATACCATTTCATAATATCCAATCTATAAATGACCTAATCTATCATTTACTTATTAATAATCTTGTTGAACTCAATAATTCGAATGCAACGTCTTTTGAAATATGTCATGAATGACTCCAAGTAATATCTTTATAATGAGCAAATGCACAGCGAAAGATTTCTTTCAAACCTGAGAATAAACATGCTTTCAAGTGTCAACCAAAAGGTTGGTGAGTTCATTAGTTTATCATAATCAATAATTTCTATAATTTTAATAGACCACAAGATTTCAGATATTTAATTGTATACGTAACCCGAGTACATAATAACATGCGTAACCCGCGAATTAAAATTCATTCATATGGTGAACACCTGGTAATCGACCTTAACTAGATGCATATAGAATATCCCCATCATTCCGGAACTCTCATCGGACATGATAAATTCGAAGTACTAAAGCATCCGTAACCCGGATGGGGCTCGTTGGGCCCGATAGATCTATCTTTAGGATTCGCGTCAATTAGGGTGTCTGTTCCCTAATTCTTAGATTAACAGACTAAAAAGAGTGATATTCGATTTGATAATCCAGCCATAGAATGTAGTTTTTGAGTACTTGTGTCTATTTCGTCGAACATTTATAAAACAGCGCATGTATTCTCAGTCCCAAAAATATATATTGCAAAAGCATTTAAAAAGGGAGCAAATGAAACTCACGATACTGTATTTCGTAGTAAAAATACATATGACGTCGTTGAACAAGTGTAAGGTTGGCCTCGGATTCACGAACCTATATTAAGTATATATATTAACATGTTGGTCAATATTTGTCTAACAATTTAGGTCAAGTCGTAGTGTATCACAATCCTAGTGCTCGAGATTATCATACAAATGCTAGCAAAGGTCATATAATCAAAAAAATGATTTTTAGAATCTATACATGTTTAATATATAATTTAAATATAGTCGTTTTATATATTTAAATATATTTATCAGATTTTATTAGAGTAAATAATACAAGTCCTTTATTAATAATGAAAATTTATATTAAAATTCAAATATGATAAAAATATATTTTTATATATCTTAAATAATAAAATTTATAAAGTTCACTTAATATCATAAAAATATAGTGATATGCATTATGAATGTAATTTTATATTACGTGTGGTAAAAATATCTATGTATCACATATTTATTTGATAAAATAATATTGATAATAATAATAATAAGTAAAAGTTGTATTACTTTGTAATAATAATAATTATTATTATTCTACCAATTATAATAACAATATTTATATGACATTAATTATGATAAAATGATAATTTTTAATAATGATAAATTTAATCATAACTATACTTTTTAATAATAATAATATTTTATAAAACAGATATAATTCTATTTTAAAATTATAATTTTTAATAATAATACTAAAATGATAATAATAATGATATTTTATAACAACAATGATATTCCATCAAAATAATAATTTTAATAAAAATGATAGTTTTAATATTAATGATCCTTTTAATAATAATAACGATAGAAATAATAACTTGATAGTTTTCATAAAAATGTTAATTATTTTAATAATAATATTAATATTAATAATAATAATAATAATAATAATAATAATAATAATATTGATTATTAAATAATAATAATAATAACGATAATAACGACGATAATGATAACGATAATAACGACGATAACAATAACGATAACGATAACGATAACGATAACGATTGATGCATTGAAACAGTACCTTTATTTATGAACGGATTTGAGTTGTTTTGTTACACGAATTGATTTATTGTATATATGGTATTTTACTGAATTTAGGTTGGTTTCAAATATATATAGGCAATTAGTCCTATCCGTGTAGTTTAGTTTATTGGTAAATCCGGTTCGTTCCACAGGGAGACAGTGTTCAATGGTTTTTAATAGTCTTTGAAGTTAAACTTATTTAAAGAGGGTTGTGGATTAGGTATTTATAATACTACATAATAATAATAATATATAACTTAATCCTAATTTAATTTAACTACTTATTAATTTATACGAATACATTATTTATAATTATTAACTTAAAAGTAAATTAATTAAAATTATACTAATTATGATCTAAATAATTTTATTACTAAATGATAATTAATAATAACTTTTAATAAAACTAATTGATTAGAATTTTGTTTTGAGCAATTATAATACAAATTTATTTAAATTGACTAAATAACATGTTTTAATTAAATTAATATAAATTAATAGGAATTATAATAATTAACTAATTATAAACTAATTATAAATTATAATAATTAATACTAATTATAAATTAATAACTTAAATATAATAATAAAATATTTAAAACCCTAGATTTAAACCTAGTTGCAACAGTACTCGTATTTAAACTTACGCGTTTCGCGTAATGTTGTACGCGTTCCGTGTATGGTTTAAAACGTACGCGTATCGTGTAGAATTATACGCGATTCGCGTAGGATATAATCGATGTGACAAAACAGTAATGTTTAAACTGAATTATAATGTTGTATAATTTTTTTAGTTTTACTGAATAAATATACGTAAATAATAATAATAATAATTAGCAATATATAAATGGGAATGTTTACTTAAATGTGTCACCCCTATATTCATGGATTGTTTTAAGTTTAAGATCGTATTAAAATGTTTAGTATAAAACTTATATTTTCCTTTGGAATAAATATAAAGTTTTGGCTAACTAAATTAAATCTAATTTTCATTGGATTATATTTAGATAGTTACTAGTTCTGAAGTATTTAAATTGAGACCCAACCCAGTTTTGACCTTCGCCAAAACCCAAATCATAACGGTTTCCCTTTTTACAATTTCACTATTATATGACTAGTGATATTACCCAAACCACCGAACTTTACTTTTAATTTAGTGTTAGTAAATTAGTTATAAGTTCGTCTAGATCACTTTTAATGTTGAAGCTTAATTTATATAAATAAAAATAACTTTCGTTATTTTAATCTAACAAATTAAGTGATAGGGGTTAAATATCCAAATACATAATAATGGTTCTTTTAATTAGGCTCAATGTTAAAAACACTAAAGTTACATTTTAATTTTTACAAATGATAACAATCCATTTCACTAGGGGCTCTACATCTAAGCAAACATTAGGGAAATTAGCTACTCATTATACTAAGGTAAACATGAAAATATAAATGTACAAACATAATAATAACGATAAAAATTGATAACGATAATTTTAATGGAATATACTTACGAAAATCTTCACTTTCATATACTTTAAACGGTAGAAAATTACAATAACAACACCCTTTTAGCGCGTACAATAATACCCTTAATCACGAACAATACACCCTTAAAACTGAAACTATCCTAAAAATTGAACCTTGAAACTGAAATTAATACAGAGTACAAAATAATATTGATGTGTACTGTGATAAATTTGTGTATGTGAAATATGTCTCTGTCTCTCACTGTATGTATCTGTTCTCTAGTACTCCGTATTATATCAATTGGTGGAGAGTAGTTGGTAACTTGAGTGCACACTGTAATGCTCCTTCTTGCTGTAGCACTGAAAAAAGAAGTTATATAAAACACAAAAGCAGCCGTCCCATTTGCATTTGGAATCTGGATCTGGACTCGACATTACGCGTTTCGCGTAACAGTCCACACGTTTCGCTAAATACTACGCGTTTCGCGTAGGACTTCACGCGATACGCGTAGGAGTAAACTGCAGTTTTCTTAATTTTATTTTTTCGTTTGCTCTTTGTTGATCCCGTGTTGACGTATATCGACTTGGAACTTTCTTTTGAACTCTTTTTCTTTGATCATCTTGGACTTGCATTCGAGTAACGTTATCTTGATATATATTTGGTTTAAATTCGTCGTTTTATCGAATTTCTTCTTACTTTAAGCTCGCGTTTACTTTTGCCGTATTTCTCGTGAATTATGCATTTGAATGTCTTCGTTTCGGTAAAAGCTGATGAAATATAAATGATATTGCGTCGAAATATATGTATGTTTTAAGCAATATCAAAATACCCCACACTTGAACGTTGCTTGTCCTCAAGCAATTACATCTTCTAAATAGAAACAGAACATTACATATCTTTCCATATCGAACATTAAATCACACAACACACACTACACGAAATGAAACACACGCTATATGGAATAAGTTGGAAACACTACACAATTTTTATTGGATCACACGCACACCACACGAAATGAAATTCTGACAACAGAAACAAAGTAGAAATCTCGTGATTAAGGTTTAAAAATTTGGATCCTTAGGGAAAATTGGACCTTATAAAAATGTTTTAAGATTTTATAAAATGGCATGCTAGTTTTTACACTAGACACGTTTTCCGGTTTTAACCTCAAATTCCGGTCGAGAGTAACTGAAAACCGTAGTCTCAATCGGCGATTAGCAAGCTATCCGCCCCCATAATTAAAGTATCATGGAACTTGAAACCGAATGTCCTAAAAATGGTTTTACACAATATAATTCATAAAATAGCACAAGTTTTTAGAGTAAAATTATATCGTGTCCAAATATCATCGGTGAACCATGAGTTTGCACACCTCAATTTGTTATGGCCTATGTATGTTGACCGCGGTCAAACATAGATGCGGTTGATCTTTACGGAGATCATCCATCTGGGGATTAGATTCATTAGTCTTAAAAGCTAATTTGCAATGTGCCCCCATTGTACGAGACAGATCCATCTCATGGTTAGGATAAGTCTGACCACCAAAAACCCTGTTTGATGCTGAGGTGAGGTGGATTTCCAGCCGATGATAGAGATGACTTTTCAATATTTTTCGTCAACCTACAGCTGTTCTGGACTACATCTTCTAACATAGGTTAGCAAGTGTGTCATTTTTGGAAGACTTTACTTCCTTAATTGGATATTCAGGTTTATAAATTCCAAAGCAATGATATCTACAATAAACTTCATACAAAACATGTGATAAACGGTTCTAAACCTATTGGTTTATAAACTCTTTTATACTTGGTTTTCTTTTAAATATTTTAATCAAATAAACTTATGTATTTTTTTTTAATGTATGGAGACAATAATTTCGGTTTTTGACACCTAATCTTTAATTGCTCGCAATTACCTTAAAAATTGACTAGATATATTTGTTAAAAATTTTCAAAATTTTTCATAAAAACCACTAGATTATAAGTTCTCGAGAATTTATATACTCCCACCCCACACTTAAAATTATGTAATGCCCTCATTATATAAAATCAGATTAAATGTATAAATTTGAGAGGACAAAAAGTGTAAAGTATTTTAGAACTTCCTTTGTTAAGCAATTGGGGATTGTAAAATGCTTAATGTATGAACATATCCAATCCTTTTTATCACAATAATGCTTTCGTGTTTCGCTATGTCGAATCTTATCATCGTAAGTACCTGTCAACAAATATGTCAAACACAAACGAGATGGGGTTGTACTTTAGTAGTACAAAAATTTTACCCCACACTAAAAGTTTTTTGTATAAAATAAATAAAAGTAAAACTAAATTAACACACCATAAAAATTATTTTACACAAACAAATACAAAATAAATAGTTATAAAACTAAAAAGAAACTAGAAAAATGACCACGCAGGGCCTCCCTGATCTTCCTGTTCTCGCTGCTGTTGCTGCCGTTGTTCATTTAGGCGTTGTTCCTTGTAAAAACGCCTATAGGCTTCCTGACTTGCAGCTAGGGCAGCGTTGGAGTCATAAGGTGAAGGTAGAGGGTCACCGTGTCCTTGCCAAGGGGTGTATAAAGGAAAAGCTGAGGGTGCGTATTGTTGTGGGTTAGCTGCGTATAAATATGCCTGATGATGCGCCCACTCTAACTGTCCTCCCTGGCCCCTCTGATCGTAGCAGATGTTCTCTAACGTATTACCCTGAGCTAGTTGGATATGCCTAATTTCCCCTATTTGCCTAGACAAACTAGTGTATTGTTCTTCTGATCTCCGTCCCCAATTATCATACGAGTTCCTTAAATCTAAACTCAATGAATCAAACAAATTTTGTAGCCTATCGAAATCAGAAAAACCTGCATTAGAGGAACTAGCCTCATCTGGCTGTCTTCGTCTCCTCCTAGTTTCCCTCGCGGGTTCCTCATCCTCCTCTATAGGAGCGTGAGCGACAACTTCTTGTCGTCTTAAACTAATTACCCCACCCCTCACGTGTATAGCCTTTGCCGTCCTATACACATCTAATCCTAAAGTTTTAACAGCTTGATCTACCGGTTGGATTGGAGGATCTGATTCACTTGGGTCGAGTTCGAACCAGTTTCCTAGACACGTGATGTAGTGACCCCCTGACATGTCACTTGTCCCTCAAGCACCTTTACCAACATGGGCCAAAAATTAAGCAACTCCATAGGGTATACTAATAAATGTATCCCTATCTCTGATCGCATCTAAGTACCAAAGGTCAACATAATTAATTTTATCTGTATTAGTAAATGACCTTTGGTTTATTGTGTTCGCTATAAATTTATGAATTATTCTAAAGCGAACATCAATGATCCTTAGGTAAGATTCTTGGCCTGGCTCATAGGTATTTCTATTAGTGAAAGATTGCCAAACTAAACCAGAATTATAGTTACCTGTATATCTAGCCCCTGTAAAAATATACTCCCCAAAACTGGAGCCAACATCTCCTCAACGGTGTAAATCCCTAATGCGTCAGTCACGTTGCTTAGGGACATGCTTCTATTTACCCCACCCAGTCGAAATTGTAGAAAATTAGGGTCATTGATAGTTTCTGGGTGTAAACTTATTCTAACGGTAGAATAAAACTCTAAACACCATTCTCTATATACAGGGCTATTTAAACTAAACAATCTCTCAAAATCATTAAAAACCAAAGTCATTCCAAATTCGTTTGTAAATCTTTGGTTTAAAATTCCTCTTATTTGCTCATCTAAATTGACTGGGGGTCCTAAAGGAGCCCAGTCCACAACGTATACTGGAGAGATGTTTCTATTGACCAGAGAAAGTAAGTCCTTAACCTTTTGTAATCGGTTAGGTACATCATCAGGAAATCTCATATTTGGGTGTAGATTCTGGAGTTGTTGTTCCATTTCCGGTGTTACTTGTTCTTCCCCTTGCTGTTGGTTAACAGCTCTCATTCTAAAGAATCCCTGCATAACATTTTAAAACAAGAGAATCGTCCCAATTGGGTATGTTAATGTTAGCAAAGAATTCATTCTTGACGTACAAGCTTGTTTCAACACCACAGGAATCAATATCTCAACAACAGTTTACTTTTAAAAATTAAAACAAACAAAAATAAAATAAAAATTCACAATCATAAATCAAGTTTCAAAAACAAAGTTTAATTCACAAGTGGAAACACGTAATGAGCTAAGCATATATAATCCAATTCAATCACATTGCGTATATTCCATCTCCTAATCATCATTATAATCCATACTTGATTCATGACAATTACAAAAAATTATCAAATTTAGACGAAAATTAAAATCACAAAATCAATCAATCAAACTTATATTCAATGGTTCTACTACTATCAAAACATCTAAAAACATCTAATTAGACCCAAAATAACACAATTCAATAGCAATTCTTCAATTTCCCCAATTTACATAAACCCTAACTTTCCAATAATCAATTAAACATCAAATTTTCATGCTAATCGAGTTTATTATCATACTAACAACATATATATAGCATTAATCAAGCAAAATTCAACAATATCATGCATTAATTCGGATTAAAGCCATAAAAATAATAAATGAAAAAGTTGAAAAACAAGTGGTAAAAACGGGTTTAGGACCCTTACCAATCTCGGCATGTTGAAAGGTAGATGAATTGGAGGAGATTGATAGTGTTAACTTAGTGTTTGGGTGTGATTTTTGGGGTTTTTATGCTTCTCCTTCGTCCTCACAGTAAAAAAAATAATAAGAGTGTGAAGAACAAGGCTGCTGGTCGACTGATATCTGATCTTGTTTTTGACCTTACGCGTTTCGCGTAGAAGTACGCATTTCGCGTAGAAGTACGCATTTCGCGTAGCTTTTAATTCTACGCGTTTCGTGTGGATAGCCACACGTTTCGCGTAAGTGTTCCGTCCCTTTTTTTTCAACTTTATAATTAATCAAACTTTTAATTTTTTTTTTATAAATTTATATTTGTTGCTACGGAAATTTCGGTTGTTATACCTAGTCTTTATCCGTTCATAAATTTTAAAATTCAATTTATAAAATTTAATAATTTAAAAGTTAAAGTTTTTAATATTTTACAAAAATAAAAATAAAACAAAACATTCTATTTATTTATTTATTTTTTATTATATATATATATATATATTTTTTTCTTTTCAACTTTATAAGTACTTAAATGTCAAAATATCAATTTTAAATTTATATTTGATGTAACAGAAATTTCGGTTGGTATACCTAGTCTTTATCCGTTTATAAATTTTTAATTTCAATTTATAATTTAATACTTTAAAAGTTAAAGTTTTAATATTTTTCAAAAAACAACTTAAAAACAAAACACTCTATTTTTTTTCTTTTTAAATTTTAAAATTAAAAGAAAATTAATGTTTAAAATTAAAAACAAGTACATGAAAAATAAAAATTAAATGAATTTAAATTACACTCTATTTTTTTTTCTTTTTAAATTTTAAAATTAAAAGAAAATTAATGTTTAAAATTAAAAACAAGTACATGAAAAATAAAAATTAAATGAATTTAAATTACACTCTATTTTTTTTTTCTTTTTAAATTTTAAAATTAAAAGAAAATTAATATTTTAAAATTAAAAACAAGTACATTAAATGAATTTAAAATACACTCTATTTTTTTTAAATTTTTTTAATTTTAAAATATACTTTCAAACCAACTAATTTTCAAACTTAAAACTTTGTTTCCTATCAACTAGGTAGAGATAATCTCGGTTGTTACACCTATCATTACCCACGACAAAAGTTTACAAGTTATATATCTTTACGGTTATTGATAAAAATGTATTTTTTAGTAGTTTTAATTTTTCTTCTGTTTTTGTGGTTTACTATTTAAAAGATATATTATGAATCCAACAATTAATTTCGTGCAATTTGAAGAACGTCAATTCAGTTATTACACTTAACATTATCGTTTTCAATGAAAACAGGTTAAACTCAAGGTTTATCAATTTTAAATTGTAGACCTTTTTAATAAAAACAAATAACAAATAAATACAAACTAAACACACCAAAACATAAACACACAAAAATGCACAAAATTACAAAAATGCACAAACACACAATTGGCGAGAAAAAGAATTAGATTGTGAACCGCGTCGACTTGCCTCATAGTGGAGTCGTACCATTTCGCCCCCATGGCTTCGTAGGCATAACCTCGTTGGTTTAAGAGGTTTTCCTTTGAACATTTAAAAGGCCCTTCTCGGCATAAGGTTACGTACTCGTAATTAGAGTCCGTCTGGTTCTTTGGGCAATTTCTGTAATGAGCTGGTTTTCCACATTTTACACACTTGCCCAAATGACGCGCTCGATGTTTCTTAGCTGATTTTGATTTTCCTTTGGCATAATTTTTCTCGTTAAGTTTTTGCCTTATTTCTTTACTCGCCTGATCGCATCTTCTCTTTATATCTAACACCACATCTCTCGGTAAAATTTTATCGCACATCAAAAAGAAGTGGTTGTAGACATATTGATTGCGCATCTTGAAAATAAACAATAAATAAAAACAAAAAGAAGAAAATAAAACTAAAAAGGTAGAATGGAGGGAGAAGACTAGTTCTTTAGTGTCTGCTAGGGAAAGACCGAACAAACCCCACTCTTAAAGATGAAAATAAAGTTCGAGAATGGAGTTGAAAACCTTAAAGTTACCCTGAATTTACTTGTCCTTAGGGTAGAGTGTGATCTCGTCTCTTTCCGTAGTATTGATTCCTTCAAAGTATAATTTGAGTCGATGAGCGTTCACCTTGAAAGTTCCACCGTCTTTGCTATATAATTCTGCATATCCAGATGGAGAAACTTGTTTTATTATATATGGTCCAGTCCATCGGGATCTAAGTTTCCCAGGTGAAAACTTAAAACGTGATTGGAATATTAATACTTTATCCCCTTGTTCAAATTCTTTCTTTTCTTTTAACCGTGCATTGTGCCATCTTTTAGTTTTCTCCTTGTATGTTTTAGAGTTTTCATACGCTTATAGTCTTAATTCATCTAATTCATTCAGTTGTAAGAATGGTTTTCTCCGGCTTTTACAAGGTCGGTATTACATTCTCTCAGATGACACGCCTTACCGTAAATCAATCGGAAAGGTGTAGTACCGATGGGCATTTTGAATGCAGTTCTAAATGCCCAAAGCACATCATCTAGCTTTCGATGCCAAATTTTTGGATTATTTTTAACCGTTCTTTCTAAAATTCGTTTAAGACCTCTGTTTGTGTTTTCAACTTGGCCACTCGTTTGAGGGTGGTAGGAAGTTGAGAAACGATGATTAACTCCGTACTTTTTAAGCACTTTCTCGAGTAGTTGATTTGTAAAATGAGTTCCACGATCACTGATTAATGCTTTTGGAATCCCAAAATGCGAGAAAAGATTCTTAAGAAAGCTAACAACAACTCGAGCATTGTTAGTGGGTAGGGATTTTGCTTCAGCCCATTTAGAAACGTAATCGACTGCCACGAGAATGTATTTGCATTTGTTAGAAGCGGGGAATGGACCCATGAAGTCAATACCCCAAATGTCGAATACTTCGCATACTAGGATGCTTTGTTGTGGCATTTCATCTCTCTTGGAGATATTTCCAGATCTTTGACAAGAATCACAAGTTTTTACCATATTGTAAGCATCTTTAAAAATTGTAGGCCAGTAAAAACCTGAGTCAAAAACCTTTTTGGCTGTATAGCTTGGTCCGAAATATCCACCAGCCGGTCCTTCATAACAGTGCTCTAGAATTTGTTGCGCTTCTTTGCCGTATACACATCGACGAATAACTTGGTAAGCCCTATACGAAAGAGGTTAGGGCTTTCCCAGAAGTAAAACTTCAGATCAGCAAAGAATTTCTTCTTTTGCTGATAAGTTTGATTTTTAACAAGAATTCCTGCGGCTAGATAATTAGCATAGCCCAAAAACCATGGAATTTCTTCTTCTATTTCAATTCTCATAAAGAACACGTCCGGGAAAGTATCGTGAATAACAGATTCGTCGAGTGTTTCTAAGTTAGGATTTTCAAGACGGGATAAGTGATCTGCAGCGAGATTTTCATCTCCTTTTTTATCTTTAATTTCAATGTCGAATTCTTGTAGGAGAAGAATCCAACGAATTAGTCTAGGTTTAGCATCTTGCTTTTTGAATAAGTACTTTAGGGCTGAATGATCAGTATAAACAATTGTTTTAGATAACACTAAGTAGGATCTAAGCTTATCGAAAGCAAAAACTACTGCAAGAAGCTCATTCTCAGTAGTCGTGTAATTCAACTGAGCTCCTGTAAGTGTTTTACTTGCGTAGTAGATTGGTTAAAAATTTTTATCTTGACGTTGACCTAAAACAGCTCCCATCGCGAAATCACTAGCATCACACATTAGCTCGAAAGGTTTGGACCAGTCGGGTGATACCATAATGGGTGCATTCGTAAGTTTATTTTTCAGAATGGAGAAAGCTTGTAAGCATTCGTCATTGAAATTGAATGTACTGTCTTTCTCGAGAAGTTTAGTCATGGGTCTAGCGATTTTCGAAAAATCCTTTATGAATCGTCGATAAAATCCCGCATGACCTAAGAAACTACGAATTCCTTTAACGTTAGTTGGAGGAGGAAGCTTTGAGATTACATCGATCTTAGCTTTGTCTACTTCCATTCCATCTCGAGAAATATTGTGTCCTAAAACAATGCCTTCCTTCACCATGAAGTGGCATTTTTCCCAATTTAAAACAAGATTTGATTCCTCACAACGAATTAACATTTGCTCGAGGTTTGAAAGGCATGAATCGAAGGAGTCTCCAAAAATAGATAAATCGTCCATAAAGACTTCCATACTTCCTTCTATCATGTCGTGAAATATTGCCATCATACACCTTTGAAAGGTGCCTGGCGCGTTGCATAATCCGAATGGCATTCGTCGGTATGCGAATGTACCAAATGGACAAGTAAATGTTTTCTTGTCTTGGTCTTTTGGATCAATGGGAATTTGAAAATAACCGGAGAATCCATCAAGGAAACAATAGTATTCTTTTCCCGCTAAACGTTCCAGCATTTGGTCAATATAAGGAAGAGGGAAATGATCTTTCCTTGTGGCGTCATTTAAACGATAGTAGTCTATACAAACTCTCCAGCCAGTGACTGTTCTTGTAGGAACAGGTTCATTATCATCATTAAGAACAACAGTTGTACCCCCTTTCTTGGGTACCACTTGAACAGGACTAACCTCCTTCTTGACAACTACTTTCATGTTAGGGTTTAACCTTCGTTGTCTTTGTACCACGAGTTTAAAATCTTCTTCCATTAGAATATTATGAGTACAATAAGCGGGGTTAATCCCTGGAATATCGGTTATTTTCCAAGCAATCGCTTTCTTGTGAGTTTTTAGAACGGACATTAACATACTTTTTTCGTCATCTGAGAGTTTTGATGAGATTATAACAGGTAATTGTGATGTACCTTGGAGATAAGCATACTCCAAATGTTCCGGGAGTTCTTTAAGTTCCAAGGTTGGCGGTTCTTCCAAGGAAGATTTTATTCGGAACCTGTTACCATCGATAATTTCTTCAAAGGGTTCATCTTCCTTGGTAATTTCTTCCTCACAACAATCTTCATCGATGACTACTTTCAACAATTCGTCAAGTTCAAGTTCTACATCGAATTCATCACCTTCACTCATTGAGGTGAAGTTCGAGGTGTCTATATTTAGTAATTCTTGCAATTCTTTTTCAACATAACAATCAACAATGTCTAACTTATAACATTCGTCATCGGAGGAGATATGTTGTTTCATAGCTTTGTCTATGTTTAAGGTACCTCTATCTTCCCCTACACCTAGACTAAGCTTTTTATCTTTAACACGCACAATTGCGTCAGCGGTATTTAGAAATGGTCGCCATAGAATTAGGGGAACCTTGCTATCTTCTTCCATTTCAAGGACAACGAAGTCGGCAGGAAAGATTAAATGATTGACTTTAACTGGTAGGTTTTCGGCAATACCAATAGGATAGTTAAAAGTTCTATCTGCTAGGCGTATACACATCCTAGTTGGTTTTAGATCACCTAGGTTTAGTTTTAAGTATAAGGAGTGTGGCATAAGATTGATACTTGCGCCTAAATCAGCTAATGCATCGTACATTACTGAATCTCCCATCAGACACGGAATAATGAAACTACCAGGATCTCCGAGTTTTGGTGGCATCTTTTGCTTTTGCAAAATTGCTGAGCATTCCTCATTGAGGAATGTGGTTGAAACTTCTTCATATTTACCTTTATCGGCTATGAGATCCTTGATAAACCTTCCATAATTTGGCATACCTCTAAGAACTTCCGCGAGTGGCATGTTAATGCTAATTTGCTTGATCATATCTGCAAATTTCTGATATTGGCTCGTGAGTTTGTCTTTATTTAATGCCTTCGGGTATGGAATAGGTGTTTTGTGCACCTTTACAGGTGTTTCTTCAATTTTCTTCGATATGATCTCAGGTGGATCATCTTTTTCTTGTTCTTTCTCAACATGTTCATCTATATCAACAGGTTCTTGTAAACTAGAAGAAGATAAAGGAACTTCTGAGGTCTTACTAGTTTCTGGGTTAACAGTTAAACCACTTCTAGTAGTTATAGCATTTACATGCTCATTCCTTGTTTGATTGTTGTTGGGTTTCACTTGAGTATTTGAGGGGAGAGTGCCTGGTGGCCTCTCTGATAGTAACTGTGAGATCCTTCCAACATCTCTTTCTAAATTCTGAATCGTAGCTTGTTGATTTCGAATTTGTTGAGTTTGAATTTCCGCAGTTTGCTCGTGTTTAACCATAAAATCTCTTAAGAGATCTTCTAAACCAGATTTCTTCTAGGGTTGTGGTTGTATAAGTGCTTGTGGTTGTGGTTGATTGTGTTGGAAATTATTTTGATAAATTCTTTGAGGTTGATTTCGGTTGTTTAGGTTATTGTAACCTGGTGGTGCATTTCTTTGATTTTGATTTTGATTTTGGAAATTTCGGTTATTTTGGTAAACCGGATTTCCTCCTTGATAGTTATTATTATTTAAACCTGAAGGTCCTCCTATTTGATAGTTGTTAATTGGAGGATATTTTCTGTTATTTGTTTCTATCGCTGGAAAATCGTTAAAATTCATTTCACCTTTTTGCAAGTAACCTAGGAATTGAAATTTGCTTGCTCTTCCATCGTTGTTTTATCACAATCTCTAGTAAGATGGGGGCCTTGGCACATTTCACATCCTACCCTGATAGCATGCATTTCCTTGGTTACTTTCTCAATTTGTCTTGCTTGATTTGCCATTTGAACTTTTAAAGAAGCAATTTCATCATTGCTTTCGATACTAGCAACGGTTGATGATCTAGAAAATTCTATCTCTTGATGCCAATTATGGGAATGTGCTGCTATATCAGCAATGATAGTGTGAGCGTCTTCCGGTGTTTTTTTCATTATCGAACCTCCAGCTGCAACATCTATATCTTTTCTAGTAGCTACATTGACTCTTTTATAAAATATTTGGACTTTTTAGAATGTATTCAACCCGTGTTGAGGACATACCCTAAGCATTTTGTTAAATCGGGTCCAAGCTTCATAAAGGGTCTCGATAAACTTTTGCTTGAAGTGATTTAAATCACTTTGTAATTTTGCTGCTTTTGAAGCAGGGAAGAATTCTGACAAAAAATTTGTCCATCATGTCATTCCAGTTTTCGATATAACCTTCTGGTAATGAATCTAGCCAATCTCTTGCATCGTCCTTTAAGGACCATGGAAAGATTTTTAAACACGCGACTTCATCGGAGACATCCTTAATTTTGAATAGTTTGCAAATGCTTACAAACTTACGAAGATGCTCGTTAGCATCCTCATTTGGAGCTCCACCAAATTGGCATGTATTAGTCACCATGTGAAGGAACTGACCTTTTATTTCAAAGTCGTCAGTCATCGTAGGTTGAATAATTGCGTGGCCTTGACCTGTTCTTGTCACCTTCATTAATGCTTCCATCGTTTGATTTGTAACAGTCATCTCTTCTTCTTTAATAACTGGCTCTATGATTTGTTGAATATCTGGTTCAGAGTTAGAATCTAATGAAAGTGATTCTAAATCCTCGGCGAGAGATTCTACTTCTTGAGCTCTCAAACGTTCGTGAAATTCTCTTTCGGGTTCAGGATATGGAGGAGTTAATTCAGTGTTGGAGGAACGTAAATTCATGTATTAATTTCTATCATAACACTAAAAGTTTTTCTAGGAATGAATTCCTATAAAAGGATCGAATAACCTAAAGTCTATTGAAATCTTTATGAACGAAAACCGCTCCCCGGCAGCGGCGCCAAAAAGTTGATGCGTTGAAACAGTACCTTTATTTATGAACGGATTTGAGTGTTTTGTTACACGAATTGATTTATTGTATATATGGTATTTTAATGAATTTAGGTTGGTTTCAAACATATATAGGCAACTAGTCCTATCCGTGTAGTTTAGCTTATTGGTAAATCCGGTTCGTTCCACAGGGAGACAGTGTTCAATGGTTTTTAATAGTCTTTGAAGTTAAACTTATTTAAAGGTGTGACGACCCAGAAATTTCCGACTAAATTTAAACTTTATCTTTATGTTATTCTGACACGATAAGCAATGTTTGTTAAGTTAAATCTCAAGGATTTTAAACTATGTTTATACATTCATTTAAACCTCGACCAAATTCCAATGATTCACGAACCATTAAATGAACATATATGAATATGTATGTATATGTGTATATGTTATAAATTGAAAATGTCAACAAAGTATTTAAACGTATAATGCTTTATATGAACGTATTTGTTTCAATATGATTATCGACAAAATTAAAAAAAATATATTAAATGATTGAATTATCAGAAACATTGAATTATGATTACAAGTCTCTGTTGAAAGGTCCACTATGATTTGAGAAAATCTATTCCTCTTAACGATATTCGGAATAATTTGTAAAGCTATTTATAAATAAAAATAAAAAGTGTCATTTACGAAAGTTAGACAAAAGCTAGTGGAGAATTGGTTTCCATAATATTCTATTAATCTATTTTCAAACGTACAAAAACGTTTTCAGTTTAAAAAGAACTTTATTATTAAAATGTATATAACTTTTATAAATATCTAGAATCACTTTTGACAACTCATTACTTAACCAGTATAATAAATATAACGATATTTATATTTTATTTCATTAAATATATATAACGATTTAAATTAATATTATATATATTTATACGCGTATTATACATACATAGTTTTTATACTTTTACTATACTTTAACTTTACCTTTACTTTACTTTTACTTTACTTTAACTTTAATAATTCACTTTAATAATTCATACTTTAATAATTCACTTTAATAATTCATACTTTAATAATTCACTTTAATAATTCATACTTTAATAATTCACTTTAATAATTCATACTTTAATAATTCATACTTTAATAATTCACTTTAATAATTCAAAAATCTATTATAAATAGAATTTAATAGATTTCATTATTTCATAGAAACTTGAAAATATATTTCTCTAAACTCTCTCAATCGATTTACATATATATATATATATATATATATATATATATATATATATATATATATATATATATATATATATATATATATATATATATATATATATATATATATATATATATATATATTTGCTCTGTATTATTTCAAGATATTATTAGTATACATAAAATATTACGACGGAGTGATGTTCGAGTGATTTCAAAATAGTTTTTTGAATGAGTCGAAGCTAAGGAAATTATGGGTTATAGCTATGGAGGTGATGGGTATGGTTCATGGGTATGCTCGTGAGGTCAATCTAGTGTTTATCATCTCCGTTGCGTCTACATACTTTCCTGCAATATTGAATCTCAATATTGATACGTGAGCACTCATAACTTAACTTTTATATATCAATAGTGTATCCCTAACTAGTGCTCGAGTATATAGGATTATGCATGCTTGTACATTCGATATTATCCTTAGATAGGTTTGTTGAATCCTGAATTAGATACATATGCTACTGAGATAGGGTATATGATATGCATGTCATTGGAAAGCTAGCGAAAAATTAAGAACTTTTCATTTAGGTATCGAATGGTTTTGATGAACGGATTAGAAGTTATAGTCAACTGAATTTTAGTATTATTGTTAAAATGATTATTATTACTATCGTCGTTATTATTTTAATAGAAATATCATTGTTATTATAAAATATCATTATTACTATTATGTTAGTATTATCATTTTATCATAATATCATTTTTAGTAAATATAAATATTGTTATTTTATAGAATAATAATTATTATTACAAAATAATACAACTTTTACTTATTATTATTATGATCAATATTATTTTATCAAATAAATAGGGGATACAAAGATATTTTTCACTACGCGTAATATAATTACATTAATAATACTTACCACTATAGTTTTACGATATTAAGTAAACTTTATAAATTTTACTACTTAAGATATATAAAAGTATATTTTATCATATATAAACGTTAATATAAATTTTTATTAATAAATGACTTTTATTATTATAAAATCTAATAAATATATTTAAATATATAAAACGACTATAGTTAAGTTATATAATAAACACGTATAAATTTTAGAAGTCATTTTGGGTCAAGTTGACTTTTGTTGACTTTTGCATATTAGTCTCGAGCATTAGGATTGTGGTACACTATGACTTGACCAAAAATTGTTAGACAAATATTGACCAACATATAAATATATATAATTAATATAGGTTCGTGAATCCGAGGCCAACCTTGCACTTGTTAAATGACGTTATATGTATTTTTACTACGAAATACAGTATGGTGAGTTTCATTTGCTCCCTTTTTAATTGCTTTTGCAATATATATTTTTGGGCTGAGAATACATGCGCTGTTTTATAAATGTTTTACGAAATAGGCACAAGTACTAAAACCAATTCTATGTGGGTTTAAACCAGAAATATACCCTTAGCTTGGTAACATTAAACTACTTGTCTATGTACGGTAGGCGCGAATCCTAAAGATAGATCTATTGGGCCTGACAAACCCCATCCTGACTATGGGATGCTTTAGTACTTCGAGGTTATTTTAAACACACCTGATCTGGTGTACTTCAGAGGGTAAAACATGAACGTTAAGGCTTGTTACCGGGTGCCTACAACTTATAGAATACTTTTATACACTTGCGAGTGTACATATATTTATAAACGGAAATCTTGTGGTCTATTAATATATTGAAATGATTGTTATGATAAACCTATGAACTCACCAACCTTTTGGTTGACACTTTAAAGCATGTTTATTCTCAGGTATTAAAGAAATCTTCCGCTGTGCATTAGCTCATTTTAAGGATATTACTTGGAGTCATTCATGGCATATTTTGAAAGACGTTGCATTCGAGTCATTGAGTTCATCAAGATTATTATTATGTCAATTATAGTTGGATGTATTATGAAATGGTGTGTATGCCGTCAACTTTCGTTGTAAAGAAAGTTTGTCTTTTAAAAACGAATGGAATGTTTGTAAAATGTATCATATAGAGGTCAAATACCTCGCGATGTAATCAACTATTGTGAATCGTTTATAATGTATATGAACGGGTCCTTTCAGTTGGTATCAGAGCGATGGTCTTAGCGAACCAGGTCTGCATTAGTGTGTCTAACTGATAGTCGTTAGGATGCATTAGTGAGCCTGGACTTCGACCGTGTCTGCATGTCAAAAGTTTTGCTTATCATTTTTGTCGGAAGTTGCCTGCTTATCAATCTTAGTCTAGACACGTCTTACTGCATTGATTGCATGAATAGTGTATAGACAAAATTCATATTTTAGCGTATCTGCTAATCCATATCTTAGCGTATCTGTTACTGTAAACTTTGCCTGACATATCCCGTAAATTCCTCCGTAATCTATGAAATCTTTTGCGCTATATATATAGATATTCTATGTAATTAGAATACCACCCAATAGCCAAAAAATCATTTCATATCAAAAAATCCTTTATTCAATCGAACGAAATGGAATTCGTCATTAGTTTAAGTCCCTCGAATTCCGATATGGAATCCCACTCAAGCTCCGAAAGCAGTGTGACCGGAATGGATCAACCAATTAGCCATCATCTATTCTGGTTGAATTGGGGATAGGTTCGTAGCCTCCTCAATAATTGGAGACAAGAAGAAGGTGATCCCTTCCATCCACCACATTGCCCTCTTGGCGATGAACCTGAAGCACTTACCGGCGAACCGGTCTGAAACACCATTTTCTCTCTCATTTCCAGAGTATCTCGTCACGATTATATACTACATCAAATTCTAGATTTTATTTATCCGCTCGTTCGAACCGACAATCACCCCGGTGTAATAGAAGAAGTCAACGCGCTTCGCGCTCGAGTAGTGGCTTTAGAGAATATGGTGCAAGGGTTACAAACACCAACAAATAACGAAGTATTAATTCATAATTTCAATTTTATTGAATAAATACTCCGTAAAAGTTATGTAATTTCTAAAGTCATTAGGGATTATTCAGTTCTAGTTTCAACCGTAAATCAAATGAGTTTAATTTAATATTAACTCATTAAATCTATTTTACATCTGAAGAAAATATGCACATATATATTTTCATAAAGACTGTAATAAAATTCTGTTGTACAAAATATTAATTGTGAAAAAAAAATTTAACGGGTAGGTAATACCCGAGAGATATATAAATTCACAATTAATATGTTACATTTTTCGAATCTGATTAAGCAAATCATCAACTACACTCCCAAAATCTCACAACAATATACATTCTTGTATAGTAATCAAAACAACCATTCTCACCCAAATTTGATTACGCATTCTGATTTTGACAAATCAAAATCCAAGTCATGATTTAACAGAAGACATCACTCTTAGATTCCTGCATCTTTCAAAGCTATACTTTGACTTCAAAACTGTGTTAGAACATCATATGTATATTAACGATTACAAACTGTGTTCAAACTCTCCGTAGTTTTCTAAGACACTTCAAACAATGAACAATCGAAATGATGATCCAACCACATATTACCCACATTTATGTACCTAAAAAGCTCTCGAAGCCAAAGTCATAGTTCGACGCGTATCCGTGTCAGACCCTTTGGCATTTATTAGCTAAAATGACTATTCAATTCCTTTTCAAAGTAGACAGTTTTGTCACAGCTCCAGCAAGTCAACTTCGACTTTTCAGTCGGACTAGTCTTATTATAACCTTGATAGATACGTTGCCCTTTCGCCGTCGTTACTGGGGACCTTTCATATCCTGCCACCTTAGCAATAAACTTACCAACAACTTCAATTATCTTTGACTTTTCTAAAAATCATTATATTTATTGAAATCACATCATTTACTCATTCGCATCTTGTAACGAGAATTGTCATACGAATCATCGAAAAACAGTAACCAGTATTTTGAAATCTCGCAGCATGTCTACGCCAACAGTTATATGTGTACGTAAAACGTCTATCTCCTGGACTTACATACTTTGAATGTGAAGTTCTGAAAAATATTTTGAACTGCAAACTAGTTCTTGAAATGCTGACGAAGCATCAAAAATTGTAAACGATCTTAACAGTAAAGAGTTTGAGGACAAAGAATAGTAAGGTGGTAAAGCTGAGAAAAAGAGAAGGTTTAGAACTGAAAAACGGATTGAACAGACTATGAAGGAGGCTGTGGAAAAATCACAAAGACTAAATATGCCTTCAAAGAATCCAAATGATTCAGTGCCTGCTAAAGTCATTAACGAATACCTTACTCTTTATTCTAAACCTTTACAGACAAATCTTCATCATCATCCATCAATATTAGAAATTCTAAGATATTATCATATCTTTCATTATAAATATCCGCGATATTTCTGAAGATATTTTCACAACTAATCTTATCTGAAGTCATTTATCTCTTTGCGCTATCAGTGTTACATCATATAAGAAACTATTAGTTTCTATATTCTATAAACTTTCGAGTTTAAATTATGAATGTTTTGAAGTAGTGTTGGGAACTGAAGCATGAGTTAGTATAATATAATGACACTTGATCAATGTGATTATATTACAGTAAGTCATGCTGAGTTTCTAATGGGACATGACGATTCACAGACCATGCCGTCATCATGTTCCATGTTACACGACTCTTGTATTCTATTTAATCTCTAAAAATATCAAGAATATATTTTCTTGATGATTCGGTCTTTTCAGGGTATTCTGGTAAATTAACAAATCAAGATCGTGCCATTACCATTTCCTTCTTAGAACATTAACTATGTTCATTCTAAAATTCATATCTGCGAATACTGGACCATTACAAACGTTGCTTAATCGCAAGAAGAAGAAACGAAAGGACAAAACTCCAAAATAGAAATTGGGGTATAAATCGCAGCAAATAGAATGGAGCATTAACTATGGATGTCAATGATTATAGAAGACAAAAGCAGGGGCTTTGAAATATAAGGGAAGATATAAAACCCAACAACCACCCAAAAATTATAAATCGTATATATCGATGCATATAGCAATATAAAGACACGGAAGAACTAGAAATACTATAAAACTGAGAGTATAGTAGAAGTAAATAGATTCTTCTGGAGGCAGATGAAAAAGAAGAATGGCAGATATGAAAGTGAGGAGTATATCGAGAATTAGTACTGGATGAAGCATATTGACAAATACTTTAAAATATGAGTTGAGGGAGAAAAAATAGAAGGTGTGAGTTGTAAGGAAACGAAGGAGGTGGATTTATAGTGAAATACCCGACAGAGAAATCAAGATGGATTATCGTATTAATTCGAAGAGAATCATAATCTCCTTAATCACCGAAGCATCAAATCCAACATAGATTACAAAGATTTTCTTTAAATTCGGAGATCAATTGTGATGACGTCAAAAGATATGACGAATCACTATAATCTTATTTCCTTCATTTACGATAACTTCCCTCATACGCTTCGAGTAATCGAATCATTTTATCCATACTTCTTAGACATGATAAAACTTCATAATCGTTAAGTCATAATAACATTCTCATTGTTAGCCATAACGACCTCTATCAAATTTCGGGGACGAAATTTCTTTAACGGGTAGGTACTGTGACGACCCAGAAATTTCCGACTAAATTTAAACTTTATCTTTATGTTATTCTGACACGATAAGCAATGTTTGTTAAGTTAAATCTCAAGGATTTTAAACTATGTTTATACATTCATTTAAACCTCGACCAAATTCCAATGATTCACGAACCATTAAATGAACATATATGAATATGTATGTATATGTGTATATGTTATAAATTGAAAATGTCAACAAAGTATTTAAACGTATAATGCTTTATATGAACGTATTTGTTTCAATATGATTATCGACGAAATTAAAAAAATATATTAAATGATTGAATTATCAGAAACATTGAATTATGATTACAAGTCTCTGTTGAGAGGTCCACTATGATTTGAGAAAATCTATTCCTCTTAACGATATTCGGAATAATTTGTAAAGCTATTTATAAATAAAAATAAAAAGTGTCATTTACGAAAGTTAGACAAAAGCTAGTGGAGAATTATGTTTCCATAATATTTTATTAATCTATTTTCAAACGTACAAAAACGTTTTCAGTTTAAAAAGAACTTTATTATTAAAACGTATATAACTTTTATAAATATCTAGAATCACTTTTGACAACTCATTACTTAACCAGTATAATAAATATAACGATATTTATATTTTATTTCATTAAATATATATAACGATTTAAATTAATATTATATATATTTATACGCGTATTATACATACATAGTTTTTATACTTTTACTATACTTTAACTTTACCTTTACTTTACTTTTACTTTACTTTAACTTTAATAATTCACTTTAATAATTCATACTTTAATAATTCACTTTAATAATTCATACTTTAATAATTTACTTTAATAATTCATACTTTAATAATTCACTTTAATAATTCATACTTTAATAATTCACTTTAATAATTCATACTTTAATAATTCACTTTAATAATTCACTTTAATAATTCAAAAATCTATTATAAATAGAATTCAATAGGTTTCATTATTTCATAGAAACTTGAAAATATATTTCTCTAAACTCTCTCAATCGATTTATATATATATATATATATATATATATATATATATATATATATATATATATATATATATATATATATATATATATATATTTGCTCTGTATTATTTCAAGATATTATTAGTATACATAAAATATTACGACGGAGTGATGTCCGAGTGATTTCAAAATAGTTTTTTGAATGAGTCGAAGCTAAGGAAATTATGGGTTATAGCTATGGAGGTGATGGGTATGGTTCATGGGTATGCTCGTGAGGTCAATCTAGTGTTTATCATCTCCGTTGCGTCTACGTACTTTCCTGGAATATTGAATCTCAATATTGATATGTGAGCACTCATAACTTAACTTTTATATATCAATAGTGTATCCCTGACTAGTGCTCGAGTATATAGGATTATGCATGCTTGTACATTCGATATTGTCCTTAGATAGGTTTGTTGAATCCTGAATTAGATACATATGCTACTGAGATAGGGTATATGATATGCATTTCATTGGAAAGCTAGCGAAAAATTAAGAACTTTTCATTTAGATATCGAATGGTTTCGATGAACGGATTAGAAGTTATAGTCAACTGAATTTTAGTATTATTGTTAAAATGATTATTATTACTATCGTCGTTATTATTTTAATAGAAATATCATTGTTATTATAAAATATCATTATTACTATTATGTTAATATTATCATTTTATCATAATATCATTTTTAGTAAATATAAATATTGTTATTTTATAGAATAATAATTATTATTACAAAATAATACAACTTTTACTTATTATTATTATGATCAATATTATTTTATCAAATAAATAGGGGATACAAAGATATTTTTCACTACGCGTAATATAATTACATTAATAATACTTACCACTATAGTTTTACGATATTAAGTAAACTTTATAAATTTTACTACTTAAGATATATAAAAGTATATTTTATCATATATAAACGTTAATATAAATTTTTATTAATAAATGACTTTTATTATTATAAAATCTAATAAATATATTTAAATATATAAAACGACTATAGTTAAGTTATATAATAAACACATATAAATTTTAGAAGTCATTTTGGGTCAAGTTGACTTTTGTTGACTTTTGCATATTAGTCTCGAGCATTAGGATTGTGGTACACTATGACTTGACCAAAAATTGTTAGACAAATATTGACCAACATATAAATATATATAATTAATATAGGTTCGTGAATCCGAGGCCAACCTTGCACTTGTTAAATGACGTTATATGTATTTTTACTACGAAATACAGTATGGTGAGTTTCATTTGCTCCCTTTTTAATTGCTTTTGCAATATATATTTTTGGGCTGAGAATACATGCGCTGTTTTATAAATGTTTTACGAAATAGGCACAAGTACTAAAACCAATTCTATGTGGGTTTAAACCAGAAATATACCCTTAGCTTGGTAACATTAAACTACTTGTCTATGTACGGTAGGCGCGAATCCTAAAGATAGATCTATTGGGCATGACAAACTCCATCCTGACTATGGGATGCTTTAGTACTTCGAGGTTATTTTAAACACACCTGATCTGGTGTACTTCAGAGGGTAAAACATGAACGTTAAGGCTTGTCACTTTGGCTCTGATACCAATGTTGGGATTTAACAAGTTTCATAATACTTATAATCATTCAAGAAATAAGATTTGCGGAAGCGTGTAGATTACCATTTTGAAACTTGTAAATCTTTAACCAATTAAAGTTAAATCCCAATAAGGATCAAGTTGTGAAACATACTTACAAACTAAGAGTGGGTTTAGAGTTTATACCTCCTCAAGCTAGTTGAGGGTTAGTTCAAAAGAAGATGATGAAGATGATGAAGAATGGAGCTTCAAAGTGATGAAACCTCAAGGAGAAATACCCAAAGCTTTTGCACCAACACCTAGCCTTTGGTTAGGATTTAATAACACTTGAATTGAGCTTGCAATAACCAAATGAAGAACCCTTTCTTCCTCCCAAAAGGCCACGAAATTCAGCTGGGTTTTAGGAGAGTTTTGTGCAGAATTTTGATGTACAATTGCATGTATGTATTGCTACTAGTCAAAGGACATGTATATATGGAATTGTGTTATGGAAAGCAACAAGAATAAGCATGGGATAGACTTTCTTGGGGCTCCAAAATCTGCCCACCATCCATTATTTTATAACAAGAATGATTTTATAAAACTTGTAATAATTTTATAAAACTTGTATAAAATAAACATGTATTTGTTACTTGCAATAATTTTATAAACCATTTTATAAAATATAACATAACATAATTATTTAAACCTATAAATAATTAAATCCACATCATATATAAATTATCCAAATAATTTATCTCAAGTGATTATTATTTAGAAAACCGATTTTTCTAAAGTTCAAGTGTCGCGTATTTATTTAACAATCCAACCGCTAAAATAAATACATATAAAGTGTTGGTAAGCTTGTTATTGGGTATGACCCGACTTGGATCATAACACATTAGCCACATTAATTTAATATGTTTCTCGGGCATACGAAATACCTTCAATCTCCCATTTGTACGAGAAACATAAGAAATTAATGCAAGTGATGGATACCACCTAACGACCGTCCATCACCCCCAATATGTTATGACTTTGTGCCATTCAATAACATCATTCCTTTCGAGTTCCCATCTCGAATATGAATAGGTGAATCTTTTCATTACATCCTCTTGTCCTAGATGTCATGTTAAATCCAAGAGATACAGAGTGATCACTCTCCTTTAGATTTAACTTTATCAGGCCTTAGACATCTGACTCTCAACGAATAAGAGGGACAAATTCCATCTTGACTACATATGTCCTAAATATATACCTTGCATTATACCTGAGCTCCTCCTTATGAACTACCATATTTCAGAACAGCGAAGGAAAGAATCAAGGCACAATACTTGGCAAATATCTGAACCCAATATGTATCTCAGGTCAGAGGATACAATGATATTCGCCTTTACTCAAGATTACATGTGATCAACCACAAAGGCTCCATTTAGTGAATCTTGAGAGCGGGTCTTCCAATATTTGTATCCCACAAATATCTATGAACCTTGGTAGCAACCTTGCCCCACATTCAGTCCGTGAATGTATACCAATCCAAGTTCATAATAGTCTAAACCTCACATTTGCTCCCACAAATGTGATCGACTACGGAATTTAGAATAATTACTTATTCATGGATAAAATATGCAAAATAGGAACATAACTCAAAATAAATTAATACCATAATTATATTAATGAGTTTGAACAATTTCGTTCCGTTACAATACTTAAAACAGATCATGACCAATCACTAGAATATCGAAGCCCTAATGCACAAACATGTCCAGTATGTTTTGCTCCATGTAAGAGCTTCGTGAGAGGATCCGCTATATTAAGATCTGTGTAAACTTTGCGAATACATATCTTTCCCTTTTCAACTTCATCCCTTATGTAGTTGAATCTCCGCTCAATGTGACGGGTCTTTTGGTGAGCACGAGGTTCTTTGATTTGAGCAATCGCACCCTCGTTGTCACAAAAGATCTCAAGAGGGTCCTGAATGGAAGGGACTACTCCTAAGTCGTCGATGAATTTCTTCATCCATGCAGCTTCCTGAGCTGCCAATGATGCGGCGATGTACTCCGACTCTGTAGTGGATAAAGCAACAACATCCTATTTTGAACTCTTCCAAGAGACCGCACCTCCATTTAATGTGAAGACATAACCGGATTGTGATCGAGAATCATCTCGATCAGTTTGGAAACTCGCATCCACGTAACCTTTTACAACAAGTTCCTCCTCACCAGACCCATATATCAGAAACATATCCTTAGTCCTCCTAAGGTATTTCAATATACTTTTGACAGCAATCCAATGACTGTTTCCTGGGTTATTCTGGTATCTACTTGTCAGGCTAAGAGCGCATGACACATCCGGTCTAGTGCATATCATTGCATACATGATTGACCCAATGGCAGACGTATATGGGACCTTCTTCATTTTCTCTTGTTCATCTTTCGTGGTGGGGCACTGAGATGAACTAAGGAGTGTTCCTCTTTGAATAGGTACCAAACCTTTCTTAGAGTTCTCCATCTTGAACCTTTTCAAGATCTTTTCAATGTATGCACTTTGATTCAAACCTATCAGTTTCTTGGATCTATCCCTGTAGATCCCAATCCCCAAAACATATTGTGCTTCTCCAAGATCCTTAATGGAGAAGCATTTACTTAGCCAAGTTTTAACTCTTTGCATTGCCGGAATATCATTTCCAAATAACAATATATCATCCACATATAGTACAAGGAACATGATAGTGCTCCCACTAGCTTTCTTATATACACAAGCTTTATCACCATTTTTAATGAAGCCAAATTTCTCGGCTTCCTCATTAAAACGATGATTCCACATTCTAGATGCTTGTTTCAATCCGTAGATTGACTTCTTTAACTTGCATACCTTTTTAGGATATTTCGGATCAACAAAACCTTCAGGCTGAACCATATAGACATCTTCCACAAGATATCCATTTAGGAAAGCGGTCTTGACATCCATTTGCCATATTTCATAATCATAATGAGCAGCAATGGTAAGTAATATCCTAATAGACTTTAGCAATGCCACAGGCGAAAAAGTTTCATCATAGTCAACCCCTTGAGTTTGAGGGAAACCTTTTGCTACAAGTCTAGCTTTATATGTATCCAAGTTTCCATGTATGTCGGTTTTCATTTTGAAAAGCCATTTACAATCAACTAGCCTTGAGCCAGCAGGTTGTGTAACAAGTTCCCAAACTTGGTTGTCATACATGGATTGCATCTCAGCGTTCATGGCTTCCTGCCATTTATCTTTATCAATCCTTGATAAAGCATCTTGGTAGTTTATTGGTTCATCCAAATCAACCACATAGCAACCATCCATGAGAAACCCATATCTCTCATGAGGATTACTAATCCTACCAGATCTGCGAACGTCTTGTGTATTTTGATCATCCATTTGATCACTCTCAACATTTTCATGTTGAGTGCTAGTGTCAACCAATTGTGTATCATCTACTTGATCTTGAACCTCTTTAAGATCTATCTTCCTTTCACTACTTCCTTCCATTAGGAACTTAGTTTCAAGGAATTCCGCCTTCCAAGCAACAAATACATTCTGCTCGGATGGATCATAGAAATAATATCCCATATTATCCTTGGGATATCCTATGAAGATACACTTCGTGGATCGAGCATTCAACTTATTAGGGACGTAACGCTTAGGATAAGCTTCACATCCCCATAACTTTAAGTATGATAGAGATGGAGGTTTTCCAAACCACATCTCATGAGGTGTTCGTTCCACTTTCTTGGTTGGGGCCATATTTAAAATACGAGCCGCAGAGCATAGACAATAACCCCAAAATGATAGAGGTAACGAGCTTCTAGCCATCATAGATCGAACCATATCCATTAGGGTTCGGTTCCTCCTTTCGAAAACTCCATTCAGTTGGGGTGTTCCAGGAGGAGTGAGTTGCGAGATAATCCCACAACTTCTAAGATGATCTTGGAAAGCATCACTTATGTATTCACCTCCTCTATCGGTACGAAGTACCTTGATTGTCTTATTGAGTTGATTTTGTACTTCGCTTTGATACTCTTTGAATGCTTCAAAAGTTTCGTCCTTATGTCTTAACAAGTAGACATATCCGAAACGACTGAAGTCATCAATGAAAGTAACGAAGTATCTTTCACCATTCCTAGTTATGGACTTAAAGGGTCCACATACATCCGAATGTATTAATCCCAATAAGTCCTTAGTCCTTTCATAGGTCCCTTTGAAAGGTGCTTTAGTCATTTTGCCTTGTAAACAAGATTCGCATACATCAAACGAGTCTAGTTCATTTGATTTCAAAAGGCCATTCTTTTGAAGTGTATGCATTCGATTCTTGTTTATGTGACCAAGGCGACAATGCCATAAGTAGGAATCACTCAAATCCCTTTTGAGTTTCTTGGTGCTAGTATGGTATATTGAGCTACTAGATGATGTGTCATCATGAACCAATTCATAAATTCCATTTGAAGGCGAAGCCTTAAAATAGAATACATTATCTAAATAAACGTGAATATCATCATTAACAAAATTAAGATAAAAACCACATTGTTTTAAACGGGAAACTGAAATAATGTTTCGACATAAATCCGGTGCGTACAAAACATTGTTCAAAATAAGTTCCAAACCACTTGGAAGCTTTAATACAAAGTCTCCTTGAGCCTTCACTTGCACTTTGGCTCCATTACCCATAAAGAGACTTGATTTTCCCGTTTGCTTGCTACTTCTTTTGAACCCCTGCAAAGAATTGCAAATGTGAGTTCCACATCCAGTGTCTAATACCCATGTATTAGAAGAAGTAATACTAAGCTCTATATATACCATATATATATTACCTGAGGTTTGCCCCGCATCCCTCTTTTCCTTCAACTCCTTAAGGTAGACCGGGCAGTTTCGTTTCCAGTGACCCATTTCACCGCAACCGATGCACGGGTCTTCCTTGGGGTTTGCTTGTCCGACAACCTTTTGCTTCTTGTTTTTGTTTTTAGTTGGGGTAACCATCCTCCCCTTTCCCTTGCCTTGATGGGCGGGTCCTTTCCTCTTAGCCGCCTTTGGCTTAGAGGTGTTATTACCTTTGGACCCACCATCATTGATCATTAGCACGGGTGAAGCCCTCTTACCCATGCTAGTTTCTGTCGTCCTAAGCATGCCATGAAGTTCGCCAATGGTCTTATCCATCCCATTCATATTGTAATTAATTACAAATTGGTCAAACCTCTTTGACAAGGAGTTTAGGATAAGATCCGTGGCTAGCTCATTAGATATGTTGAGATTAAGACGGTTTGCGCGATCAATGAGGCTTTTCATCTTAAGGACATAAGATGAAACGGATTGGGAGTCGTCCATACGACATGCATGAAGCGCTCGGACCGTTTCAAAGCGCTCGACACCAGCTTGTTGAAGGAACATCTCCTTCAATTGTGTGATCATGTCGTATGCAGTATGATGCTCGAAATCCTTTTGGAGTTCGGGTATCATAGTCCCAAGCATTAGGCAAGCGACTTGCACCGAATCGGTGCAATACTTATCCCAATAAGCCATGCCTTCCGTATCATCCTCGTCGGGTTGATCGGGAATGGGGTCTTCCAACACATACGCCTTATCCTCAAGTTTGAGGACAATCCTAAGATTGCGGAACCAATCCATAAATTTCGTATGGTTGAGTTTGTCTTTCTCGAGGAGAGACCTTAACGATAGGTTGTTCAAGTTAATAGGTGCGTTTTCGGGTGCCTACAACTTATAGAATACTTTTATACACTTGCGAGTGTACATATATTTATAAACGGAAATCTTGTGGTCTATTAATATATTGAAATGATTGTTATGATAAACCTATGAACTCACCAACCTTTTGGTTGACACTTTAAAGCATGTTTATTCTCAGGTATTAAAGAAATCTTCCGCTGTGCATTAGCTCATTTTAAGGATATTACTTGGAGTCATTCATGACATATTTTGAAAGACGTTACATTCGAGTCATTGAGTTCATCAAGATTATTATTATGTCAATTATAGTTGGATGTATTATGAAATGATGTGCATGTCGTCAACTTTCGTTGTAAAGAAAGTTTGTCTTTTAAAAACGAATGCAATGTTTGTAAAATGTATCATATAGAGGTCAAATACCTCGCGATGTAATCAACTATTGTGAATCGTTTATAATGTATATGAACGGGTCCTTTCAAAAGGGGGTTGTGGATTAGGAATTTATAATACTACATAATAATAATAAAATATAACTTAATCCTAATTTAATTTAACTACTTATTAATTTATACGAATACATTATTTATAATTATTAACTTAAAAGTGAATTAATTGAAATTATACTAATTATGATCTAAATAAGTTTATTACTAAATGATAATTAATAATAACTTTTAATAAAACTAATTGATTAGAATTTTGTTTTGAGCAATTATAATACAAATTTATTTAAATTGACTAAATAACATGTTTTAATTAAATTAATATAAATTAATAGGAATTATAATAATTAACTAATTATAAACTAATTACTAATTATAAATTATAATAATTAATACTAATTATAAATTAATAACTTAAATATAATAATAAAATATTTAAAACCCTAGATTTAAACCTAGTTGCTACAGTACTCGTATTTAAACTTACGCGTTTCGCGTAATGTTGTACGCGTTCCGTGTATGGTTTAAAACGTACGCGTATCGTGTAGAATTATACGCGATTCGCGTAGGATATAATCGATGTGACAAAACAGTAATGTTTAAACTGAATTATAATGTTGTATAATTTTTTAGTTTTGCTGAATAAATATACGTAAATAATAATAATAATAATAATTAGCAATATATAAATGGGAATGTTTACTTAAATGTGTCACCCCTAGATTCATGGATTGTTTTAAGTTTAAGATCGTATTAAAATGTTTAGTATAAAACTTATATTTTCCTTTCGAATAAATATAAAGTTTTGGCTAACTAAATTAAATCTAATTTTCATTGGATTATATTTAGATAGTTACTAGTTCTGAAGTATTTAAATTGAGACCCAACCCAGTTTTGACCTTCGCCAAAACCCAAATCATAACGGTTTCCCTTTTTACAATTTCACTATTATATGACTAGTGATATTACCCAAACCATCGAACTTTACTTTTAATTTAGTGTTAGTAAATTAGTTATAAGTTCGTCTAGATCACTTTTAATGTTGAATCTTAATTTATATAAATAAAAATAACTTTCGTTATTTTAATCTAACAAATTAAGTGATAGGGGTTAAATATCCAAATACATAATAATGGTTCTTTTAATTAGGCTCAATGTTAAAAATACTAAAGTTACATTTTAATTTTTACAAATGATAACAATCCATTTCACTAGGGGCTCTACATCTAAGCAAACACTAGGAAAATTAGCTACTCATTATACTAAGGTAAACATGAAAATATAAATGTACAAACATAATAATAACGATAAAAATTGATAACGATAATTTTAATGGAATATACTTACGAAAATCTTCACTCTCATATACTTTAAACGGTAGAAAATTACAATAACAACACCCTTTTTGCGCGTACAATAATACCCTTAATCACGAACAATACACCCTTAAAACTGAAACTATCCTAAAAATTGACCCTTGAAACTGAAATTAATACAGAGTACAAAATAATATTGATGTGTACTGTGCTAAATTTGTGTATGTGAAATATGTCTCTGTCTCTCACTGTATGTATCTGTTCTCTAGTACTCCGTATTATATCAATTGGTGGAGAGTAGTTGGTAACTTGAGTGCACACTGTAATGCTCCTTCTTGCTGTAGCACTGAAAAAAGAATTTATATAAAACACAAAAGCAGCCGTCCCATTTGCATTTGGAATCTGGATCTGGACTCGACATTACGCGTTTCGCGTAACAGTCCACACGTTTCGCGTAAGACTTAAATACTACGCGTTTCGCGTAGAACTTCACGCGATACGCGTAGGAGTAAACGGCAGTTTTTTTAATTTTATTTTTTCGTTTGTTCTTTGTTGATCCCGTGTTGACGTATATCGACTTGGAACTTTCTTTTGAACTCTTTTTCTTTGATCATCTTGGATTTGCATTCGAGTAACGTTATCTTGATATATATTTGGTTTAAATTCGTCGTTTTATCGAATTTCTTCTTACTTTAAGCTAGCGTTTACTTTTGCCGTATTTCTCGTTAATTATGCATTTGAATGTCTTCGTTTCGGTAAAAGCTGATGAAATATAAATGATATTGTGTCGAAATATATGTATGTTTTAAGCAATATCAACGATAATGATAACGATAACGATTTTAATAATAATACTTTAAAATTATAGATAATTCAATTGACGATATCTTTTAATCTGTTCATCAAAACCATACGATATCTAAATGGAAAGTTTATAGTTTTTCGCCAGCTTTGGAAACGACATGCATATCATATACCTTATCTCAATCGCATATGTATCAAATTCATGATTTATCATAATCTATATAACGATTAAAATAATCATACAAGCATGCATAATCCTATATACTCGAGCATTAGTCAGGGATACACTAATGATATATAAAAATTAAGTTATGAGTGCTCACGTATCAATATTAAGATTCAATATTGCAGGAAAGGTACGTAGATGCAACGAAGATGATAAACACTAGGTTGACCTCATGAACAACACCCATGAACCACACCCATAATGAAATGTCCCGTTCTTATTGATTAAAAATGTTCCATATTAATTGATTTCGTTGCGAGGTTTTGATCTCTATATGAGACGTTTTTCAAAGACTGCATTCATTTTAGAACAAACCATAACCTTTATTTCATCAATAAAGGTTTAAAAAGTTTTACGTAGATTATCAAATAATGATAATCTAAAATATCCTGTTTACACACGACTATTACATAATGGTTTACAATACAAATATGTTACAACGAAATAAGTTTCTTGAATGCAGTTTTTACACAATATCATACAAGCATGGACTCCAAATCTTGTCCTTATTTAAGTATGCGACAGCGGAAGCTCTTAATAATCACCTGAGAATAAACATGCTTAAAACGTCAACAAAAAAATGTTGGTGAGTTATAGGTTTAACCTATATATATCAAATCGTAACAATAGACCACAAGATTTCATATTTCAATATACATCCCATACATAGAGATAAAAATCATTCATATGGTGAACACCTGGTAACCGGCATTAACAAGATGCATATATAAGAATATCCCCATCATTCCGGGACACCCTTCGGATATGATATAAATTTTGAAGTACTAAAGCATCCGGTACTTTGGATGGGGTTTGTTAGGCCCAATAGATCTATCTTTAGGATTCGCGTCAATTAGGGTGTCTGTTCCCTAATTCTTAGATTACCAGACTTAATAAAAAGGGGCATATTCGATTTCGATAATTCAACCATAGAATGTAGTTTCACGTACTTGTGTCTATTTTGTAAATCATTTATAAAACCAGCATGTATTCTCATCCCAAAAATATTAGATTTTAAAAGTGGGACTATAACTCACTTTCACAGATTTTTTACTTCGTCGGGAAGTAAGACTTGGCCACTAGTCGATTCACGAACCTATAACAAATATGTACATATATATCAAAGTATATTCAAAATATATTTACAACACTTTTAATACATTTTTGATGTTTTAAGTTTATTAAGTCAGCTGTCCTCGTTAGTAACCTACAACTAGTTGTCCACAGTTAGATGTACAGAAATAAATCGATATATATTATCTTGAATCAATCCACGACCCAGTGTATACATGAAATGTCCTGTTCTTATTGATTAAAAACGTTCCATATTAATTGATTTCGTTGCGAGGTTTTGACCTCTATATGAGACGTTTTTCAAAGACTGCATTCATTTTTAAAACAAACCATAACCTTTATTTCATAAATAAAGGTTTAAAAAGCTTTACGTAGATTATCAAATAATGATAATCTAAAATATCCTGTTTACACACGACCATTACATAATGGTTTACGATACAAATATGTTACATCGAAATCAGTTTCTTGAATGCAGTTTTTACGAAATATCATACAAACATGGACTCCAAATCTTGTCCTTATTTTAGTATGCAACAGCGGAAGCTCTTAGTATTCACCTGAGAATAAACATGCTTTAAACGTCATTAAAAATATTGGTGAGTTATAGGTTTAACCTATATATATCAAATCTTAACAATAGACCACAAGATTTCATATTTCAATACACATCCCATACATAGAGATAAAAATCATTCATATGGTGAACACCTGGTAACCGACATTAACAAGATGCATATACAAGAATATCCCCATCATTCCGGGACACCCTTCGAATATGATATAAATTTCGAAGTACTAAAGCATCCGGTACTTTGAATGGGGTTTGTTAGGCCCAATAGATCTATCTTTAGGATTCGCGTCAATTATGGTGTGTGTTCCCTAATTCTTAGATTACCAGACTTAATAAAAAGGGGCATATTCGATTTCGATAATTCAACCATAGAATGTAGTTTCACGTACTTGTGTCTATTTAGTAAATCATTTATAAAACCTGCATGTATTCTCATCCCAAAAATATTAGATTTTAAAAGTGGGACTATAACTCACTTTCACAGATTTTTACTTCGTCGGGAAGTAAGACTTGGCCACTGGTTGATTCACGAACCTATAACAATATATACATATATATCAAAGTATGTTCAAAATATATTTACAACACTTTTAATATATTTTGATGTTTTAAGTTTATTAAGTCAGCTGTCCTCGTTAGTAACCTACAACTAGTTGTCCACAGTTAGATGTACAGAAATAAATCGATAAATATTATCTTGAATCAATCTACGACCCAGTGTATACGTATCTCAGTATTGATCACAACTCAAACTATATATATTTTGGAATCAACCTCAACCCTGTATAGCTAACTCCAACATTCACATATAGAGTGTCTATGGTTGTTTCGAAATATATATAGATGTGTCGACATGATAGGTCGAAGCATTGTATACGTGTCTATGGTATCTCAAGATTACATAATATACAATACAAGTTGATTAAGTTATGGTTGGAATAGATTTGTTACCAATTTTCACGTAGCTAAAATGAGAAAAATTATCCAATCTTGTTTTACCCATAACTTCTTCATTTTAAATCCGTTTTGAGTGAATCAAATTGCTATGGTTTCATATTGAACTATATTTTATGAATCTAAATAGAAAAAGTATAGGTTTATAGTCGGAAAAATAAGTTACAAGTCATTTTTGTAAAGGTAGTCATTTCAGTCGAAAGAACGACGTCTAGATGACCATTTTAGAAAACATACTTCCACTTTGAGTTTAACCATAATTTTTGGATATAGTTTCATGTTCATAATAAAAATAATTTTCCCTGAATAACAACTTTTAAATCAAAGTTTATCATAGTTTTTAATTAACTAACCCAAAACAGCCCGCGGTGTTACTACGACGGCATAAATCCGGTTTTACGGTGTTTTTCGTGTTTCCAGCTTTTAAATCATTAAGTTAGCATATAATATAGATATAGAACATGTGTTTAGGTGATTTTAAAATTCAAATTAGAAGGATTAACTTTTATTTGCGAACAAGTTTAGAATTAACTAAACTATGTTCTAGTGATTACAAGTTTAAACCTTCGAATAAGATAGCTTTATATGTATGAATAGAATGATGTTATGAACATCATTACTACCTCAAGTTCCTTGGATAAACCTACTGGAAATGAGAAAAATAGATCTAGCTTCAAAGGATCCTTGGATGGCTTGAAAGTTCTTGAAGCAGAATCATGACACGAAAACAATTTCAAGTAAGATTTCCACTCGAAATAAGATTGTTATAGTTATAGAAATTGAATTAAAGTTTGAATATGATTATTACCTTGTATTAGAAAGATAACCTATTGTAAGTAACAAAGGTTTCTTGATCTTGTATGATTACTTGGAATGGATTTAGAAAACTTGGAAGTAAACTTGCAATCTTGGAAGTATTCTTGATTTTATGAAACTAGAACTTTTGGAATTTATGAAGAACACTTAGAACTTGAAGATAGAACTTGAGAGAGATAAATTAGATGAAGAAAATTGAAGAATGAAAGTGTTTGTAGGTGTTTTTGGTCGTTGGTGTATGGATTAGATATAAAGGATATGTAATTTTGTTTTCATGTAAATAAGTCATGAATGATTACTCATATTTTTGTAATTTTATGAGATATGTTATGCTAGTTGCCAAATGATGGTTCCCACATGAGTTAGGTGACTCACATGGGCTGCTAAGAGCTGATCATTGGAGTGTATATACCAATAGTACATACATCTAAAAGCTGTGTATTGTACGAGTACGAATACGGGTGCATACGAGTAGAATTGTTGATGAAACTGAATGAGGATGTAATTGTAAGCATTTTTGTTAAGTAGAAGTATTTTGATAAGTGTCTTGAAGTCTTTAAAAAGTGTATGAATACATATTAAAACAATACATGTATATACATTTTAACGGAGTCGTTAAGTCATCGTTAGTCGTTACATGTAAATGTTGTTTTGAAACCTTTAGGTAAACGATCTTGTTGAATGTTGTTAACCCATTATTTATTATAACAAATGAGATGTTAAATTGTTATATTATCATGATATTATGATATATAATATATCTTAGTATGATATATATACAGTTAAATTTCGTTACAGCGATAATCGTTACATATATGTCTCGTTTCGAAATCATTAAGTTAGTAGTCTTATTTTTACATATGTATTTCATCATTAATACACTTAATAATATATTTACTTATCATTTAACATAATTAACCAAGTGTATCAATATCTTAATATGATTCATATGTACCTAGTAAGACGTTGTTATAACGATAATCGTTATATATATCGTTTTCGAGTTTCTTAAATTAATAGTCTCATTTTTATGTATATAACTCATTGTTAAAATACCTATTGAGATACATACTTATAATAAAATCATGTTAACTATATATATAACCATATATATGTCATGGTATAGTTTTTACAAGTTTTAACGTTCGTGAATCACCGGTCAACTTGGGTGGTCAATTGTCTATATGAAACCTATTTCAATTAATCAAGTCTTAACAAGTTTGATTGCTTAACATGTTGGAAACACTTAATCATGTAAATAACAATTTCATTTAATATATATATATATAAACATGGAAAAGTTCGGGTCACTACAGTACCTACCCGTTAAATAAATTTCGTCCCGAAATTTTAAGCAGTTGGAGGTGTTGACGTATCTTCTGGAAATAAATGCGGGTATTTCTTCTTCATCTGATCTTCATGCTCCCAGGTGAACTCGGGTCCTCTACGAGCATTCCATTGAACCTTAACAATCGGTATCTTGTTTTGTTTAAGTCTCTTAACCTCATGATCCATTATTTCGACGGGTTCTTCAATGAATTGAAGTTTTTCATTGATTTGGATTTCGTCCAACGGAATAGTGAGATCTTCTTTAGCAAAACATTTCTTCAAATTTGAGACGTGGAAAGTGTTATGTACAGCCGCGAGTTGTTGAGGTAGCTCCAGTTGGTAAGCTACTGGTCCGACACGATCTATAATCTTGAATGGTCCAATGTACCTTGGATTTAGTTTCCTCCGTTTACCAAATCAAACAACGCCTTTCCAAGGTGAAACCTTAAGCATGACCATTTCTCCAATTTCAAACTCTATATCTTTTCTTTTACTGTCGGCGTAGCTCTTTTGTCGACTCTGGGCGGTTTTCAATCTTTGTTGAATTTGGATGATTTTCTCGGTAGCTTCTTGTATTATCTCCGGACCCGTAATCTGTCTATCCCCCACTTCACTCCAACAAATCGGAGACCTGCACTTTCTACCATAAAGTGCTTCAAACGGCGCCATCTCAATGCTTGAATGGTAGCTGTTGTTGTAGGAAAATTCTGCTAACGGTAGATGTCGATCCCAACTGTTTCCGAAATCAATAACACAAGCTCGTAGCATGTCTTCAAGTGTTTGTATCGTCCTTTCACTCTGCCCATCAGTTTGTGGATTATAGGCAGTACTCATGTCTAGACGAGTTCCCAATGCTTGCTGTAATGTCTGCCAGAATCTTGAAATAAATCTGCCATCCCTATAAGAGATAATAGAGATTGGTATTCCATGTCTGGAGATGACTTCCTTCAAATACAGTCGTGCTAACTTCTCCATCTTGTCATCTTCTCTTATTGGCAGGAAGTGTGCTGACTTGGTGAGACGATCAACTATTACCCAAATAGTATCATAACCACTTGCAGTCCTTGGAAATTTAGTAATGAAATCCATGGTAATGTTTTCCCATTTCCATTCCGGGATTTCAGGTTGTTGTAGTAGACCTGATGGTTTCTGATGTTCAGCTTTGACCTTAGAACACGTCAAACATTCTCCTACATATTTAGCAATATCGGCTATCATACCTGGCCACCAAAAAGGTTTCTTAAGATCCTTGTACATCTTCCCCGTTCCAGGATGTATTGAGTATCTGGTTTTATGAGCTTCTCTAAGTACCATTTCTCTCATATCTCCAAATTTTGGTACCCAAATTCTTTCAGCCCTATACCGAGTTCCGTCTTTCCGAATATTAAGATGCTTCTCCGATCCTTTGGGTATTTCATCCTTTAAATTTCCCTCTTTTAAAACTCCTTGTTGCGCCTCCTTTATTTGAGTAGTAAGGTTAGTGTAAATCATTATATTCATAGATTTTACTCGAATGGGTTCTCTGTCCTTTCTGCTCAAAGCGTCGGCTACCACATTTTCCTTCCCCGGGTGGTAACGAATCTCAAAGTCATAATCATTCAATAATTCAATCCACCTACGCTGCCTCATATTCAGTTGTTTCTGATTAAATATGTGTTGAAGACTTTTGTGGTCAGTATATATAATACTTTTGACCCCATATAAGTAGTGCCTCCAAGTCTTTAATGCAAAAACAACCGCGCCTAATTCCAAATCATGTGTCGTATAATTTTGCTCGTGAATCTTCAATTGTCTAGACGCATAAGCAATCACCTTCGTCCGTTGCATTAATACACAACCGAGACCTTTCTTTGATGCGTCACAATAAATCACAAAATCATCATTCTCTTCAGGTAATGACAATATAGGTGCCGTAGTTAGCTTTTTCTTCAATAATTGAAACGCCTTCTCTTGTTCATCCTTCCATTCAAGTTTCTTCCCTTTATGCGTTAATGCAGTCAAGGGTTTTGCTATTTTGGAGAAATCTTGGATGAATCTTCTGTATTAACCAGCCAATCCTAAAAATTGACGTATATGCTTCGGAGTTTTTGGGGTTTCCCACTTTTCAACGGTTTCGATCTTTGCCGGGTCCACCTGGATACCTTCTTTGTTCACTTTGTGACTGAGGAATTGAACTTCTTCCAACAAAAATGCACACTTTGAAAACTTAGCGTATAGTTTTTCTTTCCTCAATACTTCTAGCACTTTTCTCAAATGTTCTTCGTGCTCTTGATCATTCTTTGAGTAAATAAGTATGTCATCGATGAAAACAATGACAAACTTGTCAAGATATGGCCCACACACTCGGTTCATAAGGTCCATGAACACAGCTGGTGCGTTAGTCAATCCAAACGGCATAACCATAAACTCGTAATGACCATAACGCGTCCTAAAAGCAGTTTTTTGAATATCATCCTCCTTTACTTGCATTTGATGATATCCAGAACGTAAATCGATCTTCGAATAAACCGATGAGCCTTGTAGTTGATCAAATAAGTCGTCAATTCTCGGTAGTGGATAACGGTTTTTGATGGTAAGTTTGTTCAACTCTCTGTAGTCAATACACAACCTAAATGTACCATCCTTCTTCTTGACAAACAAAACAGGAGCTCCCCATGGTGATGTGCTTGGTCGAATGAAATCACGTTCTAATAGTTCTTGCAGTTGGCTTTGCAGTTCTTTCATTTCACTGGGTGCGAGTCTATAAGGAGCACGAGCTATTGGTGCAGCTCCTGGTACAAGATCTATTTGAAATTCAACAGATCGATGTGGAGGTAGTCCCGGTAATTCTTTCGGAAATACATCGAGAAATTCTTTTGCGGCGGGAACATCATTGATGCTCTTTTCTTCAGTTTGTACTTTCTCGACGTGTGCTAGAACAGCATAGCAACCTTTTCTTATTAGTTTTTGTGCCTTCAAATTACTAATAAGATGTAGCTTCATGTTGCCCTTTTCTCCGTACACCATTAAGGGTTCTTCTTCTTCTCGTACAATGCGAATTGCATTTTTATAACATACGATCTCTGCTTTCACCTTCTTCAGCCAGTCCATGCCAACTATTACATCAAAACTCCCTAACTCTACTGGTATCAAATCAATCTTAAATATTTCGCTACCCAGTTTAATTTCTCGATTCCGGCATATATTATCTGCTGAAATTAATTTACCGTTTGCTAATTCGAGTAAAAATTTACTATCCAATGGCGTCAATGGACAACTTAATTTAGCACAAAAATCTCTACTCATATAGCTTCTATCCGCACCCGAATCAAATAAAACGTAAGCAGATTTATTGTCAATAAGAAACGTACCCGTAACAAGCTCAGGGTCTTTCTGTGCCTCTGCCGCATTAATATTGAAAACTCTTCCGCGGCCTTGTCCATTCGTGTTCTCCTGGTTCGGGCAATTTCTAATAATGTGGCCCGGTTTTCCACATTTATAACAAACTACATTGGCATAACTTGCTCCGACACTACTTGCTCCGCCATTACTCATTCCGACACCATTTGTTCCTTTCGTTCTGTTAACCCCTGGTCCGTAGACCTCACACTTCGCCGCGTTATGACCATTTCTTTTACACTTGTTGCAAAATTTGGTTCAGAACCCCGAGTGATACTTTTCACACCTTTGGCAAAGCTGCTTCTGATTGTTGTTGTTGTTGCGGTTGTTATTGTTGTTGGGATGATTGTTGTAGTTGCTGTTGTTGTTGTTGTTGTTGTTGGGCCATTTGTTGTAGTTGCGATTGATGTTGCGATTGTTGGGATAATTGTTGCGATTATTATTGTAATTGCTGTTGTTGTTGTATTGGTGATTCTTATCACCGTTTTCCTCCCACTTTCTTTTGACTTGCTTCACATTGGCCTCTTCAACCGTCTGTTCTTTAATTCTTTCCTCAATCCGGTTCACTAGTTTGTGAGCTATTCTACATGCCTGTTATATGGAGGCGGGCTCGTGGGAACTTATATCTTCTTGGATTCTTTCCGGTAATCCTTTCACAAACGCGTCGATCTTCTCTTCCTCATCTTCGAACGCTCCCGGACACAATAGGCACAATTCTGTGAATCATCTTTCGTATGTGGTAATATCAAATCCTTGGGTTCGTAACCCTCTAAGTTCTATCTTGAGCTTATTGACCTCGGTTCTGGGACGGTAATTCTCGTTCATCAAGTGCTTGAATGCTGACCACGGTAGTGCGTACGCATCATCTTATCCCACTTGCTCTAGATAGGTATTCCACCATGTTAATGCAGAACCTATGAAGGTATGCGTAGCGTACTTCACTTTGTCCTCTTCAGTACACTTACTTATGGCAAACACCAATTCGACCTTCTCGGTCCACCGTTTCAATCCGATCGGTCCTTCGGTTCCATCAAATTCCAAAGGTTTGCTGGCAGTGAATTCTTTGTAGGTGCATCCTACACGATTTCCTGTACTGCTAGATCCAAGGTTATTGTTGGTATGTAACGCAGCCTGTACTGCGGCTATGTTTGAAGCTAGAAAAGTACAGAATTCCTCTTCATTCATATTCACGGTGTGTCGAGTAGTCGGTGCCATTTCCTTCAAAATAGTCAAATGGAACAAGTTAATCATACAGAATATTAAGAGTAGTTAATAGTATTTTGTAGCATAATATGAACTCATTTATAAAAGCTTTTTCTTCATATTAGCGTTTTATAAGTTTAAATTCGGGTAGTACCTACCCGTTAAGTTCATACTTAGTAGCTAATATACAATTCAACTACTACAATTCTATATGAAAAACTGATTATAATAATATTTCGCGTTCAAACTTTTATACAATATTTTACAAACTTACAATACCGCTTATTTTACATAAAGCATGAAATATAGCACACAATAACTTTGATACAAGATAGTTGTGAAGATAATTCTAGCTAGTACACAAGTCGTTCAGCAAAGGCAATAAAGACACGTAATTCATACGTCCAGAAACAAGTCACGCATTCTGGTTTTACTAGGACTACTTCCCATCCTTGGTCTTTTGGAACATAACCGTTATGGCCGTTGATAAGACAGCATGTTGTAACGTCGTTAAAGGGACGAGGGTTACGTAATGACCAACAGTCTCGTAATAACCTAAAAACCTCATCTCTTACCCCAATTATCGACTCCGTCACTTGTGGGAACATTTTGTTTAATAGTTGTAGCCCGATGTTCTTTTTCTCACTTTGGTGAGAAGCAAACATTACTAACCCGTAAGTATAGCATGCTTCTTTATGTTGCATGTTAGCCGCTTTTTCTAAATCATGAAGTCCTATATTCGGATACATTGAGTCAAAATAATTTCTTAACCCGTTGCGTAAAATAGCATTTGGGTTCCCCGCAATATATGCGTCAAAGTAAACACATCGTAACTTATGGGTTTCCCAATGTGAATCCCCCATCTTTCAAATGAAAGTCTCGTATAAACCAAGACATTCTTGGAACGTTCTTCGAATGTCTTACAAACTGATTTCGCCGTAAATAGTTGTGCCGAAGAATTCTGACCGACTCTATACAAGATTTCATCAATCATGTCTCCGGGTAGGTCTCTTAAAATATTGGGTTGTCTATCCATTTTGTGTTTTTATACTGTAAAATAGACAAGAGTTAGATTCATAAAAAAAATACTTATTAATACAAGCAATTTTTACATATATCATAAAGCATAAGCACACTATATTACATATATTACACCACACGAATACAACTATCTTATTCCGACTCGCTCGTTTCTTCTTCTTCGGTTTTGGTTCGTTTTGCCAAGTTTCTAGGGATATATGATGTTCCCCTAATACGAGCTGTCGTTTTCCACAACGGTTTAGAAAAACCTGGTGGTTTAGAGGTTTCCGGGTCATTGTTACAACTTAAGGGCTTAGGGGGTTGACGATACATATAAAGTTCATCGGGGTTGGAATTAGATTTCTCTATTTTTATGCCCTTTCCCTTATTATTTTCTTTTGCCTTTTTAAATTCAGTTGGGGTAATTTCTATAACATCATCGGAATTCTCGTCGGAATCCGATTCATCGGAGAATTGGTAATCCTCCCAATATTTTGCTTCCTTGGCGGAAACACCATTGACCATAATTAACCTTGGTCGGTTGGTTGAGGATTTTCTTTTACTTAACCGTTTTATTATTTCCCCCACCGGTTCTATTTCCTCCTCCGGTTGCTACTCTTCCGGTTCTGATTCTTCTTCCGGTTCTTCTTCGGGAACTTGTGAATCAGTCCAATATATATTCGACTCTTCGTTATTATTAGGTGAGTCAATGGGATTTGTGCTAGAGGTAGACATCTATCACACAATATCAAACATGTTAAGAGATTAATATATCACATAATATATACATGTTAATAATATATAGTTTCCAACAAAAATGTTAAGCAATCATTTTTAAAGAAAACACGGTCGAAGTCCAGACTCACTAATGCATTCTAACAAACTCGATAAGACACACTAATGCAAATTTTCTGGTTCTCTAGGACCAACGCTCGGATACCAACTGGAATGTCCCGTTCTTATTGATTAAAAACGTTCCATATTAATTGATTTCGTTGCGAGGTTTTGACCTCTATATGAGACGTTTTTCAAAGACTGCATTCATTTTTAAAACAAACCATAACCTTTATTTCATAAATAAAGGTTTAAAAAGCTTTATGTAGATTATCAAATAATGATAATCTAAAATATCCTGTTTACATACGACCATTACATAATGGTTTACAATACAAATATGTTACATCGAAATCAGTTTCTTGAATGCAGTTTTTACACAATATCATACAAACATGGACTCCAAATCTTGTCCTTATTTTAGTATGCAACAGCGGAAGCTCTTAGTATTCACCTGAGAATAAACATGCTTTAAACGTCATCAAAAATGTTGGTGAGTTATAGGTTTAACCTATATATATATATCAAATCTTAACAATAGACCACAAGATTTCATATTTCAATACACATCCCATACATAGAGATAAAAATCATTCATATGGTGAACACCTGGTAACCGACATTAACAAGATGCATATATAAGAATATCCCCATCATTCCGGGACACCCTTTGGATATGATATAAATTTCAAAGTACTAAAGCATCCAGTACTTTGGATGGGGTTTGTTAGGCCCAATAGATCTATCTTTAGGATTCGCGTCAATTAGGGTGTCTGTTCCCTAATTCTTAGATTACCAGACTTAATAAAAAAGGGCATATTCGATTTCGATAATTCAACCATAGAATGTAGTTTCACGTACTTGTGTCTATTTTGTAAATCATTTATAAAACCTGCATGTATTCTCATCCCAAAAATATTAGATTTTAAAAGTGGGACTATAACTCACTTTCACAGATTTTTACTTAGTCGGGAAGTAAGACTTGGCCACTGGTTGATTCACGAACCTATAACAATATATACATATATATCAAAGTATGTTCAAAATATATTTACAATACTTTTAATATATTTTGATGTTTTAAGTTTATTAAGTCAGCTGTCCTCGTTAGTAACCTACAACAAGTTGTCCACAGTTAGATGTACAGAAATAAATAGATAAATATTATCTTGAATCAATCTATGACTCAGTGTATACGTATCTCAGTATTGATCACAACTCAAACTATATATATTTTGGAATCAACCTCAACCCTGTATAGCTAACTCCAACATTCACATATAGAGTGTCTATGGTTGTTCCGAAATATATATAGATGTGTCGACATGATAGGTCGAAGCATTGTATACGTGTCTATGGTATCTCAAAATTACATAATATACAATACAAGTTGATTAAGTTATGGTTGGAATAGATTTGTTACCAATTTTCACGTAGCTAAAATGAGAAAAATTATCCAATCTTGTTTTACCCATAACTTCTTCATTTTAAATCCGTTTTGAGTGAATCAAATTGCTATGATTTCATATTGAACTCTATTTTATGAATCTAAACAGAAAATGTATAGGTTTATAGTCGGAAAAATAAGTTACAAGTCATTTTTGTAAAGGTAGTCATTTTAGTCGAAAGAACGACGTCTAGATGACCATTTTAGAAAACATACTTCCACTTTGAGTTTAACCATAATTTTTGGATATAGTTTCATGTTCATAATAAAAATAATTTTCCCAGAATAACAACTTTTAAATCAAAGTTTATCATAGTTTTTAATTAACTAACCCAAAACAGCCCGTGGTGTTACTACGACGGCGTAAATCCGGTTTTACGGTGTTTTTCGTGTTTCCAGTTTTTAAATCATTAAGTTAGCATATCATATAGATATAGAACATGTGTTTAGTTGATTTTAAAAGTCAAGTTAGAAGGATTAACTTTTATTTGCGAACAAGTTTAGAATTAACTAAACTATGTTCTAGTGATTACAAGTTTAAACCTTCGAATAAGATAGCTTTATATGTATGAATAGAATGATGTTATGAACATCATTACTACCTCAAGTTCCTTGGATAAACCTACTGGAAATGAGAAAAATAGATCTAGCTTCAAAGGATCCTTGGATGGCTTGAAAGTTCTTGAAGCAGAATCATGACACGAAAACAATTTCAAGTAAGATTTCTACTCGAAATAAGATTGTTATAGTTATAGAAATTGAATTAAAGTTTGAATATGATTATTACCTTGTATTAGAAAGATAACCTACTGTAAGTAACAAAGGTTTCTTGATCTTGTATGATTACTTGGAATGGATTTAGAAAACTTGGAATTAAACTTGCAATCTTGGAAGTATTCTTGATTTTATGAAACTAGAACTTTTGGAATTTATGAAGAACACTTAGAACTTGAAGATAGAACTTGATAGAGATCAATTAGATGAAGAAAATTGAAGAATGAAAGTGTTTGTAGGTGTTTTTGGTCGTTGGTATATGGATTAGATATAAAGGATATGTAATTTTGTTTTCATGTAAATAAGTCATGAATGATTACACTCATATTTTTGTAATTTTATGAGATATGTTATGCTAGTTGCCAAATGATGGTTCCCAAATGAGTTAGGTGACTCAAATGGGCTGCTAAGAGCTGATCATTGGAGTGTATATACCAATAGTACATACATCTAAAAGCTGTGTATTGTACGAGTACGAATACGGGTGCATACGAGTAGAATTGTTGATGAAACTGAATGAGGATGTAATTGTAAGCATTTTTGTTAAGTAGAAGTATTTTGATAAGTGTCTTGAAGTCTTTCAAAAGTGTATGAATACATATTAAAACACTACATGTATATACATTTTAACGGAGTCGTTAAGTCATCGTTAGTCGTTACATGTAAATGTTGTTTTCAAACCTTTAGGTAAACGATCTTGTTGAATGTTGTTAACCCATTATTTATTATAACAAATGAGATGTTAAATTATTATATTATCATGATATTATGATATATAATATATCTTAGTATGATATATATACAGTTAAATTTCATTACAGCGATAATCGTTACATATATGTCTCGTTTCGAAATCATTAAGTTAGTAGTCTTATTTTTACATATGTATTTCATCATTAATACACTTAATAATATATTTACTTATCATTTAACATAATTAACCAAGTGTATAAATATCTTAATATGATTCATATGTACCTAGTAAGACGTTGTTATAACGATAATCGTTATATATATCGTTTTCGAGTTTCTTAAATTAATAGTCTCATTTTTATGTATATAACTCATTGTTAACATACCTAATGAGATACATACTTATAATAAAATCATTTTAACTATATATATAACCATATATATGTCATCGTATAGTTTTTACAAGTTTTAACGTTCGTGAATCACCGGTCAACTTGGGTGGTCAATTATCTATATGAAACCTATTTCAATTAATCAAGTCTTAACAAGTTTGATTGCTTAACAAGTTGGAAACACTTAATCATGTAAATAACAATTTCATTTAATATATATATAAACATGAAAAAGTTCGGGTCACTACAATACATATCTCAGTATTGAGCACAACTCAAACTATATATATTTTGGAATCAACCTCAACCCTGTATAGCTAACTCCAACATTCACATATAGAGTGTCTATGGTTGTTCTGAAATATATATAGATGTGTCGACATGATAGGTCAAAACATTTTATACGTGTCTATGGTATCTCAAGATTACATAATATACAATACAAGTTGATTAAGTTATGGTTGGAATAGATTTGTTACCAATTTTCACGTAGCTAAAATGAGAAAAATTATCCAATCTTGTTTTACCCATAACTTCTTCATTTTAAATCCGTTTTGAGTGAATCAAATTGCTATGGTTTCATATTGAACTCTATTTTATGAATCTAAACAGAAAAAGTATAGGTTTATATTCGGAAATATAAGTTACAAGTCGTTTTTGTAAAGGTAGTCATTTCAGTCGAAAGAATGACGTCTAGATGACCATTTTAGAAAACATACTTCTACTTTGAGTTTAACCATGATTTTTGGATATAGTTTCATGTTCATAAGAAAGATCATTTTCCCAGAAGAAAAACTTTTAAATCAAAGTTTAACATAGTTTTTAATTAACTAACCCAAAACAGCCCGCGGTGGTACTACGACAGCGTATATCCGGTTTTACGGTGTTTTTCGTGTTTTTCTGTTTTAAGTCATTAAGTTAGCATATCATATAGATATAGAACATGTGTTTAGTTGATTTTAAAAGTAAATTTAGAAGGATTAACTTTTGTTTGAGAACAAGTTTAGAATTAACTAAACTATGTTCTAGTGATTACAAGTTTAAACCTTCGAATAAGATAGCTTTATATGTATGAATCGAATGATGTTATGAACATCATTACTACCTCAAGTTTTGTGGATAAACCTATTGGAAAAGAGACAAATGGATCTAGCTTCAAAGGATCTTGGATGGCTTAAAAGTTCTTGAAGTAGAATCATGACACGAAAACAAGTTCAATTAAGATTTCCACTCGAAATAAGATTATTATAGTTATAGAAATTGAATCAAAGTTTGAATATGAGTATTACCTTGTATTAGAAAGATATATTACTATAAATAAGAAAGATTTCTTGAGGTTGGATGATCACTCTACAATATTGGAAGTAAGCTAGCAAACTTGGAAGTATTCTTGATTTTATGAAACTAGAACTTGTAGAATTTATGAAGAACACTTGGAACTTGAAGATAGAATTTGAGAGAGATCAATTAGATGAAGAAAATTGAAGAATGAAAGTGTTTGTAGGTGTTTTTGGTCGTTGGTGTATGGATTAGATATAAAGGATACGTAATTTTGTTTTCATGTAAATAAGTCATGAATGATTACTCATATTTTTGTAATTTTATGAGACATTTCATGCTAGTTGCCAAATGATGGTTCCCACATGTGTTAGGTGACTCACATGGGTTGCTAAGAGTTGATCATTGGAGTTTATATACCAATAGTACGTACATCTAAAAGCTGTGTATTGTACGAGTACGAATACGGGTGCATACGAGTAGAATTGTTGATGAAACTGAACGAGGATGTAATTGTAAGCATTTTTGTTAATTAAAAGTATTTTGATAAGTGTCTTGAAGTCTTTAAAAAGTGTATGAATACATATTAAAACACTACATGTATATACATTTTAACTGAGTCGTTAAGTCATCGTTAGTCGTTACATGTAAGTGTTGTTTTGAAACTTTTAGGTTAACGATCTTGTTAAATGTTGTTAACCTAATGTTTATAATATCAAATGAGATTTTAAATTATTATATTATCATGATATTATGATGTATGAATATCTCTTAATATGATATATATACATTAAATGTAGTTACAACGATAATCGTTACATATATGTCTCGTTTCAAAATTATTAAGTTAGTAGTCTTGTTTTTACATATGTAGTTCATTGTTAATATACTTAATGATATGTTTACTTATCATAATATCATGTTAACTATATATATATATATATATATATATATATATATATATATATATATATATATATATATATATATATATATATATATATATATATATATATATATATATATATATATGTCATCATATAGTTTTTACAAGTTTTAACGTTTGTGAATCACTGGTCAACTTGGGTGGTCAATTGTCTATATAAAACCTATTTCAATTAATCAAGTCTTAACAAGTTTGATTGCTTAACATGTTGGAAACACTTAATCATGTAAATAACAATTTCATTTAATATATATATATAAACATGGAAAAGTTCGGGTCACTACACATAACCTCCATAGCTATAACCCATAATTTCCTTAGATCTATCCCGCTCATAAAACCCATTTTGAAAACACGCGAGGAGAACCTCGTCGTAATATTTTATGTATAATACTAATAATATCGCTATTAATAATACTAATATTAGTAATAATAAGATTAATATTAATAATCTTGATAATAATAATAATAATAATAATAATAATAATAATAATAATAATAATAATAATAATAATATTAATAATTATAAATATAAATATAGTGAGATCGAGAGAGGTGAAGTGAAAAATGAATCAGAAAAATGAGAACATTCGACTTTTAACAAAGACATTTTAATAAACAAGTTATATTATATCGAAAAACGTTTTTGCACGTTTGGAAATAGATCAATCAAGTATTATGAATTTCAATTCTCCACTAACTTTTGTCTAACTCTTGATAAGTGACACTTTGTTCTCATTTGAAAATCACTTTACCATTTATTCCGAATACCGATAAAAGTAAGGGTTTCCTAATTCAAAGTGGACCTCATAACAGAGACTCGTAATCATAATTCAATGTATCTGATAATTCAATCGTATGATATTATCTTTTAATCTCGTCGATAACTATAATAACTTATATTCAAACAAAATACGTTCATGTAAAGTATTATATATCTAATACTTTGTTAACGTTTTCAACTAATAAATATATATTATATAAACATATCAATATACACATAAATGTCCGTGAATCGTTGAGCATAGTGAAAGGGTAATTGATTACATGAATACAGATTTCAAAACTTTCGAGACTCAACATTACAAATTTTGCTTATTGTGTCGGAAACATATAAAGATTAAAGTTTAAATTTGATCGAAAATTTCTGGGTCATCACAGTACCTACCCGTTAAAAAAATTTCGTCCCAAAATTTGATCGAGGTCGTCATGGCTAACTATAAAAATGTTTTCATGATGAATATGAGTTGATAATTAGAGTTTTATCATCATTGAGTAATATTGATAAAACAATTTGATTACGTGAAGAGTATAAGTGAAGCTATCGCAAGAAAGTGAATTGAGTAAATGTATATTCGTTTTAACCGATGACGTAGTTATGATTGATTTCCGGAATTCATGGGATTTAAAGAATATCTTCGTAATAAGATTTGGTTCTTCGGCGATTAAGGAAATCAGGATCTTCTTTGATTAAATGCAATAATCTGTTTCAATTGATATGTCGGATATTTCACTATAAATCCACCCCCTTCGTTTCCTTACAACTCACACCTTCTATTCTATGCTCCATCCTGTACTAATTCTTAATATACTCCAAACTTTTATATCTGTCATTCTTCTTTTTCATCTACCACCGGAGGAAGTTATTTTCTTCTACCATTACCTTGGGGTTATAGTGTTTTTCATCCTCCTGTATCTTTATATTGCTATACGTATTGATATACACGGTTTGTAATTTCGGGGTTGTTATCGAGCTTTATATTCTTCATTATATTTCGGAGCTTCATGCTTTCATTTCCTCTTCCCGACTTCGAGTCAAGCGAATAATGGTCCAGAATTCGTAGGTATGAAGTTTTGGATAAACATAGTTAATGTTATAAGAAGAAAATCGTAATGACACGATCTTGATTTGTCAAATTACCATAATATCCGGAAAGATAGAACTATCAAGAAGTTATGTTCTTAATATGTTTGGAGATTGGATAGAATGTAAGAGTCGTGTAAATGGCGCATGATGACGGTATGTTCTGTGAATCATCACATTCATTAGAAACTCAGCATGACTTACTGTAATATAATCACGTTGATCAAGTGTCATTATATTATACTAACTCATGCTTCAGTTCCCAACACTACTTCAAAACATTCATATTTTAAACTCGAAGGTTTCAGAATTTAGAAACTAAAATAGTTTCTTTTATGATATAACACAAATAGCGTAAAGAGGTAATGGTTTCAGGTAAGAATGGTTATGGAAATATCGTCAGAAATATGGAGGATATTTATAATGGAAGATATGATGATATCTTAGAATATTTAAGATAAGATGATGATGAAGAATATTGTCCGCAAAGGTTTTAGAGTAAGGAGGAAGGTATTCGATAATAACTTCAGCAGACACTGAATCATTTGGATTCTTTGAAGGCAGATTTAGTCTTTGTGATTTGTCCACAGCCTCCTTCATAGTTTGCTCAATCCCTTTTTTAGTACCAACTCTTCTCTTTTTCTGAGCTTTAACAACACATTATTCTTTATCATCAAAATTTTGACTGTTAAAGTTGTTTACAGTTTTTGCTGCTTCATCAGCATTTCGAGAACTAGTTCGCAGTTCAGGGTGTTTTTCAGAAACTTCACATTCAAAGTATGTAAGTATTGGAGTTAGGCGTTATATGTATACATATAACTGTTGGCGTAGAATCGCTGCGAATTTCAAAATACTGATTGCTGATTCCCAGTAGTTGGTATGACAATTATTGTTACAAGTTGTAGATGAGTACTTGATAATGAAGAAATATCGTGATTTCTCGGAGAGGCTTAAAGATCAAATAAGTTGTTGATAAGTTTACTGCTAATGTGGCGAGATATGAAAGGTTCCCCGGTAATAATAATGAAGGGGTAATCGTTATAATACGGCTTACTCGAATGAACAAATGAAGGTGATTCGCTGGAGCTGTGACAAAACTGTCTATTTTGAGAAGAGATAGAAAAGTTATTTTAGCTAATAAATGCAAAAGGGTTGACACGGGTACGTGTTAAATTATAACTTTGGTTTCGAGGGTTTTTCAAGTACAAGACTGCAGGTAACATGTAGTTGGATCATCATCTCAAGTGTCTTCAGGAATTTCGAAGGGTTTGAACACAGATTGTAATCATTAATGTACATATGATGTTCTAGGATTTTGAATGACACAATTAATTTGCTGGGTTCCATGAATAGAAATGATGTTCTAGTACAGTTTTGAAGTCAAAGTATAGTTTTGAAAGATGTAGGAATCTAAGAGTGATGATTTCGGTTATATCTCGAATTGAATTCTGAGACTTCAAAATCAGAATATGTAATTAGATTTGAATGAGTATCGTTGTTTTGATTTCTATAGAAGGATGTATATTGTTGTGAAAGTAGGGAGTATAGTTGATGATTGTTGAATCAGAATCGAAGAATGTAACATATTTATTGTGAATTTAAATATCTCTCGGGTATTACCTACCCGTAAATTTTTTTTCCACAAGTAATGTTTTGTACCAGAGAATTTTATCACAATCTTTATGAAAATATAAGCATATTTTCTTCAGATGTAATACAGATTTGATGAGTTAAGTTCTTTTGATCTTAGGCTGGATTTAGAAATGAATAATCTCTAACATTAGAAATTACATAATCTTCACAGAGTATTTCACTACTGTGATCAATACTTCATTATTTATTCTTATAGATATTTCCTTAGTGAATCATGCTGATGTTCATAGAACTCTTGCTAACTTCGCAAGATACGAATATTGTTTTCCAGTAAGTTCGAGTATATCGAAGATGAAAGTGTAAAATCAAACATGTTATTGAATGATACACTTAGTTTGTTATGAAACCGAATTCATTTAATTGAATTAGAGATTGTAGTTAACGATGGTTAGGTTGTTAACGGAAGATGTACATCATAGCACATTAGTAATATGAATTTAAACGAGTAGTATCTACCCTATTTCAATTCATACTTAATAGCTTAGTACGAAGAGATTTATTCTAGTTTCAAAATTCATATATATAAAATATATATATATAAATTCTTCAGAAAGCATGAGTTAATACTTCATGACTCGTTAATACAATACACTCGTTGTTGATCAGTGATGATGTCCACGGCGATTCTTGAACTGGCGGAGCTTGTGATATTATAGGTGCTGCTAGTGCTGATGATGCTGACATTACTGACGGTGCTGGTGAATTTGTTGGTAAAACAAGTCTAGCTTGTAAATTACACACCATCTTTTTCAGGGTTTCTATTCTTCTCTCTATCATCTCTATCCATTCTTCTCATCTGATTTACGGTTAGAACTAGAAATAGTAATTTCTAAAACTTTTAGAAACTACATATTCTCTGTAGAATATTTCTTCAATGAAGTGATAAATTAATACTTCATTATTTGTTGTTTGTTGATACTCCTTGGTATCTATGGTGCGTGTGATGTTGATATCCGAGGTACAGATTGTGATGTTGAGGCGTGTGATGCGGATGTGATTGTTGGTGGTGGTAATGACACTGTTGATGTTGATGATGGTGATACCGTTGATGCCGGTAATGCTGCTGGTGCTTATGGTATTGAGGCTTGCGATGTGGATGTTGCTGGCGGTACTAGTGTTGCGGATGGTGCTTGGAATTTTTGCACCATGTGTTCCAAAGCCACTACTCGAGCGCGAAGCTCGTTGACTTCTTCTATTATACCGGGATGGTCGGTGGTTCGAACGATTGGATAAATAAGATTTAGAATATGGGATAGTATATAATCGTGACGAGATACTCTGGAAATGAGAGAGAAAATGGTGTTTCGCACAGGTTTGCCGGTAAGTGCTTCAGGTTCATCGCCAAGAGGTGAATGTGGTGGATGGAAGGGATCACCTTCTTCTTGTATCTAATGGTTAAGTAGATTACGAACCCATACCCAATTCATCCAGAATAGATGATGGCTAATTGGTTGATCCATTCCGGTCACGCTGCTTTCGGAGCTCATGTGGAAATCCATATCGGCATAGCTGTCGAAATCCGAAGAACTCAAACTGGTTGAGGGATCCATCTTGTATGATCAGGGAAATGAATTTTTTTTGTATGGAATAGATTATAGGAGTTAGATTTGATATTCTTCAATACATAATTTACATATGTATATATAATACCAAAATCCCATAAATTACGGAGGAATCTTTGAAAAATGTTAGTCGAAGTTCACAGTAACAGATATGCTAAGATAAGAATTCGTCTATACACTATTATGCAATAAATGCAGGAAAACGCGTCTAGACTTAAAAATGATAAGCAGATAATTTCCTAAGGATGGTAAGTAGATGATTTCCGACTAGCAATGATAAGCAAAACTTTTGACATGCAGACACGCTCGAAGTCCAGACTCACTAATGCATCTTAACGACTATCTGTTAGACACACTAATGCAAGACCTGGTTCGCTAATACCACCGCTCTGATACCACATGAGACGACCCGTCCCAATCCATAAGGACGAATACAATAACATATGATTACATCGTGAGGTATTTGACCTCTATATGATACATTTTACAAACATTGCATTCGTTTTTAAAAGACAAACTTTCATTTCATCGAATGTTGACAGGTATGCATACCATTTCATAATATCCAATCTATAAATGACCTAATCTGTCATTTACTTATTAATAGTCTTGTTGAACTCAACGACTCGAATGCAACGTCTTTTGAAATATGTCAAGAATGACTCCAAGTAATATCTTTATAATGAGCAAATGCACAGCAGAAGATTTCTTTCAAATCTGAGAATAAACATGATTTCAAGTGTCAACCAAAAGGTTGGTGAGTTCATTAGTTTATCATAATCAATAATTTCCATTATTTTAATAGACCACAAGATTTCAGATATTTAATTGTACACGTAACCCGAGTACATAATAACACGCGTAACCCGCGAATTAAAATTCATTCATATGGTGAACACCTGGTAATCGACCTTAACTAGATGCATATAGAATATCCCCATCATTCCGGGACTCTCATCGGACATGATAAATTCGAAGTACTAAAGCATCCGTAACCCGGATGGGGCTCGTTGGGCCCGATAGATCTATCTTTAGGATTTGCGTCAATTAGGATGTCTGTTCCCTAATTCTTAGATTACCAGACTAAAAAGGGTGATATTCGATTTGATAATCCAGCCATAAAATGTAGTTTTTGAGTGCTTGTGTCTATTTCGTCAAACATTTATAAAACATCGCATGTATTCTCAGTCCCAAAAATATATATTGCAAAAGCATTTAAAAAGGGAGCAAATGAAACTCACGATACTGTATTTCATAGTAAAAATACATATGCCGTCGTTGAACAAGTGTAAGGTTGGCCTCGGATTCACGAACCTATATTAAGTATATATATTTACATGTTGGTCAATATTTGTCTAACAATTTAGGTCAAGTCGTAGTGTATCACAACCCTAGTGCTCGAGATTATTATACAAACGCTAGCAAAGGTCATATAATCAAAAAATGATTTTTAGAATCTATACATGTTTAATATATAATTTAAATATAGTCATTTTATATATTTAAATATATTTATCAGATTTTATTAGAGTAAATAATACAAGTCCTTTATTAATAATGAAAATTTATATTAAAATTCAAATATGATAAAAATATATTTTTATATATCTTAAGTAATAAAATTTATAAAGTTCACTTAATATCATAAAAATATAGTGATATGCATTATGAATGTAATTTTATATTACGTGTGGTAAAAATATCTATGTATCACATATTTATTTGATAAAATAATATTGATAATAATAATAATAAGTAAAAGTTGTATTATTTTGTAATAATAATAATTATTATTATTCTACCAATAATAATAACAATATTTATATGACATTAATTATGATAAAATGATAATTTTTAATAATGATAAATTTAATCATAACGATACTTTTTAATAATAATAATATTTTATAAAACAGATATAATTCTATTTTAAAATGATAATTTTTAATAATAATACTAAAATGATAATATTAATGATATTTTATAACAACAATGATATTCCATCAAAATAATAATTTTAATAAAAATGATAGTTTTAATATTAATGATGCTTTTAA